>NW_027478161.1:3939393-4242424 GCF_051020975.1 Osmia lignaria lignaria
CTCGCTTCGTTTCCGAGATATTTGCAGATTTATCTCAAGGGAAGGGGCCTAACGGACATATTTCCAGATATTTCTTCTTCTTGTTGTTCTTCTTCTGCACAGCTAAGCTGGAAGTGGCATTTGCGGCTCGCACTAGTGCAGAGTTATCTCAAAGAAAGGGGCCACGGTGTTTCTGTATCTCTATTATGTTGGTGCGGCTTCGGAACTTTTAAATATCTTGATATATCTCGAGAACTACGCATCTGATCCAAAACTATCATAGAACATAAATAGTAGGAAACTTAATTCTCTACAAAAAAGGTCTCTCAACATTTTGCCATAGCTCGCTTCGTTTCCGAGATATTTGCAGATTTATCTCAAGGGAAGGGGCCTAACGGACATATTTCCAGATATTTCTTCTTCTTGTTGTTCTTCTTCTGCACAGCTAAGCTGGGAGTGGCATTTGCAGCTCGCAATAGTGCAGAGTTATCTCAAAGAAAGGGGCCACGGTGTTTCTGTATCTCTATTATGTTGGTGCGGCTTCGGAACTTTTAAATATCTTGATATATCTCGAGATCTACGCATCTGATCAAAAAATATCATAGAACATAAAAAGTAGGAAACTTAATTCGCTACAAAAAGGTCTGTTAACATTTTGCCATAGCTCGCTTCGTTTCCGAGATATTTGCAGATTTATCTCAAGGGAAGGGGCCTAACGGACATATTTCGTGATATTTCTTCTTCTTGTTGTTCTTCTTCTGCACAGCTAAGATGGAAGTGGCATTTGCAGCTCGCATTAGTGCAGAGTTATCTCAAAGAAAGGGGCCACGGTGTTTCTGTATCTCTATTATGTTGGTGCGGCTTCTTAACTTTTAAATATCTTGATATATCTCGAGAACTACGCATCTGATCAAAAAATATCATAGAACATAAAAAGTAGGAAACTCAATCCTCTACAAAAAAGGTCTCTTAACATTTTGCAATAGCTCGCTTCGTTTCCGAGATATTTGCAGATTTATCTCAAGGGAAGGGGCCTGACGGACATATTTCGAGATATTTCTTCTTCTTGTTGTTCTTCTTCTGCACAGCTAAGCTGGAAGTGGCATTTGCAGCTCGCAATAGTGCAGAGTTATCGCAAAGAAAGGGGCCACGGTGTTTCTGTATCTCTATTATGTTGGTGCGGCTTCGGAACTTTTAAATATCTTGATATATCTCGAGAACTACGCCTCTGATCGAAAAATATCATAGAACATAAAAAGTAGGAAACTTAATTCTCTACAAAAAAGGTCTCTTAGCATTTTGCCATAGCTCGCTTCGTTTCCGAGATATTTGCAGATTTATCTCAAGGGAAGGGGCCTGACGGACATATTTCGAGATATTTCTTCTTCTTGTTGTTCTTCTTCTGCACAGCTAAGCTGGAAGTGGCATTTGCAGCTCGCAATAGTGCAGAGTTATCTCAAAGAAAGGGGCCACGGTGTTTCTGTATCTCTATTATGTTGGTGCAGCTTCGGATCTTTTAAATATCTCGATATATCTCGAAAACTACGCTTCTGATCAAAAAATATCATAGAACATAAAAAGTAGGAAACATAATTCTCTACAAAAAAGGTCTCTTAACATTTTGCCATAGCTCGTTTCGTTTCCGAGATATTTGCAGATATATCTCAAGGGAAGGGGCCTGACGGACATATTTCGAGATCTTTCCTCTTCTTGTTGTTCTTCTTCTGCACAGCTAAACTGGAAGTGGCATTTCCAGCTCGCAATAGCGCAGAGTTATCTCAAAGAAAGGGGCCACGGTGTTTCTGTATCTCTATTATGTTGGTGCGGCTTCGGAACTTTTAAATATCTTGATATATCTCTAGAACTACGCATCTGATCAAAAAATATCATAGAACATAAAAAGTAGGAAACTTAATTCTCCACAAATAAGGTCTCTTAACATTTTGCCATAGCTCGCTTCGTTTCCGAGATATTTGCAGATTTATCTCAAGGGAAGGGGCCTGACGGACATATTTCGAGATATTTCTTCTTCTTGTTGTTCTTCTTCTGCACAGCTAAGCTGGAAGCGGCATTTGCGGCTCGCACTAGTGCAGAGTTATCTCAAAGAGAGGGGCCACGGTGTTTCTGTATCTCTATTATGTTGGTGCGGCTTCGGAACTTTTAAATATCTTGATATATCTCGAGAACTACGAATCTGATCAGAAAATATCATAGAACATAAAAAGTAGGAAACCTAATTTTCTACAAAAAAGGTCTCTTAACTTTTTGCCGTAGCTCGCTTAGTTTCCGAGATATTTGCAGATTTATCTCAAGGGAAGGGGCCTGACGGACATATTTCGAAATATTTCTTATTCTTGTTGTTCTTCTTCTCCACAGCTAAGCTGGAAGTGGCATTTGCAGCTCGCAATAGTGCAGAGTTATCTCAAAGAAAGGGGCCACGGTGTTTCTGTACCTCTATTATGTTGGTGCAGCTTCGGAGCTTTTAAATATCTTGATATATCTCGAGAACTACGCATCTGATCAAAAAATATCATAGAACATAAAAAGTAGGAAACTTAATTCTCTACAAAAGAGGTCTCTTAACGTTTTGCAATAGCTCGCTTCGTTTCCGAGATATTTGCAGATTTATCTCAAGGGAAGGGTCCTGATGGACATATTTCGAGATATTTCTTCTTCTTGTTGTTCTTCTTCTGCACAGCTAAACTGGAAGTGGCATTTCCAGCTCGCAATCGTGCAGAGTTATCTCAAAGAAAGGGGCCACGGTGTTTCTGTATCTCTATTATGTTGGTGCGGCTTCGGAACTTTTAAATATCTTGATATATCTCGAGAACTACGCCTCTGATCGAAAAATATCATAGAACATAAAAAGTAGGAAACTTAATTCTCTACAAAAAAGGTCTCTTAACATTTTGCCATAGCTCGCTTCGTTTCCGAGATATTTGCAGATTTATCTCAAGGGAAGGGGCCTGACGGACATATTTCGAGATATTTCTTCTTCTTGTTGTTCTTCTTCTGCACAGCTAAGCCGGAAGTGGCATTTGCAGCTCGCAATAGTGCAGAGTTATCGCAAAGAAAGGGGCCACGGTGTTTCTGTATCTCTATTATGTTGGTGCGGCTTCGGAACTTTTAAATATCTTGATATATCTCGAGAACTACGCATCTGATCAAAAAATATCATAGAACATAAAAAGTAGGAAACCTAATTTTCTACAAAAAAGGTCTCTTAACATTTTGCCATAGCTCGCTTCGTTTCCAAGATACTTGCAGATTTATCTCAAGGGAAGGGGCCTGACGGACATATTTCGAGATATTTCTTCTTCTTGTTGTTCTTCTTCTGCACAGCTAAACTGGAAGTGGCATTTCCAGCTCGCAGCAGTGCCGAGTTATCTCAAAGAAAGGGGCCACGGTGTTTCTGTATCTCTATTATGTTGGTGCGGCTTCGGAACTTTTAAATATCTTGATATATCTCGAGAACTACGCATCTGATCAAAAAATATCATAGAACATAAAAAGTAGAAAACTTAATTCTCTACAAAAAAGGTCTCTCAACATTTTGCCATAGCTCGCTTCGTTTCCGAGATATATGCAGATTTATCTCAAGGGAAGGGGCCTGACGGACATATTTCGAGATACTTCTTCTTCTTGTTGTTCTTCTTCTGCACAGCTAAACTGGAAGTGGCATTTCCAGCTCGCAATAGTGCAGAGTTATCTGAAAGAAAGGGGCCACGGTGTTTCTGTATCTCTATTATGTTGGTGCGGCTTCGGAACTTTTAAATATCTTGATATATCTCGAAAACTACGCTTCTGATCAAAAAATATCATAGAACATAAATTGTAGGAAACATAATTCTCTACAAAAAAGGTCTCTTAACATTTTGCCATAGCTCGCTTCGCTTCCGAGATATATGCAGATTTATCTCAAGGGAAGGGGCCTGACGGACATATTTCGAGATATTTCTTCTTCTTGTTGTTCTGCTTCTGCACAGCTAAGCTGGAAGTGGCATTTGCAGCTCGCAATAGTGCAGAGTTATCTCAAAGAAAGGGGCCACGGTGTTTCTGTATCTCTATTATGTTGGTGCGGCTTCGGAACTTTTAAATATCTTGATATATCTCGAGAACTACGCATCTGATCAAATAATATCATAGAACATAAAAAGTAGGAAACTTAATTCTCCACAAATAAGGTCTCTTAACATTTTGCCATAGCTCGCTTCGTTTCCGAGATATTTGCAGATTTATCTCAAGGGAAGGGGCCTGACGGACATATTTCGAGATATTTCTTCTTCTTGTTGGTCTTCTTCTGCACAGCTAAGCTGGAAGTGGCATTTGCAGCTCGCAATAGTGCAGAGTTATCTCAAAGAAAGGGGCCACGGTGTTTCTGTATCTCTATTATGTTGGTGCGGCTTCGGAACTTTTAAATATCTTGATATATCTCGAGAGCTACGCATCCGATCAAAAAATATCATAGAACATAAAAAGTAGGAAACTTAATTCTCTACAAAAAAGGTCTCTTAACATTTTGCCATAGCTCGCTTCGTTTCCGAGATATTTGCAGATTTATCTCGAGGGAAGGGGCCTGACGGACATATTTCGAGATATTTCTTCTTCTTGTTGTTCTTCTTCTGCACAGCTAAGCTGGAAGCGGCATTTGCGGCTCGCACTAGTGCAGAGTTATCTCAAAGAAAGGGGCCACGGTGTTTCTGTATCTCTATTATGTTGGTGCGGCTTCGGAACTTTTAAATATCTTGATATATCTCGAGAACTACGCATCTGATCAAAAAATATCATAGAACATAAAAAGTCGGAAACTTAATTCTCTACAAAAAAGGTCTCTTAACATTTTGCCATAGCTCGCTTCGTTTCCGAGATATTTGCAGATTTATCTCAAGGGAAGGGGCCTGACGGACATATTTCGAGATATTTCTTCTTCTTGTTGTTCTTCTTCTGCACAGCTAAGCTGGAAGTGGCATTTGCAGCTCGCAATAGTGCAGAGTTATCTCAAAGAAAGGGGCCACGGTGTTTCTGTATCTCTATTATGTTGGTGCGGCTTCGAATCTTTTAAATATCTCGATATATCTCGAAAACTACGCATCTGATCAAAAAATATCATAGAACATAAAAAGTAGGAAACTTAATTCTCTACAAAAAAGGTCTCTTAACATTTTGCCATAGCTCGCTTCGTTTCCAAGATACTTGCAGATTTATCTCAAGGGAAGGGGCCTGACGGACATATTTCGAGATATTTCTTCTTCTTGTTGGTCTTCTTCTGCACAGCTAAGCTGGAAGTGGCATTTGCAGCTCGCAATAGTGCAGAGTTATCCCAAAGAAAGGGGCCACGGTGTTTCTGTATCTCTATTATGTTGGTGCAGCTTCGGATCTTTTAAATATCTCGATATATCTCGAAAACTACGCTTCTGATCAAAAAATATCATAGAACATAAATTGTAGGAAACATAATTCTCTACAAAAAAGGTCTCTTAACATTTTGCCATAGCTCGTTTCGTTTCCGAGATATTTGCAGATATATCTCAAGGGAAGGGGCCTGACGGACATATTTCGAGATATTTCCTCTTCTTGTTGTTCTTCTTCTGCACAGCTAAACTGGAAGTGGCATTTCCAGCTCGCAATAGCGCAGAGTTATCTCAAAGAAAGGGGCCACGGTGTTTCTGTATCTCTATTATGTTGGTGCGGCTTCGGAACTTTTAAATATCTTGATATATCTCGAGAACTACGCATCTGATCAAAAGATATCATAGAACATAAAAAGTAGGAAACTTAATTCTCTACAAATAAAGTCTCTTAACATTTTGCCATAGCTCGCTTCGTTTCCGAGATATTTGCAGATTTATCTCAAGGGACGGGGCCTGACGGACATTTTTCGAGATATTTCTTCTTCTTGTTGTTCTTCTCCTGCACAGCTAAGCTGGAAGTGGCATTTGCAGCTCGCAATAGTGCAGAGTTATCTCGAAGAAAGGGGCCACGGTGTTTCTGTATCTCTATTATGTTGGTGCGGCTTCGGATCTTTTAAATATCTCGATATATCTCGAAAACTACGCTTCTGATCAAAAAATATCATAGAACCTAAATTGTGGGAAATATAATTCTCTACAAAAAAGGTCTCTTAACATTTTGCCATAGCTCGCTTCGTTTCCGAGATATTTGCAGATTTATCTCGAGGGAAGGGGCCTGACGGACATATTTCGAGATATTTCTTCTTCTTGTTGTTCTTCTTCTGCACAGCTAAGCTGGAAGCGGCATTTGCGGCTCGCACTAGTGCAGAGTTATCTCAAAGAAAGGGGCCACGGTGTTTCTGTATCTCTATTATGTTGGTGCGGCTTCGGAACTTTTAAATATCTTGATATATCTCGAGAACTACGCATCTGATCAAAAAATATCATAGAACATAAAAAGTAGGAAACTTAATTCTCTACAAATAAGGTCTCTTAACATTTTGCCATAGCTCGCTTCGTTTCCGAGATATTTGCAGATTTATCTCAAGGGAAGGGGCCTGACGGACATTTTTCGAGATATTTCTTCTTCTTGTTGTTCTTCTTCTGCACAGCTAAGCTGGAAGTGGCATTTGCAGCTCGCAATAGTGCAGAGTTATCTCGAAGAAAGGGGCCACGGTGTTTCTGTATCTCTATTATGTTGGTGCGGCTTCGGAACTTTTAGATATCTTGATATATCTCGAGAACTACGCATCTCATCAAAAAATATCATAGAACATAAAAAGTAGGAAACTTAATTCTCTACAAAAAAGGTCTCTTAACATTTTGCCATAGCTCGTTTCGTTTCCGAGATATTTGCAGATATATCTCAAGGGAAGGGGCCTGACGGACATATTTCGAGATATTTCTTCTTCTTGTTGTTCTTCTTCTGCACAGCTAAGCTCGAAGTGGCATTTGCAGCTCGCAATAGTGCAGAGTTATCTCAAAGAAAGAGGCCACGGTGTTTCTGTACCTCTATTATGTTGGTGCAGCTTCGGAACTTTTAAATATCTTGATATATCTCGAGAACTACGCATCTGATCAAAAAATATCATCGAACATAAAAAGTAGGAAACTTAATTCTCTACAAAAAAGGTCTCTTAACATTTTGCCATAGCTCGCTTCGTTTCCGAGATATTTGCAGATTTATCTCAAGGGAAGGGTCCTGATGTACATATTTCGAGATATTTCTTCTTCTTGTTGTTCTTCTTCTGCACAGCTAAGCTGGAAGTGGCATTTGCGGCTCGCACTAGTGCAGAGTTATCTCAAAGAAAGGGGCCACGGTGTTTCTGTATCTCTATTATGTTGGTGCGGCTTCGGAACTTTTAAATATCTCGATATATCTCGAAAACTACGCTTCTGATCAAAAAATATCATAGAACATAAATTGTAGGAAACATAATTCTCTACAAAAAACGTCTCTTAACATTTTGCCATAGCTCGCTTCGTTTCCGAGATATTTGCAGATTCAGCTCAAAGGAACGGGCCTGACGGACATATTTCGAGATACTTCTTCTTCTTGTTGTTCTTCTTCTGCACAGCTAAGCTGGAAGTGGCATTTGCGGCTCGCACTAGTGCAGAGTTATCTCAAAGAAAGGGGCCACGGTGTTTCTGTATCTCTATTATGTTGGTGCGGCTTCGGAACTTTTAAATATCTCGATATATCTCGAGAACTACGCATCTGATCAAAAAATATCATAGAAGATAAAAAGTAGGAAACTTAATTCTCTACACAAAAGGTCTCTTGACATTTTGCCATAGCTCGCTTCGTTTCCGAGATATGTGCAGATTTATCTCAAGGGAAGGGGCCTGACGGACATATTTCGAGATATTTCTTCTTCTTGTTGTTCTTCTTCTGCACAGCTAAGCTGGAAGTGGCATTTGCGGCTCGCACTAGTGCAGAGTTATCTCAAAGAAAGGGGCCACGGTGTTTCTGTATCTCTATTATGTTGGTGCGGCTTCGGAACTTTTAAATATCTCGATATATCTCGAAAACTACGCTTCTGATCAAAAAATATCATAGAACATAAATTGTAGGAAACATAATTCTCTACAAAAAAGGTCTCTTAACATTTTGCCATAGCTCGCTTCGTTTCCGAGATATTTGCAGATTCAACTCAAAGGAACTGGCCTGACGGACATATTTCGAGATATTTCTTCTTCTTGTTGTTCTTCCTCTGCACAGCTAAGCTGGAAGTGGCATTTGCAGCTCGCAATAGTGCAGAGTTATCTCAAAGAAAGGGGCCACGGTGTTTCTGTATCTCTATTATGTTGGTGCGGCTTCGGAACTTTTAAATATCTTGATATATCTCGAGAACTACGCATCTGATCAAAAAATATCATAGAACATAAAAAGTCGGAAACTTAATTCTCTACAAAAAAGGTCTCTTAACATTTTGCCATAGCTCGCTTCGTTTCCGAGATATTTGCAGATTTATCTCAAGGGAAGGGGCCTGACGGACATATTTCGAGATATTTCTTCTTCTTGTTGTTCTTCTTCTGCACAGCTAAGCTGGAAGTGGCATTTGCAGCTCGCAATAGTGCAGAGTTATCTCAAAGAAAGGGGCCACGGTGTTTCTGTATCTCTATTATGTTGGTGCGGCTTCGAATCTTTTAAATATCTCGATATATCTCGAAAACTACGCATCTGATCAAAAAATATCATAGAACATAAAAAGTAGGAAACTTAATTCTCTACAAAAAAGGTCTCTTAACATTTTGCCATAGCTCGCTTCGTTTCCAAGATACTTGCAGATTTATCTCAAGGGAAGGGGCCTGACGGACATATTTCGAGATATTTCTTCTTCTTGTTGGTCTTCTTCTGCACAGCTAAGCTGGAAGTGGCATTTGCAGCTCGCAATAGTGCAGAGTTATCCCAAAGAAAGGGGCCACGGTGTTTCTGTATCTCTATTATGTTGGTGCAGCTTCGGATCTTTTAAATATCTCGATATATCTCGAAAACTACGCTTCTGATCAAAAAATATCATAGAACATAAATTGTAGGAAACATAATTCTCTACAAAAAAGGTCTCTTAACATTTTGCCATAGCTCGTTTCGTTTCCGAGATATTTGCAGATATATCTCAAGGGAAGGGGCCTGACGGACATATTTCGAGATATTTCCTCTTCTTGTTGTTCTTCTTCTGCACAGCTAAACTGGAAGTGGCATTTCCAGCTCGCAATAGCGCAGAGTTATCTCAAAGAAAGGGGCCACGGTGTTTCTGTATCTCTATTATGTTGGTGCGGCTTCGGAACTTTTAAATATCTTGATATATCTCGAGAACTACGCATCTGATCAAAAGATATCATAGAACATAAAAAGTAGGAAACTTAATTCTCTACAAATAAAGTCTCTTAACATTTTGCCATAGCTCGCTTCGTTTCCGAGATATTTGCAGATTTATCTCAAGGGACGGGGCCTGACGGACATTTTTCGAGATATTTCTTCTTCTTGTTGTTCTTCTCCTGCACAGCTAAGCTGGAAGTGGCATTTGCAGCTCGCAATAGTGCAGAGTTATCTCGAAGAAAGGGGCCACGGTGTTTCTGTATCTCTATTATGTTGGTGCGGCTTCGGATCTTTTAAATATCTCGATATATCTCGAAAACTACGCTTCTGATCAAAAAATATCATAGAACCTAAATTGTGGGAAATATAATTCTCTACAAAAAAGGTCTCTTAACATTTTGCCATAGCTCGCTTCGTTTCCGAGATATTTGCAGATTTATCTCGAGGGAAGGGGCCTGACGGACATATTTCGAGATATTTCTTCTTCTTGTTGTTCTTCTTCTGCACAGCTAAGCTGGAAGCGGCATTTGCGGCTCGCACTAGTGCAGAGTTATCTCAAAGAAAGGGGCCACGGTGTTTCTGTATCTCTATTATGTTGGTGCGGCTTCGGAACTTTTAAATATCTTGATATATCTCGAGAACTACGCATCTGATCAAAAAATATCATAGAACATAAAAAGTAGGAAACTTAATTCTCTACAAATAAGGTCTCTTAACATTTTGCCATAGCTCGCTTCGTTTCCGAGATATTTGCAGATTTATCTCAAGGGAAGGGGCCTGACGGACATTTTTCGAGATATTTCTTCTTCTTGTTGTTCTTCTTCTGCACAGCTAAGCTGGAAGTGGCATTTGCAGCTCGCAATAGTGCAGAGTTATCTCGAAGAAAGGGGCCACGGTGTTTCTGTATCTCTATTATGTTGGTGCGGCTTCGGAACTTTTAGATATCTTGATATATCTCGAGAACTACGCATCTCATCAAAAAATATCATAGAACATAAAAAGTAGGAAACTTAATTCTCTACAAAAAAGGTCTCTTAACATTTTGCCATAGCTCGTTTCGTTTCCGAGATATTTGCAGATATATCTCAAGGGAAGGGGCCTGACGGACATATTTCGAGATATTTCTTCTTCTTGTTGTTCTTCTTCTGCACAGCTAAGCTCGAAGTGGCATTTGCAGCTCGCAATAGTGCAGAGTTATCTCAAAGAAAGAGGCCACGGTGTTTCTGTACCTCTATTATGTTGGTGCAGCTTCGGAACTTTTAAATATCTTGATATATCTCGAGAACTACGCATCTGATCAAAAAATATCATCGAACATAAAAAGTAGGAAACTTAATTCTCTACAAAAAAGGTCTCTTAACATTTTGCCATAGCTCGCTTCGTTTCCGAGATATTTGCAGATTTATCTCAAGGGAAGGGTCCTGATGTACATATTTCGAGATATTTCTTCTTCTTGTTGTTCTTCTTCTGCACAGCTAAGCTGGAAGTGGCATTTGCGGCTCGCACTAGTGCAGAGTTATCTCAAAGAAAGGGGCCACGGTGTTTCTGTATCTCTATTATGTTGGTGCGGCTTCGGAACTTTTAAATATCTCGATATATCTCGAAAACTACGCTTCTGATCAAAAAATATCATAGAACATAAATTGTAGGAAACATAATTCTCTACAAAAAACGTCTCTTAACATTTTGCCATAGCTCGCTTCGTTTCCGAGATATTTGCAGATTCAGCTCAAAGGAACGGGCCTGACGGACATATTTCGAGATACTTCTTCTTCTTGTTGTTCTTCTTCTGCACAGCTAAGCTGGAAGTGGCATTTGCGGCTCGCACTAGTGCAGAGTTATCTCAAAGAAAGGGGCCACGGTGTTTCTGTATCTCTATTATGTTGGTGCGGCTTCGGAACTTTTAAATATCTCGATATATCTCGAGAACTACGCATCTGATCAAAAAATATCATAGAAGATAAAAAGTAGGAAACTTAATTCTCTACACAAAAGGTCTCTTGACATTTTGCCATAGCTCGCTTCGTTTCCGAGATATGTGCAGATTTATCTCAAGGGAAGGGGCCTGACGGACATATTTCGAGATATTTCTTCTTCTTGTTGTTCTTCTTCTGCACAGCTAAGCTGGAAGTGGCATTTGCGGCTCGCACTAGTGCAGAGTTATCTCAAAGAAAGGGGCCACGGTGTTTCTGTATCTCTATTATGTTGGTGCGGCTTCGGAACTTTTAAATATCTCGATATATCTCGAAAACTACGCTTCTGATCAAAAAATATCATAGAACATAAATTGTAGGAAACATAATTCTCTACAAAAAAGGTCTCTTAACATTTTGCCATAGCTCGCTTCGTTTCCGAGATATTTGCAGATTCAACTCAAAGGAACTGGCCTGACGGACATATTTCGAGATATTTCTTCTTCTTGTTGTTCTTCCTCTGCACAGCTAAGCTGGAAGTGGCATTTGCAGCTCGCAATAGTGCAGAGTTATCTCAAAGAAAGGGGCCACGGTGTTTCTGTATCTCTATTATGTTGGTGCGGCTTCGGAACTTTTAAATATCTTGATATATCTCGAGAACTACGCATCTGATCAAAAAATATCATAGAACATAAAAAGTAGGAAACTTAATTCTCTACAAAAAAGGTCTCTTAACATTTTGCCATAGCTCGCTTCGTTTCCGAGATATTTGCATATTTATCTCAAGGGAAGGGGCCTGACGGACATATTTCGAGATATTTCTTCTTCTTGTTGTTCTTCTTCTGCACAGCTAAGCTGGAAGTGGCATTTGCGACTCGCACTAGTGCAGAGTTATCTCAAAGAAAGGGGCCACGGTGTTTCTGTATCTCTATTATGTTGGTGCGGCTTCGGAACTTTTAAATATCTTGATATATCTCGAGAACTACGCTTCTGATCAAAAAATATCATAGAACATAAATTGTAGGAAACATTATTCTCTACAAAAAAGGTCTCTTAACATTTTGCCATAGCTCGCTTCGTTTCCGAGATATTTGCAGATTCATCTCAAGGGAAGGGGTCTGACGGACATATTTCGAGATATTTCTTCTTCTTGTTGTTCTTCTTCTGCACAGCTAAGCTCGAAGTGGCATTTGCAGCTCGCAATAGTGCAGAGTTATCTCAAAGAAAGAGGCCACGGTGTTTCTGTACCTCTATTATGTTGGTGCAGCTTCGGAACTTTTAAATATCTTGATATATCTCGAGAACTACGCATCTGATCAAAAAATATCATCGAACATAAAAAGTAGGAAACATAATTCTCTACAAAAAAGGTCTCTTAACCTTTTGCTATAGCTCGCTTCGTTTCCGAGATATTTGCAGATTTATCTCAAGGGAAGTGGCCTGACGGACATATTTCGAGATATTTCTTCTTCTTGTTGTTCTTCTTCTGCACAGCTAAGCTGGAAGTGGCATTTGCAGCTCGCAATAGTGCAGAGTTATCCCAAAGAAAGGGGCCACGGTGTTTCTGTATCTCTATTATGTTGGTGCGGCTTCGGAACTTTTAAATATCTTGATATATCTCAAGAACTACGCCTCTGCTCGAAGAATATCATACAACATAAAAAGTAGGAAACTTAATTCTCTACAAAAAAGGTCTCTTAACATTTTGCCATAGCTCGCTTCGTTTCCGAGATATTTGCAGATTTATCTCAAGGGAAGGGGCCTGACGGACATATTTCGAGATATTTCTTCTTCTTGTTGTTCTTCTTCTGCACAGCTAAGCTGGAAGAGGCATTTGCAGCTCGCAATAGTGCAGAGTTATCTCAAAGAATGGGGCCACGGTGTTTCTGTATCTCTATCATGTTGGTGCGGCTTCGGAACTTTTAAATATCTTGATATATCTCGAGAACTACGCATCTGATCAAAAAATATCATAGAACATAAAAAGTAGGAAACTTAATTCTCTACAAAAAAGGTCTCTTAACATTTTGCCATAGCTCGCTTCGTTTCCGAGATATTTGCAGATTTATCTCAAGGGAAGGGGCCTGACGGACATATTTCGAGATATTTCTTCTTCTTGTTGTTCTTCTTCTGCACAGCTAAGCTGGAAGTGGCATTTGCGGCTCGCACTAGTGCAGAGTTATCTCAACGAAAGGGGCCACGGTGTTTCTGTATCTCTATTATGTTGGTGCGGCTTCGGAACTTTTAAATATCTCGATATATCTCGAAAACTACGCTTCTGATCAAAAAATATCATAGAACATAAATTGTAGGAAGCATAATTCTCTACAAAAAAGGTCTCTCAACATTTTGCCATAGCTCGCTTCGTTTCCGAGATATTTGCAGATATATCTCAAGGGAAGGGGCCTGACGGACATATTTCGAGATATTTCTTCTTCTTGTTGTTCTTCTTCTGCACAGCTAAGCTGGAAGTGGCATTTACAGCTCGCAATAGTGCAGAGTTATCTCAAAGAAAGGGGCCACGGTGTTTCTGTATCTCTATTATGTTGGTGCGGGTTCGGAACTTTTAAATATCTTGATATATCTCGAGAACTACGCATCTGATCAAAAAATATCATAGAACATGAAAAGTAGGAAACTTAATTCTCTACAAAAAAGGTCTCTTAACATTTTGCCATAGCTCTCTTCGTTTCCGAGATATTTGCAGATTTTTCTGAAGGGAAGGGGCCTGACGGACATATTTCGAGATATTTCTTCTTCTTGTTGTTCTTCTTCTGCACAGCTAAGCTGGAAGTGGCATTTGCGGCTCGCACTAGTGCACAGTTATCTCAAAGAAAGGGGCCACGGTGTTTCTGTATCTCTATTATGTTGGTGCGTCTTCGGAACTTTTAAATATCTCGATATATCTCGAAAACTACGCTTCTGATCAAAAAATATCATAGAACCTAAATTGTAGGAAACATAATTCTCTACAAAAAAGGTCTCTTAACACTTTGCCATAGCTCGCTTCGTTTCCGAGATATTTGCAGATTTATCTCAAGGGAAGGGGCCTAACGGACATATTTCGAGATATTTCTTCTTCTTGTTGTTCTTCTTCTGCACAGCTAAACTGGAAGTGGCATTTCCAGCTCGCAATAGTGCAGAGTTATCTCAAAGAAAGGGGCCACGGTGTTTCTGTATCTCTATTATGTAGGTGCGGCTTCGGAACTTTTAAATATCTCGATATATCTCGAAAACTACGCTTCTGATCAAAAAATATCATAGAACGTAAATTGTAGGAAACATTATTCTCTACAAAAAAGGTCTCTTAACATTTTGCCATAGCTCGCTTCGTTTCCGAGATATTTGCAGATTCATCTCAAGGGAAGGGGTCTGACGGGCATATTTCGAGATATTTCTTCTTCTTGTTGTTCTTCTTCTGCACAGCTAAGCTGGAAGTGGCATTTGCAGCTCGCAATAGTGCAGAGTTATCCCAAAGAAAGGGGCCACGGTGTTTCTGTATCTCTATTATGTTGGTGCGGCTTCGGAACTTTTAAATATCTCGATATATCTCGAAAACTACGCTTCTGATCAAAAAATATCATAGAACATAAATTGTAGGAAACATAATTCTCTACAAAAAAGGTCTCTTAACATTTTGCCATAGCTCGCTTCGTTTCCGAGATATTTGCAGATTTATCTCAAGGGAAGGGGCCTAACGGACATATTTCGAGATATTTCTTCTTCTTGTTGTTCTTCTTCTGCACAGCTAAACTGGAAGTGGCATTTCCAGCTCGCAATCGTGCAGAGTTATCTCAAAGAAAGGGGCCACGGTGTTTCTGTATCTCTATTATGTTGGTGCGGCTTCGGAACTTTTAAATATCTCGATATATCTCGAAAACTACGCTTCTGATCAAAAAATATCATAGAACCTAAATTGTAGGAAACATAATTCTCTACAAAAAAGGTCTCTTAACATTTTGCCATAGCTCGCTTCGTTTCCGAGATATTTGCAGATATATCTCAAGGGAAGGGGCCTGACGGACATATTTCGAGATATTTCTTCTTCTTGTTGTTCTTCTTCTGCACAGCTAAGCTGGAAGTGGCATTTGCAGCTCGCAATAGTGCAGAGTTATCTCAAAGAAAGGGGCCACGGTGTTTCTGTATCTCTATTATGTTGGTGCGGCTTCGGAACTTTTAAATATCTTGATATATCTCGAGAACTACGCCTCTGATCGAAAAACATCATAGAACATAAAAAGTAGGAAACTTAATTCTCTACAAAAAAGGTCTCTTAACATTTTGCCATAGCTCGCTTCGTTTCCGAGATATTTGCAGATTTATCTCAAGGGAAGGGGCCTGACGGACATATTTCGAGATATTTCTTCTTCTTGTTGTTCTTCTTCTGCACAGCTAAGCTGGAAGTGGCATTTGCGGCTCGCACTAGTGCAGAGTTATCTCAAAGAAAGGGGCCACGGTGTTTCTGTATCTCTATTATGTTGGTGCGGCTTCGGAACTTTTAAATATCTCGATATATCTCGAAAACTACGCTTCTCATCAAAAAATATCATAGAACATAAATTGTAGGAAACATAATTCTCTACAAAAAACGTCTCTTAACATTTTGCCATAGCTCGCTTCGTTTCCGAGATATTTGCAGATTCAGCTCAAAGGAACTGGCCTGACGGACATATTTCGAGATATCTCTTCTTCTTGTTGTTCTTCTTCTGCACAGCTAAGCTGGAAGTGGCATTTGCAGCTCGCAATAGTGCAGAGTTATCTCAAAGAAAGGGGCCACGGTGTTTCTGTATCTCTATTATGTTGGTGCGGCTTCGGAACTTTTAAATATCTTGATATATCTCGAGAACTACGCATCTGATCAAAAAATATCATAGAACATAAAAAGTAGGAAACTTAATTCTCTACAAAAGAGGTCTCTTAACATTTTGCCATAGCTCGCTTCGTTTCCGAGATATTTGCAGATTTATCTCACGGGAAGGGGCCTAACGGACATATTTCGAGATATTTCTTCTTCTTGTTGTTCTTCTTCTGTACAGCTAAACTGGAAGTGGCATTTCCAGCTCGCAATAGTGCAGAGTTATCTCAAAGAAAGGGGCCACGGTGTTTCTGTATCCCTATTATGTTGGTGCGGCTTCGGAACTTTTAAATATCTCGATATATCTCGAAAACTACGCTTCTGATCAAAAAATATCATAGAACGTAAATTGTAGGAAACATTATTCTCTACAAAAAAGGTCTCTTAACATTTTGCCATAGCTCGCTTCGTTTCCGAGATATTTGCAGATTCATCTCAAGGGAAGGGGTCTGACGGACATATTTCGAGATATTTCTTCTTCTTGTTGTTCTTCTTCTGCACAGCTAAGCTGGAAGTGGCATTTGCAGCTCGCAATAGTGCAGAGTTATCCCAAAGAAAGGGGCCACGGTGTTTCTGTATCTCTATTATGTTGGTGCGGCTTCGGAACTTTTAAATATCTCGATATATCTCGAAAACTACGCTTCTGATCAAAAAATATCATAGAACATAAATTGTAGGAAACATAATTATCTACAAAAAAGGTCTCTTAACATTTTGCCATAGCTCGCTTCGTTTCCGAGATATTTGCAGATTTATCTCAAGGGAAGGGGCCTAACGGACATATTTCGAGATATTTCTTCTTCTTGTTGTTCTTCTTCTGCACAGCTAAACTGGAAGTGGCATTTCCAGCTCGCAATCGTGCAGAGTTATCTCAAAGAAAGGGGCCACGGTGTTTCTGTATCTCTATTATGTTGGTGCGGCTTCGGAACTTTTAAATATCTCGATATATCTCGAAAACTACGCTTCTGATCAAAAAATATCATAGAACCTAAATTGTAGGAAACATAATTCTCTACAAAAAAGGTCTCTTAACATTTTGCCATAGCTCGCTTCGTTTCCGAGATATTTGCAGATATATCTCAAGGGAAGGGGCCTGACGGACATATTTCGAGATATTTCTTCTTCTTGTTGTTCTTCTTCTGCACAGCTAAGCTGGAAGTGGCATTTGCAGCTCGCAATAGTGCAGAGTTATCTCAAAGAAAGGGGCCACGGTGTTTCTGTATCTCTATTATGTTGGTGCGGCTTCGGAACTTTTAAATATCTTGATATATCTCGAGAACTACGCCTCTGATCGAAAAATATCATAGAACATAAAAAGTAGGAAACTTAATTCTCTACAAAAAAGGTCTCTTAACATTTTGCCATAGCTCGCTTCGTTTCCGAGATATTTGCAGATTTATCTCAAGGGAAGGGGCCTGACGGACATATTTCGAGATATTTCTTCTTCTTGTTGTTCTTCTCCTGCACAGCTAAGCAGGAAGTGGCATTTGCAGCGCGCAATAGTGCAGAGTTATCTCAAAGAAAGGGGCCACGGTGTTTCTGTATCTCTATTATGTTGGTGCGACTTCGGAACTTTTAAATATCTTGATATATCTCGAGAACTACGCATCTGATCTAAAAATATCATACTACATAAAAAGTAGGAAACTTAATTCTCTACAAGAAAGGTCTCTAAACATTTTGCCATAGCTCGCTTCGTTTCCGAGATATTTGCAGATTTATCTCAAGGGAAGGGGCCTGACGGACGTATTTCGAGATATTTCTTCTTCTTGTTGTTCTTCCTCTGCACAGCTAAGCTGGAAGTGGCATTTGCAGCTCGCAATAGTGCAGAGTTATCTCAAAGAGAGGGGCCACGGTGTTTCTGTATCTCTATTATGTTGGTGCGGCTTCGGAACTTTTAAATATCTTGATATATCTCGAGAACTACGCATCTGATCAAAAAATATCATAGAAGATAAAAAGTAGGAAACTTAATTCTCTACAAAAAAGGTCTCTTAACATTTTGCCATAGCTCGCTTCGTTTCCGAGATATTTGCAGGTTTATCTCAAGGGAAGGGGCCTGACGGACATATTTCGAGATATTTCTTCTTCTTGTTGTTCTTCTTCTGCACAGCTAAGCTGGAAGTGGCATTTGCGGCTCGCACTAGTGCAGAGTTATCTCAAAGAAAGGGGCCACGGTGTTTCTGTATCTCTATTATGTTGGTGCGGCTTCGGAACTTTTAAATATCTCGATATATCTCGAAAACTACGCTTCTGATCAAAAAATATCATAGAACATAAATTGTAGGAAACATAATTCTCTACAAAAAACGTCTCTTAACATTTTGCCATAGCTCGCTTCGTTTCCGAGATATTTGCAGATTCAGCTCAAAGGAACTGGCCTGACGGACATATTTCGAGATATCTCTTCTTCTTGTTGTTCTTCTTCTGCACAGCTAAGCTGGAAGTGGCATTTGCAGCTCGCAATAGTGCAGAGATATCTCAAAGAAAGGGGCCACGGTGTTTCTGTATCTCTATTATGTTGGTGCGGCTTCGGAACTTTTAAATATCTTGATATATCTCGAGAACTACGCATCTGATCAAAAAATATCATAGAACATAAAAAGTAGGAAACTTAATTCTCTACAAAAAAGGTCTCTTAACATTTTGCCATAGCTCGCTTCGTTTCCGAGATATTTGCAGATTTATCTCAAGGGAAGGGGCCTGACGGACATATTTCGAGATATTTCTTCTTCTTGTTGTTCTTCTTCTGCGCAGCTAAGCTAGAAGTGGCATTTGCAGCTCGCAATAGTGCAGAGATATCTCAAAGAAAGGGGCCACGGTGTTTCTGTATCTCTATTATGTTGGTGCGGCTTCGGAACTTTTAAATATCTTGATATATCTCGAGAACTACGCGTCTGATCAAAAAATATCATAGAACATAAAAAGTAGGAAACATAATTCTCTACAAAAAAGGTCTCTTAACATTTTGCCATAGCTCGCTTCGTTTCCGAGATATTTTCAGATTTATCTCAAAGGAACTGGCCTGACGGACATATTTCGAGATATTTCTTCTTCTTGTTGTTCTTCCTCTGCACAGCTAAGCTGGAAGTGGCATTTGCAGCTCGCAATAGTGCAGAGTTATCTCAAAGAAAGGGGCCACGGTGTTTCTGTATCTCTATTATGTTGGTGCGGCTTCGGAACTTTTAAATATCTTGATATATCTCGAGAACTACGCGTCCGATCAAAAAATATCATAGAACATAAAAAGTAGGAAACTTAATTCTCTACAAAAACGGTTTCTTAACATTTTGCCATAGCTCGCTTCGTTTCCGAGATATTTGCAGATATATTTCAAGGGAAGGGGCCTGACGGACATATTTCGAGATATTTCTTCTTCTTGTTGTTCTTCTCCTGCACAGCTAAGCTGGAAGTGGCATTTGCAGTTCGCAATAGTGCAGAGTTATCGCAAAGAAAGGGGCCACGGTGTTTCTGTATCTCTATTATGTTGGTGCGGCTTCGGAACTTTTAAATATCTCGATATATCTCGAAAACTACGCTTCTGATCAAAAAATATCATAGAACATAAATTGTAGGAAACATAATTCTCTACAAAAAAGGTCTCTTAACATTTTGCCATAGCTCGCTTCGTTTCCGAGATATTTGCAGATTTATCTCAAGGGAAGGGGCCTAACGGACATATTTCCAGATATTTCTTCTTCTTGTTGTTCTTCTTCTGCACAGCTAAGCTGGAAGTGGCATTTGCGGCTCGCACTAGTGCAGAGTTATCTCAAAGAAAGGGGCCACGGTGTTTCTGTATCTCTATTATGTTGGTGCGGCTTCGGAACTTTTAAATATCTTGATATATCTCGAGAACTACGCATCTGATCAAAAAATATCATAGAACATAAAAAGTAGGAAACCTAATTTTCTACAAAAAAGGTCTCTGAACATTTTGCCGTAGCTCGCTTCGTTTCCGAGATATTTGCAGATTTATCTCAAGGGAAGGGGCCTGACGGACATATTTCGAGATATTTCTTCTTCTTGTTATTCTTCTTCTGCACAGCTAAGCTGGAAGTGGCATTTGCAGCTCGCAATAGTGCAGAGTTACCTCAAAGAAAGGGGCCACGGTGTTTCTGTATCTCTATTATGTTGGTGCGGCTTCGGAACTTTTAAATATCTTGATATATCTCGAGAACTACGCATCTGATCAAAAAATATCGTAGAACATAAAAAGTAGGAAACTTAATTCTCTACAAATAAGGTCTCTTAACATTTTGCCATAGCTCGCTTGGTTTCCGAGATATTTGCAGATTTATCTCAAGGGAAGGGGCCTGACGGACATATTTCGAGATATTTCTTCTTCTTGTTATTCTTCTTCTGCACAGCTAAGCTGGAAGTGGCATTTGCAGCTCGCAATAGTGCAGAGTTACCTCAAAGAAAGGGGCCACGGTGTTTCTGTATCTCTATTATGTTGGTGCCGCTTCGGAACTTTTAAATATCTGGATATATCTCGAGAACTACGCATCTGATCAAAAAATATCATAGAACATAAAAAGTAGGAAACTTAATTCTCTACAAAAAAGGTCTCTTAACATTTTGCCATAGCTCGCTTCGTTTCCGAGATATTTGCAGATTTATCTCAAGGGAAGGGGTCTGACGGACATATTTCGAGATATTTCTTCTTCTTGTTGTTCTTCTTCTGCACAGCTAAGCTGGAAGTGGCATTTGCAGCTCGCAGTAGTGCAGAGTTATCTCAAAGAAAGGGGCCACGGTGTTTCTGTATCTCTATTATGTTGGTGCGGCTTCGGAATTTTTAAATATCTTGATATATCTCGAGAACTACGCATCTGATCAAAAAATATCATAGAACATAAATTGTAGGAAGCATAATTCTCTACAAAAAAGGTCTCTTAACATTTTGCCATAGCTCGCTTCGTTTCCGAGATATTTGCAGATATATCTCAAGGGAAGGGGCCTGACGGACATATTTCGAGATATTTCTTCTTCTTGTTGTTCTTCTTCTGCACAGCTAAGCTGGAAGTGGCATTTACAGCTCGCAACAGTGCAGAGTTATCTCAAAGAAAGGGGCCACGGTGTTTCTGTATCTCTATTATGTTGGTGCGGCTTCGGAACTTTCAAATATCTTGATATATCTCGAGAACTACGCATCTGATCAAAAAATATCATAGAACATGAAAAGTAGAAAACTTAATTCTCTACAAAACAGGTCTCTTAATATTTTGCCATAGCTCTCTTCGTTTCCGAGATATTTGCAGATTTATCTCAAGGGAAGGGGCCTGGCGGACGTATTTCGAGATATTTCTTCTTCTTGTTGTTCTTCTTCTGCACAGCTAAGCTGGAAGTGGCATTTGCGGCTCGCACTAGTGCAGAGTTATCTCAACGAAAGGGGCCACGGTGTTTCTGTATCTCTATTATGTTGGTGCGGCTTCGGAACTTTTAAATATCTTGATATATCTCGAGAACTACGCGTCTGATCAAAAAATATCATAGAACATAAAAAGTAGGAAACTTAATTCTCTACAAAAACGGTCTCTTAACATTTTGCCATAGCTCGCTTCGTTTCCGAGATATTTGCAGATTCAGCTCAAAGGAACTGGCCTGACGGACATATTTCGAGATATTTCTTCTTCTTGTTGTTCTTCCTCTGCACAGCTAAGCTGGAAGTGGCATTTGCAGCTCGCCATAGTGCAGAGTTATCTCAAAGAAAGGGGCCACGGTGTTTCTGTATCTCTATTATGTTGGTGCGGCTTCGGAACTTTTAAATATCTTGATATATCTCGAGAACTACGCATCTGATCAAAAAATATCATAGAACATAAAAAGTAGGAAACTTAATTCTCTACAAAAAAGGTCTCTTAACATTTTGCCATAGCTCGCTTCGTTTCCGAGATATTTGCAGATTTATCTCAAGCGAAGGGGCCTGACGGACATATTTCGAGATATTTCTTCTTCTTGTTGTTCTTCTTCTGCACAGCTAAGCTGGAAGTGGCATTTGCCCCTCGCACTAGTGCAGAGTTATCTCAACGAAAGGGGCCACGGTGTTTCTGTATCTCTATTATGTTGGTGCGGCTTCGGAACTTTTAAATATCTCGATATATCTCGAAAACTACGCTTCTGATCAAAAAATATCATAGAACATAAATTGTAGGAAGCATAATTCTCTACAAAAAAGGTCTCTTAACATTTTGCCATAGCTCGCTTCGTTTCCGAGATATTTGCAGATATATCTCAAGGGAAGGGGCCTGACGGACATATTTCGAGATATTTCTTCTTCTTGTTGTTCTTCTTCTGCACAGCTAAGCTGGAAGTGGCATTTACAGCTCGCAACAGTGCAGAGTTATCTCAAAGAAAGGGGCCACGGTGTTTCTGTATCTCTATTATGTTGGTGCGTCTTCGGAACTTTTAAATATCTCGATATATCTCGAAAACTACGCTTCTGATCAAAAAATATCATAGAACATAAATTGTAGGAAACATAATTCTCTACAAAAAACGTCTCTTAACATTTTGCCATAGCTCGCTTCGTTTCCGAGATATTTGCAGATTCAGCTCAAAGGAACTGGCCTGACGGACATATTTCGAGATATTTCTTCTTCTTGTTGTTCTTCTTCTGCACAGCTAAGCTGGAAGTGGCATTTGCAGCTCGCAATAGTGCAGAGTTATCTCAAAGAAAGGGGCCACGGTGTTTCTGTATCTCTATTATGTTGGTGCGGCTTCGGAACTTTTAAATATCTTGATATATCTCGAGAACTACGCATCTGATCAAAAAATATCATAGAACATGAAAAGTAGGAAACTTAATTCTCTACAAAAAAGGTCTCTTAACATTTTGCCATAGCTCTCTTCGTTTCCGAGATATTTGCAGATTTATCTCAAGGGAAGGGGCCTGACGGGCATATTTCGAGATATTTCTTCTTCTTGTTGTTCTTCTTCTGCACAGCTAAGCTGGAAGTGGCATTTGCGGCTCGCACTAATGCACAGTTATCTCAAAGAAAGGGGCCACGGTGTTTCTGTATCTCTATTATGTTGGTGCGTCTTCGGAACTTTTAAATATCTCGATATATCTCGAAAACTACGCTTCTGATCAAAAAATATCATAGAACATAAATTGTAGGAAACATAATTCTCTACAAAAAACGTCTCTTAACATTTTGCCATAGCTCGCTTCGTTTCCGAGATATTTGCAGATTCAGCTCAAAGGAACTGGCCTGACGGACATATTTCGAGATATTTCTTCTTCTTGTTGTTCTTCTTCTGCACAGCTAAGCTGGAAGTGGCATTTGCAGCTCGCAATAGTGCAGAGTTATCTCAAAGAAAGGGGCCACGGTGTTTCTGTATCTCTATTATGTTGGTGCGGCTTCGGAACTTTTAAATATCTTGATATATCTCGAGAACTACGCATCTGATCAAAAAATATCATAGAACATGAAAAGTAGGAAACTTAATTCTCTACAAAAAAGGTCTCTTAACATTTTGCCATAGCTCTCTTCGTTTCCGAGATATTTGCAGATTTATCTCAAGGGAAGGGGCCTGACGGACGTATTTCGAGATATTTCTTCTTCTTGTTGTTCTTCTTCTGCACAGCTAAGCTGGAAGTGGCATTTGCGGCTCGCACTAGTGCAGAGTTATCTCAACGAAAGGGGCCACGGTGTTTCTGTATCTCTATTATGTTGGTGCGGCTTCGGAACTTTTAAATATCTTGATATATCTCGAGAACTACGCGTCTGATCAAAAAATATCATAGAACATAAAAAGTAGGAAACTTAATTCTCTACAAAAATGGTCTCTTAACATTTTGCCATAGCCCGCTTCGTTTCCGAGATATTTGCTGATATATTTCAAGGGAAGGGGCCTGACGGGCATATTTCGAGATATTTCTTCTTCTTGTTGTTCTTCTTCTGCACAGCTAAGCTGGAAGTGGCATTTGCGGCTCGCACTAGTGCACAGTTATCTCAAAGAAAGGGGCCACGGTGTTTCTGTATCTCTATTATGTTGGTGCGTCTTCGGAACTTTTAAATATCTCGATATATCTCGAAAACTACGCTTCTGATCAAAAAATATCATAGAA
Source organism: Osmia lignaria lignaria (assembly GCF_051020975.1). Lineage (NCBI taxonomy): Eukaryota > Metazoa > Arthropoda > Insecta > Hymenoptera > Megachilidae > Osmia > Osmia lignaria. The sequence continues at coordinate 3,963,485 of NW_027478161.1, forward strand.
CATAAATTGTAGGAAACATAATTCTCTACAAAAAACGTCTCTTAACATTTTGCCATAGCTCGCTTCGTTTCCGAGATATTTGCAGATTCAGCTCAAAGGAACTGGCCTGACGGACATATTTCGAGATATTTCTTCTTCTTGTTGTTCTTCTTCTGCACAGCTAAGCTGGAAGTGGCATTTGCAGCTCGCAATAGTGCAGAGTTATCTCAAAGAAAGGGGCCACGGTGTTTCTGTATCTCTATTATGTTGGTGCGGCTTCGGAACTTTTAAATATCTTGATATATCTCGAGAACTACGCATCTGATCAAAAAATATCATAGAACATGAAAAGTAGGAAACTTAATTCTCTACAAAAAAGGTCTCTTAACATTTTGCCATAGCTCTCTTCGTTTCCGAGATATTTGCAGATTTATCTCAAGGGAAGGGGCCTGACGGACGTATTTCGAGATATTTCTTCTTCTTGTTGTTCTTCTTCTGCACAGCTAAGCTGGAAGTGGCATTTGCGGCTCGCACTAGTGCAGAGTTATCTCAACGAAAGGGGCCACGGTGTTTCTGTATCTCTATTATGTTGGTGCGGCTTCGGAACTTTTAAATATCTTGATATATCTCGAGAACTACGCGTCTGATCAAAAAATATCATAGAACATAAAAAGTAGGAAACTTAATTCTCTACAAAAACGGTCTCTTAACATTTTGCCATAGCCCGCTTCGTTTCCGAGATATTTGCTGATATATTTCAAGGGAAGGGGCCTGACGGGCATATTTCGAGATATTTCTTCTTCTTGTTGGTCTTCTTCTGCACAGCTAAGCTGGAAGTGGCATTTGCGGCTCGTACTAGCGCACAGTTATCTCAAAGAAAGAGGCCACGGTGTTTCTGTACCTCTATTATGTTGGTGCAGCTTCGGAACTTTTAAATATCTTGATATATCTCGAGAACTACGCATCTGATCAAAAAATATCATCGAACATAAAAAGTAGGAAACTTAATTCTCTACAAAAAAGGTCTCTTAACATTTTGCCATAGCTCGCTTCGTTTCCGAGATATTTGCAGATTTATCTCAAGGGAAGTGGCCTGACGGACATATTTCAAGATATTTCTTCTTCTTGTTGTTCTTCTTCTGCACAGCTAAGCTGGAAGTGGCATTTGCGGCTCGCACTAGTGCAGAGTTATCTCAAGGAAAGGGGCCACGGTGTTTCTGTATCTCTATTATGTTGGTGCGGCTTCGGAACTTTTAAATATCTCGATATATCTCGAAAACTACGCTTCTGATCAAAAAATATCATAGAACATAGATTGTAGGAAACATAATTCTCTACAAAAAAGGTCTCTTAACATTTTGCCATAGCTCGCTTCGTTTCCGAGATATTTGCAGATTTATCTCAAGGGAAGGGGCCTGACGGACATATTTCGAGATATTTCTTCTTCTTGTTGTTCTTCTTCTGCGCAGCTAACCTAGAAGTGGCATTTGCAGCTCGCAATAGTGCAGAGATATCTCAAAGAAAGGGGCCACGGTGTTTCTGTATCTCTATTATGTTGGTGCGGCTTCGGAACATTTAAATATCTTGATATATCTCGAGAACTACGCGTCTGATCAAAAAATATCATAGAACATAAAAAGTAGGAAACATAATTCTCTACAAAAAAGGTCTCTTAACATTTTGCCATAGCTCGCTTCGTTTCCGAGATATTTTCAGATTTATCTCAAAGGAACTGGCCTGACGGACATATTTCGAGATATTTCTTCTTCTTGTTGTTCTTCCTCTGCACAGCTAAGCTGGAAGTGGCATTTGCAGCTCGCAATAGTGCAGAGTTATCTCAAAGAAAGGGGCCACGGTGTTTCTGTATCTCTATTATGTTGGTGCGGCTTCGAAACTTTTAAATATCTTGATATATCTCGAGAACTACGCGTCCGATCAAAAAATATCATAGAACATAAAAAGTAGGAAACTTAATTCTCTACAAAAACGGTTACTTAACATTTTGCCATAGCTCGCTTCGTTTCCGAGATATTTGCAGATATATTTCAAGGGAAGGGGCCTGACGGACATATTTCGAGATATTTCTTCTTCTTGTTGTTCTTCTTCTGCACATCTAAGCTGGAAGTGGCATTTGCGGCTCGCAATAGTGCAGAGTTATCTCAAAGAAAGGGGCCACGGTGTTTCTGTATCTCTATTATGTTGGTGCGGCTTCGGAACTTTTAAATATCTCGATATATCTCGAAAACTACGCTTCTGATCAAAAAATATCATAGAACATAGATTGTAGGAAACATAATTCTCTACAAAAAAGGTCTCTTAACATTTTGCCATAGCTCGCTTCGTTTCCGAGATATTTGCAGATTTATCTCAAGGGAAGGGGCCTGACGGACATATTTCGAGATATTTCTTCTTCTTGTTGTTCTTCTTCTGCGCAGCTAAGCTGGAAGTGGCATTTGCAGCTCGCAATAGTGCAGAGATATCTCAAAGAAAGGGGCCACGGTGTTTCTGTATCTCTATTATGTTGGTGCGGCTTCGGAACTTTTAAATATCTTGATATATCTCGAGAACTACGCGTCTGATCAAAAAATATCATAGAACATAAAAAGTAGGAAACATAATTCTCTACAAAAAAGGTCTCTTAACATTTTGCCATAGCTCGCTTTGTTTCCGAGATATTTGCAGATTTATCTCAAGGGAAGGGGCCTGACGGACATATTTCGAGATATTTCTTCTTCTTGTTGTTCTTCTTCTGCGCAGCTAACCTAGAAGTGGCATTTGCAGCTCGCAATAGTGCAGAGATATCTCAAAGAATGGGGCCACGGTGTTTCTGTATCTCTATTATGTTGGTGCGGCTTCGGAACTTTTAAATATCTTGATATATCTCGAGAACTACGCGTCTGATCAAAAAATATCATACAACATAAAAAGTAGGAAACATAATTCTCTACAGAAAAGGTCTCTTAACATTTTGCCATAGCTCGCTTCGTTTCCGAGATATTTGCAGATTTATCTCAAGGGAAGGGGCCTAACGGACATATTTCCAGATATTTCTTCTTCTTGTTGTTCTTCTTCTGCACAGCTAAGCTGGAAGTGGCATTTGCGGCTCGCACTAGTGCAGAGTTATCTCAAAGAAAGGGGCCACGGTGTTTCTGTATCTCTATTAAGTTGGTGCAGCTTCAGGACTTTTAAATATCTTGATATATCTCGAGAACTACGCATCTGATCAAAAAATATCATAGAACATAAAAAGTAGGAAACCTAATTCTCTACAAAAAAGGTCTCTTAACGTTTTGCAATAGCTCGCTTCGTTTCCGAGATATTTGCAGATTTATCTCAAGGGAGGGGTCCTGACGGACATATTTCGAGATATTTCTTCTTCTTGTTGTTCTTCTTCTGCACAGCTAAACTGGAAGTGGCATTTCCAGCTCGCAATAGTGCAGAGTTATCCCAAAGAAAGGGGCCACGCTGTTTCTGTATCTCTATTATGTTGGTGCGGCTTCGGAACTTTTAAATATCTCGATATATCTCGAAAACTACGCTTCTGATCAAAAAATATCATAGAACATAAATTGTAGGAAACATAATTCTCTACAAAAAAGGTCTCTTAACATTTTGCCATAGCTCGCTTCGTTTCCGAGATATTTGCAGATTTATCTCAAGGGAAGGGTCCTGATGGACATATTTCGAGATATTTCTTCTTCTTGTTGTTCTTCTTCTGCACAGCTAAACTGGAAGTGGCATTTCCAGCTCGCAATCGTGCAGAGTTATCTCAAAGAAAGGGGCCACGGTGTTTCTGTATCTCTATTATGTTGGTGCGGCTTCGGAACTTTTAAATATCTTGATATATCTCGAGAACTACGCCTCTGATCGGAAAATATCATAGAACATAAAAAGTAGGAAACTTAATTCTCTACAAAAAAGGTCTCTTAACATTTTGCCATAGCTCGCTTCGTTTCCGAGATATTTGCAGATTTATCTCAAGGGAAGGGGCCTGACGGACATATTTCGAGATATTTCTTCTTCTTGTTGTTCTTCTTCTGCACAGCTAAGCTGGAAGTGGCATTTGCAGGTCGCAATAGTGCAGAGTTATCTCAAAGAAAGGGGCCACGGTGTTTCTGTATCTCAATTATGTTGGTGCGGCTTCGGAACTTTTAAATATCTCGATATATCTCGAAAACTACGCTTCTGATCAAAAAATATCAGAGAACGTAAATTGTAGGAAAGATAATTCTGTACAAAAAAGGTCTCTTAACATTTTGCCATAGCTCGCTTCGTTTCCGAGATATTTGCAGATTTATCTCAAGGGAAGGGGCCTGACGGACATATTTCGAGATATTTCTTCTTCTTGTTGTTCTTCTTCTGCACAGCTAAGCTGGAAGTGGCATTTGCAGTTCGCAATAGTGCAGAGTTATCTTAAAGAAAGGGGCCACGGTGTTTCTGTATCTCTATTATGTTGGTGCGGCTTCGGAACTTTTAAATATCTTGATATATCTCGAGAACTACGCATCTGATCAAAAAATATCGTAGAACATAAAAAGTAGGAAACTTAATTCTCTACAAATAAGGTCTCTTAACATTTTGCCATAGCTCGCTTGGTTTCCGAGATATTTGCAGATTTATCTCAAGGGAAGGGGCCTGACGGACATATTTCGAGATATTTCTTCTTCTTGTTGTTCTTCTTCTGCACAGCTAAGCTGGAAGTGGCATTTGCAGCTCGCAGTAGTGCAGAGTTATCTCAAAGAAAGGGGCCACGGTGTTTCTGTATCTCTATTATGTTGGTGCGGCTACGGAACTTTTAAATATCTTGATATATCTCGAGAACAACGCATCTGATCAAAAAATATCATAGAACATAAAAAGTAGGAAACTTAATTCTCTACAAAAAAGGTCTCTTAACATTTTGCCATAGCTCGCTTCGTTTCCGAGATATTTGCATATTTATCTCAAGGGAAGGGGCCTGACGGACATATTTCGAGATATTTCTTCTTCTTGTTGTTCTTCTTCTGCACAGCTAAGCTGGAAGTGGCATTTGCAGCTCGCAGTAGTGCAGAGTTATCTCAAAGAAAGGGGCCACGGTGTTTCTGTATCTCTATTATGTTGGTGCGGCTTCGGAACTTTTAAATATCTCGATATATCTCGAGAACTACGCATGTGATCAAAAAATATCATAGAACATAAAAAGTAGGAAACTTAATTCTCTACAAAAAAGGTCTCTTAACATTTCGCCATAGCTCGCTTCGTTTCCGAGATATTGGCAGATTTATCTCAAGGGAAGGGGCCTGTCGGACATATTTCGAGATATTTCTTCTTCTTGTTGTTCTTCTTCTGCACAGCTAAGCTGGAAGTGGCATTTGCGGCTCGCACTAGTGCAGAGTTATCTCAAAGAAAGGGGCCACGGTGTTTCTGTATCTCTATTATGTTGGTGCGGCTTCGGAACTTTTAAATATCCCGATATATCGCGAAAACTACGCTTCTGATCAAAAAATATCATAGAACATAAATTGTAGGAAACATAATTCTCGACAAAAAACGTCTCTTCACATTTTGCCATAGCTCGCTTCGTTTCCGAGATATTTGCAGATTTATCTCAAGGGAAGGGGCCTAACGGACATATTTCCAGATATTTCTTCTTCTTGTTGTTCTTCTCCTGCACAGCTAAGCTGGAAGTGGCATTTGCGGCTCGCACTAGTGCAGAGTTATCTCAAAGAAAGGGGCCACGGTGTTTCTGTATCTCTATTATGTTGGTGCGGCTTCGGAACTTTTAAATATCTTGATATATCTCGAGAACTACGCATCTGATCAAAAAATATCATAGAACATAAAAAGTAGGAAACTTAATTCTCTACAAAAAAGGTCGCTTAACATTTTGCCATAGCTCTCTTCGTTTCCGAGATATTTGCAGATTTATCTCAAGGGAAGGGGCCTGACGGACATATTTCGAGATATTTCTTCTTCTTGTTGTTCTTCTTCTGCACAGCTAAGCTGGAAGTGGCATTTGCAGCTCGCAATAGTGCAGAGATATCTCAAAGAAAGGGGCCACGGTGTTTCTGTATCTCTATTATGTTGGTGCGGCTTCGGAACTTTTAAATATCTTGATATATCTCGAGAACTACGCGTCTGATCAAAAAATATCATAGAACATAAAAAGTAGGAAGCATAATTCTCTACAAAAAAGGTCTCTTAACATTTTGCCATAGCTCGCTTCGTTTCCGAGATATTTGCAGATTTATCTCAAGGGAAGGGGCCTAACGGACATATTTCCAGATATTTCTTCTTCTTGTTGTTCTTCTTCTGCACAGCTAAGCTGGAAGTGGCATTTGCGGCTCGCACTAGTGCAGAGTTATCTCAAAGAAAGGGGCCACGGTGTTTCTGTATCTCTATTATGTTGGTGCGGCTTCGGAACTTTTAAATATCTTGATATATCTCGAGAACTACGCATCTGATCAAAAAATATCATAGAACATGAAAAGTAGGAAACTTAATTCTCTACAAAAAAGGTCTCTCAACATTTTGCCATAGCTCGCTTCGTTTCCGAGATATTTGCAGATTTATCTCAAGGGAAGGGGCCTAACGGACATATTTCCAGATATTTCTTCTTCTTGTTGTTCTTCTCCTGCACAGCTAAGCTGGAAGTGGCATTTGCGGCTCGCACTAGTGCAGAGTTATCTCAAAGAAAGGGGCCACGGTGTTTCTGTATCTCTATTATGTTGGTGCGGCTTCGGAACTTTTAAATATCTTGATATATCTCGAGAACTACGCATCTGATCAAAAAATATCATAGAACATAAAAAGTAGGAAACTTAATTCTCTACAAAAAAGGTCGCTTAACATTTTGCCATAGCTCTCTTCGTTTCCGAGATATTTGCAGATTTATCTCAAGGGAAGGGGCCTGACGGACATATTTCGAGATATTTCTTCTTCTTGTTGTTCTTCTTCTGCACAGCTAAGCTGGAAGTGGCATTTGCAGCTCGCAATAGTGCAGAGATATCTCAAAGAAAGGGGCCACGGTGTTTCTGTATCTCTATTATGTTGGTGCGGCTTCGGAACTTTTAAATATCTTGATATATCTCGAGAACTACGCGTCTGATCAAAAAATATCATAGAACATAAAAAGTAGGAAGCATAATTCTCTACAAAAAAGGTCTCTTAACATTTTGCCATAGCTCGCTTCGTTTCCGAGATATTTGCAGATTTATCTCAAGGGAAGGGGCCTAACGGACATATTTCCAGATATTTCTTCTTCTTGTTGTTCTTCTTCTGCACAGCTAAGCTGGAAGTGGCATTTGCGGCTCGCACTAGTGCAGAGTTATCTCAAAGAAAGGGGCCACGGTGTTTCTGTATCTCTATTATGTTGGTGCGGCTTCGGAACTTTTAAATATCTTGATATATCTCGAGAACTACGCATCTGATCAAAAAATATCATAGAACATGAAAAGTAGGAAACTTAATTCTCTACAAAAAAGGTCTCTCAACATTTTGCCATAGCTCTCTTCGTTTCCGAGATATTTGCAGATTTATCTCAAGGGAAGGGGCCTGACGGACATATTTCGAGATATTTCTTGTTCTTGTTGTTCTTCTTCTGCACAGCTAAGCTGGAAGTGGCATTTGCAGCTCGCAATAGTGCAGAGTTATCTCAAAGAAAGGGGCCACGGTGTTTCTGTATCTCTATTATGTTGGTGCGGCTTCGGAACTTTTAAATATCTTGATATATCTCGAGAACTACGTATCTGATCAAAAAATATCATAGAACATGAAAAGTAGGAAACTTAATTCTCTACAAAAAAGGTCTCTTAACATTTTGCCATAGCTCGCTTCGGTTCCGAGATACTTGCGTATGTATCTCAAGGGAAGGGGCCTGACGGACATATTTCGAGATATTTCTTCTTCTTGTTGTTCTTCTTCTGCACAGCTAAGCTGGAAGTGGCATTTGCGGCTCGCACTAGTGCAGAGTTATCTCAAAGAAAGGGGCCACGGTGTTTCTGTATCTCTATTATGTTGGTGCGGCTTCGGAACTTTTAAATATCTTGATATATCTCGAGAACTACGCATCTGATCAAAAAATATCATAGAACATAAAAAGTAGGAAACTTAATTCTCTACAAAAAAGGTCGCTTAACATTTTGCCATAGCTCTCTTCGTTTCCGAGATATTTGCAGATTTATCTCAAGGGAAGGGGCCTGACGGACATATTTCGAGATATTTCTTCTTCTTGTTGTTCTTCTTCTGCACAGCTAAGCTGGAAGTGGCATTTGCAGCTCGCAATAGTGCAGAGATATCTCAAAGAAAGGGGCCACGGTGTTTCTGTATCTCTATTATGTTGGTGCGGCTTCGGAACTTTTAAATATCTTGATATATCTCGAGAACTACGCGTCTGATCAAAAAATATCATAGAACATAAAAAGTAGGAAGCATATTTCTCTACAAAAAAGGTCTCTTAACATTTTGCCATAGCTCGCTTCGTTTCCGAGATATTTGCAGATTTATCTCAAGGGAAGGGGCCTAACGGACATATTTCCAGATATTTCTTCTTCTTGTTGTTCTTCTTCTGCACAGCTAAGCTGGAAGTGGCATTTGCGGCTCGCACTAGTGCAGAGTTATCTCAAAGAAAGGGGCCACGGTGTTTCTGTATCTCTATTATGTTGGTGCGGCTTCGGAACTTTTAAATATCTTGATATATCTCGAGAACTACGCATCTGATCAAAAAATATCATAGAACATGAAAAGTAGGAAACTTAATTCTCTACAAAAAAGGTCTCTTAACATTTTGCCATAGCTCTCTTCGTTTCCGAGATATTTGCAGATTTATCTCAAGGGAAGGGGCCTGACGGACATATTTCGAGATATTTCTTCTTCTTGTTGTTCTTCTTCTGCACAGCTAAGCTGGAAGTGGCATTTGCAGCTCGCAATAGTGCAGAGTTATCTCAAAGAAAGGGGCCACGGTGTTTCTGTATCTCTATTATGTTGGTGCGGCTTCGGAACTTTTAAATATCTTGATATATCTCGAGAACTACGCATCTGATCAAAAAATATCATAGAACATGAAAAGTAGGAAACTTAATTCTCTACAAAAAAGGTCTCTTAACATTTTGCCATAGCTCTCTTCGTTTCCGAGATATTTGCAGATTTATCTCAAGGGAAGGGGCCTGACGGACATATTTCGAGATATTTCTTCTTCTTGTTGTTCTTCTTCTGCACAGCTAAGCTGGAAGTGGCATTTGCAGCTCGCAATAGTGCAGAGATATCTCAAAGAAAGGGGCCACGGTGTTTCTGTATCTCTATTATGTTGGTGCGGCTTCGGAACTTTTAAATATCTTGATATATCTCGAGAACTACGCGTCTGATCAAAAAATATCATAGAACATAAAAAGTAGGAAGCATATTTCTCTACAAAAAAGGTCTCTTAACATTTTGCCATAGCTCGCTTCGTTTCCGAGATATTTGCAGATTTATCTCAAGGGAAGGGGCCTAACGGACATATTTCCAGATATTTCTTCTTCTTGTTGTTCTTCTTCTGCACAGCTAAGCTGGAAGTGGCATTTGCGGCTCGCACTAGTGCAGAGTTATCTCAAAGAAAGGGGCCACGGTGTTTCTGTATCTCTATTATGTTGGTGCGGCTTCGGAACTTTTAAATATCTTGATATATCTCGAGAACTACGCATCTGATCAAAAAATATCATAGAACATGAAAAGTAGGAAACTTAATTCTCTACAAAAAAGGTCTCTTAACATTTTGCCATAGCTCTCTTCGTTTCCGAGATATTTGCAGATTTATCTCAAGGGAAGGGGCCTGACGGACATATTTCGAGATATTTCTTCTTCTTGTTGTTCTTCTTCTGCACAGCTAAGCTGGAAGTGGCATTTGCAGCTCGCAATAGTGCAGAGTTATCTCAAAGAAAGGGGCCACGGTGTTTCTGTATCTCTATTATGTTGGTGCGGCTTCGGAACTTTTAAATATCTTGATATATCTCGAGAACTACGCATCTGATCAAAAAATATCATAGAACATGAAAAGTAGGAAACTTAATTCTCTACAAAAAAGGTCTCTTAACATTTTGCCATAGCTCGCTTCGTTTCCGAGATACTTGCCGATGTATCTCAAGGGAAGGGGCCTGACGGACATATTTCGAGATATTTCTTCTTCTTGTTGTTCTTCTTCTGCACAGCTAAGCTGGAAGTGGCACTTGCAGCTCGCAATTGTGCAGAGTTATCTCAAAGAAAGGGGCCACGGTGTTTCTGTATCTCTATTATGTTGGTGCGGCTTCGGAACTTTTAAATATCTTGGTATATCTCGAGAACTACGCATCTGATCAAAAAATATCATAGAACATAAAAAGTAGGAAACATAATTCTCTACAAAAAAGGTCTCTTAACATTTTGCCATAGCTCGCTTCGTTTCCGAGATATTTGCAGATATATCTCAAGGGAAGGGGCCTGACGGACATATTTCGAGATATTTCTTCTTCTTGTTGTTCTTCTTCTGCACAGCTAAACTGGAAGTGGCATTTCCAGCTCGCAATAGTGCAGAGTTATCTCAAAGAAAGGGGCCACGGTGTTTCTGTATCTCTATTATGTTGATGCGGCTTCGGAACTTTTAAATATCTTGATATATCTCGAGAACTACGCATCTGATCAAAAAATATCATAGAACGTAAAAAGTAGCAAACTTAATTCTCTACAAAAAAGGTCTCTTAACATTTTGCCATAGCTCGCTTCGTTTCCGAGATATTTGCAGATTTATCTCAAGGGAAGGGGCCTGACGGACATATTTCGAGATATTTCTTCTTCTTGTTGTTCTTCTTCTGCACAGCTGAGCTGGAAGTGGCATTTGCAGGTCGCAATAGTGCAGAATTATCTCAAAGAAAGGGGCCACGGTGTTTCTGTATCTCTATTATGTTGGTGCGGCTTCGGAACTTTTAAATATCTCGATATATCTCGAAAACTACGCTTCTGATCAAAAAATATCATAGAACGTAAATTGTAGGAAACATTATTCTCTACAAAAAAGGTCCCTTAACATTTTGCCATAGCTCGCTTCGTTTCCGAGATATTTGCAGATTTATCTCAAGGGAAGGGTCCTGATGGACATATTTCGAGATATTTCTTCTTCTTGTTGTTCTTCTTCTGCACAGCTGAACTGGAAGTGGCATTTCCAGCTCGCAATCGTGCAGAGTTATCTCAAAGAAAGGGGCCACGGTGTTTCTGTATCTCTATTATGTTGGTGCGGCTTCGGAACTTTTAAATATCTTGATATATCTCGAGAACTACGCCTCTGATCGAAAAATATCATAGAACATAAAAAGTAGGAAACTTAATTCTCTACAAAAAAGGTCTCTTAACATTTTGCCATAGCTCGCTTCGTTTCCGAGATATTTGCAGATATAACTCAAGGGAAGGGGCCTGACGGACATATTTCGAGATATTTCTTCTTCTTGTTGTTCTTCTTCTGCACAGCTAAGCTGGAAGTGGCATTTGCAGCGCGCAATAGTGCAGAGTTATCTCAAAGAAACGGGCCACGGTGTTTCTGTATCTCTATTATGTTGGTGCGGCTTCGGAACTTTTAAATATCTCGATACATCTCGAAAACTACGCTTCTGATCAAAAAATATCATAGAACCTAAATTGTAGGAAACATAATTCTCTACAAAAAAGGTCTCTTAACATTTTGCCATAGCTCGCTTCGTTTCCGAGATATTTGCAGATATATCTCAAGGGAAGGGGCCTGACGGACATATTTCGAGATATTTCTTCTTCTTGTTGTTCTTCTTCTGCACAGCTAAGCTGGAAGTGGCATTTGCGGCTCGCACTAGTGCAGAGTTATCTCAAAGAAAGGGGCCACGGTGTTTCTGTATCCCTATCATGTTGGTGCGGCTTCGGAACTTTTAAATATCTCGATATATCTCGAAAACTACGCTTCTGATCAAAAAATATCATAGATCATAAATTGTAGGAAACATAATTCTCTATAAACAACGTCTCTTAACATTTTGCCATAGCTCGCTTCGTTTCCGAGATATTTGCAGATTCAGCTCAAAGGAACTGGCCTGACGGACATATTTCGAGATATTTCTTCTTCTTGTTGTTCTTCCTCTGCACAGCTAAGCTGGAAGTGGCATTTGCAGCTCGCAATAGTGCAGAGTTATCTCAAAGAAAGGGGCCACGGTGTTTCTGTATCTCTATTATGTTGGTGCGGGTTCGGAACTTTTAAATATCTTGATATATCTCGAGAACTACGCATCTGATCAAAAAATATCATAGAACATAAAAAGTAGGAAACTTAATTCTCTACAAAAAAGGTCTCTTAACATTTTGCCATAGCTCGCTTCGCTTCCGAGATATTTGCAGATTTATCTCAAGGGAAGGGGCCTGACGGACATATTTCGAGATATTTCTTCTTCTTGTTGTTCTTCTTCTGCACAGCTAAGCTGGAAGTGGCATTTGCGGCTCGCACTAGTGCAGAGTTATCTCAAAGAAAGGGGCCACGGTGTTTCTGTATCTCTATTATGTTGGTGCGGCTTCGGAACTTTTAAATATCTCGATACATCTCGAAAACTACGCTTCTGATCAAAAAATATCATAGAACCTAAATTGTAGGAAACATAATTCTCTACAAAAAAGGTCTCTTAACATTTTGCCATAGCTCGCTTCGTTTCCGAGATATTTGCAGATTTATCTCAAGGGAAGGGGCCTGACGGACATATTTCGAGATATTTCTTCTTCTTGTTGTTCTTCCTCTGCACAGCTAAGCTGGAAGTGGCATTTGCGGCTCGCACTAGTGCAGAGTTATCTCAAAGAAAGGGGCCACGGTGTTTCTGTATCTCTATTATGTTGGTGCGGCTTCGGAACTTTTAAATATCTCGATATATCTCGAAAACTACGCTTCTGATCAAAAAATATCATAGAACATAAATTGTAGGAAACATAATTCTCTACAAAAAAGGTCTCTTAACATTTTGCCATAGCTCGCTTCGTTTCCGAGATATTTGCAGATATATCTCAAGGGAAGGGGCCTGACGGACATATTTCGAGATATTTCTTCTTCTTGTTGTTCTTCTTCTGCACAGCTAAGCTGGAAGTGGCATTTGCGGCTCGCACTAGTGCAGAGTTATCTCAAAGAAAGGGGCCACGGTGTTTCTGTATCCCTATCATGTTGGTGCGGCTTCGGAACTTTTAAATATCTCGATATATCTCGAAAACTACGCTTCTGATCAAAAAATATCATAGATCATAAATTGTAGGAAACATAATTCTCTATAAACAACGTCTCTTAACATTTTGCCATAGCTCGCTTCGTTTCCGAGATATTTGCAGATTCAGCTCAAAGGAACTGGCCTGACGGACATATTTCGAGATATTTCTTCTTCTTGTTGTTCTTCCTCTGCACAGCTAAGCTGGAAGTGGCATTTGCAGCTCGCAATAGTGCAGAGTTATCTCAAAGAAAGGGGCCACGGTGTTTCTGTATCTCTATTATGTTGGTGCGGGTTCGGAACTTTTAAATATCTTGATATATCTCGAGAACTACGCATCTGATCAAAAAATATCATAGAACATAAAAAGTAGGAAACTTAATTCTCTACAAAAAAGGTCTCTTAACATTTTGCCATAGCTCGCTTCGCTTCCGAGATATTTGCAGATTTATCTCAAGGGAAGGGGCCTGACGGACATATTTCGAGATATTTCTTCTTCTTGTTGTTCTTCTTCTGCACAGCTAAGCTGGAAGTGGCATTTGCGGCTCGCACTAGTGCAGAGTTATCTCAAAGAAAGGGGCCACGGTGTTTCTGTATCCCTATTATGTTGGTGCGGCTTCGGAACTTTTAAATATCTCGATATATCTCGAAAACTACGCTTCTGATCAAAAAATATCATAGAACATAAATTGTAGGAAACAGAATTCTCTACAAAAAAGGTCTCTTAACATTTTGCCATAGCTCGCTTCGTTTCCGAGATATTTGCAGATATATCTCAAGGGAAGGGGCCTGACGGACATATTTCGAGATATTTCTTCTTCTTGTTGTTCTTCTTCTGCACAGCTAAGCTGGAACTGGCATTTGCGGCTCGCACTAGTGCAGAGTTATCTCAAAGAAAGGGGCCACGGTGTTTCTGTATCCCTATTATGTTGGTGCGGCTTCGGAACTTTTAAATATCTCGATATATCTCGAAAACTACGCTTCTGATCAAAAAATATCATAGAACATAAATTGTAGGAAACATAATTCTCTACAAAAAAGGTCTCTTAACATTTTGCCATAGCTCGCTTCGTTTCCGAGATATTTGCAGATATATCTCAAGGGAAGGGCCTGACGGACATATTTCGAGATATTTCTTCTTCTTGTTGTTCTTCTTCTGCACAGCTAAGCTGGAAGTGGCATTTGCGGCTCGCACTAGTGCAGAGTTATCTCAAAGAAAGGGGCCACGGTGTTTCTGTATCCCTATTATGTTGGTGCGGCTTCGGAACTTTTAAATATCTCGATATATCTCGAAAACTACGCTACTCATCAGAAAATATCATAGAACATAAAATGTAGGAAACTTAATTCTCTACGAAAAAGGTCTCTCAACATTTTGCCATAGCTCGCTTCGTTTCCGAGATATTTGCAGATTCAGCTCAAAGGAACTGACCTGACGGACATATTTCGAGATATTTCTTCTTCTTGTTGTTCTTCCTCTGCACAGCTAAGCTGGAAGTGGCATTTGCAGCTCGCAATAGTGCAGAGTTATCTCAAAGAAAGGGGCCACGGTGTTTCTGTATCTCTATTATGTTGGTGCGGGTTCGGAACTTTTAAATATCTTGATATATCTCGAGAACTACGCATCTGATCAAGAAATATCATAGAACATAAAAAGTAGGAAACTTAATTCTCTACAAAAAAGGTCTCTTAACATTTTGCCATAGCTCGCTTCGTTTCCGAGATATTTGCAGATTTATCTCAAGGGAAGGGGCCTGACGGACATATTTCGAGATATTTCTTCTTCTTGTTGTTCTTCTTCTGCACAGCTAAGCTGGAAGTGGCATTTGCGGCTCGCACTAGTGCAGAGTTATCTCAAAGAAAGGGGCCACGGTGTTTCTGTATCCCTATTATGTTGGTGCGGCTTCGGAACTTTTAAATATCTCGATATATCTCGAAAACTACGCTTCTGATCAAAAAATATCATAGAACATAAATTGTAGGAAACATAATTCTCTACAAAAAAGGTCTCTTAACATTTTGCCATAGCTCGCTTCGTTTCCGAGATATTTGCAGATATATCTCAAGGGAAGGGCCTGACGGACATATTTCGAGATATTTCTTCTTCTTGTTGTTCTTCTTCTGCACAGCTAAGCTGGAAGTGGCATTTGCGGCTCGCACTAGTGCAGAGTTATCTCAAAGAAAGGGGCCACGGTGTTTCTGTATCCCTATTATGTTGGTGCGGCTTCGGAACTTTTAAATATCTCGATATATCTCGAAAACTACGCTACTCATCAAAAAATATCATAGAACATAAAATGTAGGAAACTTAATTCTCTACAAAAAAGGTCTCTTAACATTTTGCCATAGCTCGCTTCGTTTCCGAGATATTTGCAGATTCAGCTCAAAGGAACTGACCTGACGGACATATTTCGAGATATTTCTTCTTCTTGTTGTTCTTCCTCTGCACAGCTAAGCTGGAAGTGGCATTTGCAGCTCGCAATAGTGCAGAGTTATCTCAAAGAAAGGGGCCACGGTGTTTCTGTATCTCTATTATGTTGGTGCGGGTTCGGAACTTTTAAATATCTTGATATATCTCGAGAACTACGCATCTGATCAAGAAATATCATAGAACATAAAAAGTAGGAAACTTAATTCTCTACAAAAAAGGTCTCTTAACATTTTGCCATAGCTCGCTTCGTTTCCGAGATATTTGCAGATTTATCTCAAGGGAAGGGGCCTGACGGACATATTTCGAGATATTTCTTCTTCTTGTTGTTCTTCTTCTGCGCAGCTAAGCTGGAAGTGGCATTTGCGGCTCGCACTAGTGCAGAGTTATCTCAAAGAAAGGGGCCACGGTGTTTCTGTATCTCTATTATGTTGGTGCGGCTTCGGAACTTTTAAATATCTCGATACATCTCGAAAACTACGCTTCTGATCAAAAAATATCATAGAACCTAAATTGTAGGAAACATAATTCTCTACAAAAAAGGTCTCTTAACATTTTGCCATAGCTCGCTTCGTTTCCGAGATATTTGCAGATATATCTCAAGGGAAGGGGCCTGACGGACATATTTCGAGATATTTCTTCTTCTTGTTATTCTTCTTCTGCACAGCTAACCTGGAAGTGGCATTTACAGCTCGCAATAGTGCAGAGTTATCTCAAAGAAAGGGGCCACGGTGTTTCTGTATCCCTATTATGTTGGTGCGGCTTCGGAACTTTTAAATATCTCGATATATCTCGAAAACTACGCTTCTGATCAAAAAATATCATAAAACATAGATTGTAGGAAACATAATTCTCTATAAAAAACGTCTCTTAACATTTTGCCATAGCTCGCTTCGTTTCCGAGATATTTGCAGATTCAGCTCAAAGGAACTGGCCTGACGGACATATTTCGAGATATTTCTTCTTCTTGTTGTTCTTCCTCTGCACAGCTAAGCTGGAAGTGGCATTTGCAGCTCGCAATAGTGCAGAGTTATCTCAAAGAAAGGGGCCACGGTGTTTCTGTATCTCTATTATGTTGGTGCGGCTTCGGAACTTTTAAATATCTTGATATATCTCGAGAACTACGCATCTGATCAAAAAATATCATAGAACATAAAAAGTAGGAAACTTAATTCTCTACAAAAAAGGTCTCTTAACATTTTGCCATAGCTCGCTTCGTTTCCGAGATATTTGCAGATTTATCTCAAGGGAAGGGGCCTGACGGACATATTTCGAGATATTTCTTCTTCTTGTTGTTCTTCTTCTGCACAGCTGAGCTGGAAGTGGCATTTGCAGGTCGCAATAGTGCAGAGTTATCTCAAAGAAAGGGGCCACGGTGTTTCTGTATCTCTATTATGTTGGTGCGGCTTCGGAACTTTTAAATATCTCGATATATCTCGAAAACTACGCTTCTGATCAAAAAATATCATAGAACATAAATTGTAGGAAACATAATTCTCTACAAAAAAGGTCTCTTAACATTTTGCCATAGCTCGCTTCGTTTCCGAGATATTTGCAGATATATCTCAAGGGAAGGGGCCTGACGGACATATTTCGAGATATTTCTTCTTCTTGTTGTTCTTCTTCTGCACAGCTGAGCTGGAAGTGGCATTTGCAGGTCGCAATAGTGCAGAGTTATCTCAAAGAAAGGGGCCACGGTGTTTCTGTATCTCTATTATGTTGGTGCGGCTTCGGAACTTTTAAATATCTCGATATATCTCGAAAACTACGCTTCTGATCAAAAAATATCATAGAACGTAAATTGTAGGAAACATTATTCTCTACAAAAAAGGTCTCTTAACATTTTGCCATAGCTCGGTTCGTTTCCGAGATATTTGCAGATTCATCTCAAGGGAAGGGGTCTGACGGACATATTTCGAGATATTTCTTCTTCTTGTTGTTCTTCTTCTGCACACCTAAGCTCGAAGCGGCATTTGCAGCTCGCAATAGTGCAGAGTTATCTCAAAGAAAGGGGCCACGGTGTTTCTGTATCTCTATTATGTTGGTGCGGCTTCGGGACTTTTAAATATCTCGATATATCTCGAAAACTACGCTTCTGATCAAAAAATATCATAGAACATAAATTGTAGGAAACATAATTCTCTACAAAAAAGGTCTCTTAACATTTTGCCATAGCTCGCTTCGTTTCCGAGATATTTGCAAATATATCTCAAGGGAAGGTGCCTGACGGACATATTTCGAGATATTTCTTCTTCTTGTTGTTCTTCTTCTGCACAGCTAAGCTGGAAGTGGCATTTACAGCTCGCAATAGTGCAGAGTTATCTCAAAGAAAGGGGCCACGGTGTTTCTGTATCTCTATTATGTTGGTGCGGCTTCGGAACTTTTAAATATCTTGATATATCTCGAGAACTACGCATCTGATCAAAAAATATCATAGAACATGAAAAGTAGGAAACTTAATTCTCTACAAAAAAGTTCTCTTAACATTTTGCCATAGCTCGCTTCGTTTCCGAGATATTTGCAGATTTATCTGAAGGGAAGGGGCCTAACGGACATATTTCGAGATATTTCTTCTTCTTGTTGTTCTTCTTCTGCACAGCTGAGCTGGAAGTGGCATTTGCAGGTCGCAATAGTGCAGAGTTATCTCAAAGAAAGGGGCCACGGTGTTTCTGTATCTCTATTATGTTGGTGCGGCTTCGGAACTTTTAAATACCTCGATATATCTCGAAAACTACGCTTCTGATCAAAAAATATCATAGAACATAAATTGTAGGAAACATAATTCTCTACAAAAAAGGTCTCTTAACATTTTGCCATAGCTCGCTTCGTTTCCGAGATATTTGCAGATTTATCTCAAGGGAAGGGGCCTGACGGACATATTTCGAGATATTTCTTCTTCTTGTTGTTCTTCTTCTGCACAGCTGAGCTGGAAGTGGCATTTGCAGGTCGCAATAGTGCAGAGTTATCTCAAAGAAAGGGGCCACGGTGTTTCTGTATCTCTATTATGTTGGTGCGGCTTCGGAACTTTTAAATATCTCGATATATCTCGAAAACTACGCTTCTGATCAAAAAATATCATAGAACATAAATTGTAGGAAACATAATTCTCTACAAAAAAGGTCTCTTAACATTTTGCCATAGCTCGCTTCGTTTCCGAGATATTTGCAGATTTATCTCAAGGGAAGGGGCCTGACGGACATATTTCGAGATATTTCTTCTTCTTGTTGTTCTTCTTCTGCACAGCTAAGCTGGAAGTGGCATTTGCAGCTCGCACTAGTGCAGAGTTATCTCAAAGAAAGGGGCCACGGTGTTTCTGTATCTCTATTATGTTGGTGCGGCTTCGGAACTTTTAAATATCTCGATATATCTCGAAAACTACGCTTCTGATCAAAAAATATCATAGAACGTAAATTGTAGGAAACATTATTCTCTACAAAAAAGGTCTCTTAACATCTTGCCATAGCTCGCTTCGTTTCCGAGATATTTGCAGATTCATCTCAAGGGAAGGGGTCTGACGGACATATTTCGAGATATTTCTTCTTCTTGTTGTTCTTCTTCTGCACAGCTAAGCTGGAAGTGGCATTTGCAGCTGGCAATAGTGCAGAGTTATCTCAAAGAAAGGGGCCACGGTGTTTCTGTATCTCTATTATGTTGGTGCGGCTTCGGAACTTTTAAATATCTTGATATATCTCGAGAACTACGCATCTGATCAAAAAATATCATAGAACATAAAAAGTAGGAAACATAATTCTCTACAAAAAAGGTCTCTTAACATTTTGCCATAGCTCGCTTCGTTTCCGAGATATTTGCAGATTTATCTCAAGGGAAGGGGCCTGACGGACATATTTCGAGATATTTCTTCTTCTTGTTGTTCTTCTTCTGCACAGCTAAGCTGGAAGTGGCATTTGCGGCTCTCACTAGTGCAGAGTTATCTCAAAGAAAGGGGCCACGGTGTTCCTGTATCTCTATTATGTTGGTGCGGCTTCGGAACTTTTAAATATCTCGATATATCTCGAAAACTACGCTTCTGATCAAAAAATATCATAGAACATAAATTGTAGGAAACATAATTCTCTACAAAAAAGGTCTCTTAACATTTTGCCATAGCTCGCTTCGTTTCCGAGATATTTGCAGATTTATCTCAAGGGAAGGGGCCTGACGGACATATTTCGAGATACTTCTTCTTCTTGTTGTTCTTCTTCTGCACAGCTGAGCTGGAAGTGGCATTTGCAGGTCGCAATAGTGCAGAGTTATCACAAAGAAAGGGGCCACGGTGTTTCTGTATCTCTATTATGTTGGTGCGGCTTCGGAACTTTTAAATATCTTGATATATCTCGAGAACTACGCATCTGATCAAAAAATATGATAGAACATAAAAAGTAGGAAACTTAATTCTCTACAAAAAAGGTCTCTTAACATTTTGCCATAGCTCGCTTCGTTTCCGAGATATTTGCAGATATATCTCAAGGGAAGGGGCCTGACGGACATATTTCGAGATATTTCTTCTTCTTGTTGTTCTTCTTCTGCACAGCTAAGCTGGAAGTGGCATTTGCAGCTCGCACTAGTGCAGAGTTATCTCAAAGAAAGGGGCCACGGTGTTTCTGTATCTCTATTATGTTGGTGCGGCTTCGGAACTTTTAAATATCTCGATATATCTCGAAAACTACGCTTCTGATCAAAAAATATCATAGAACATAAAAAGTAGGAAACTTAAATCTCTACAAAAAAGGTCTCTTAACATTTTGCCATAGCTCGCTTCGTTTCCGAGATATTTGCAGATTTATCTCAAGGGAAGGGGCCTGACGGACATATTTCGAGATATTTCTTCTTCTTGTTGTTCTTCTTCTGCACAGCTAAGCTGGAAGTGGCATTTGCGGCTCGCACTAGTGCAGAGTTATCTCAAAGAAAGGGGCCACGGTGTTTCTGTATCCCTATTATGTTGGTGCGGCTTCGGAACTTTTAAATATCTCGATATATCTCGAAAACTACGCTTCTGATCAAAAAATATCATAGAACGTAAATTGTAGGAAACATTATTCTCTACAAAAAAGGTCTCTTAACATCTTGCCATAGCTCGCTTCGTTTCCGAGATATTTGCAGATTCATCTCAAGGGAAGGGGTCTGACGGACATATTTCGAGATATTTCTTCTTCTTGTTGTTCTTCTTCTGCACAGCTAAGCTCGAAGCGGCATTTGCAGCTCGCAATAGTGCAGAGTTATCTCAAAGAAAGAGGCCACGGTGTTTCTGTACCTCTATTATGTTGGTGCAGCTTCGGAACTTTTAAATATCTTGATATATCTCGAGAACTACGCATCTGATCAAAAAATATCATCGAACATAAAAAGTAGGAAACTTAATTCTCTACAAAAAAGGTCTCTCAACATTTTGCCATAGCTCGCTTCGTTTCCGAGATATTTGCAGATTTATCTCAAGGGAAGTGGCCTGACGGACATATTTCGAGATATTTCTTCTTCTTGTTGTTCTTGTTCTGCACAGCTAAGCTGGAAGTGGCATTTGCAGCTCGCAATAGTGCAGAGTTATCTCAAAGAAAGGGGCCACGGTGTTTCTGTATCTCTATTATGTTGGTGCGGCTTCGGAACTTTTAAATATCTTGATATATCTCGAGAACTACGCATCTGATCAAAAAATATCATAGAACATAAAAAGTAGGAAACTTAATTCTCTACAAAAAAGGTGTCTTAACATTTTGCCATAGCTCGCTTCGTTTCCGAGATATTTGCATATTTATCTCAAGGGAAGGGGCCTGACGGACATATTTCGAGATATTTCTTCTTCTTGTTGTTCTTCTTCTGCACAGCTAAGCTGGAAGTGGCATTTGCGGCTCGCACTAGTGCAGAGTTATCTCAAAGAAAGGGGCCACGGTGTTTCTGTATCTCTATTATGTTGGTGCGGCTTCGGAACTTTTAAATATCTCGATATATCTCGAAAACTACGCTTCTGATCAAAAAATATCATAGAACATAAATTGTAGGAAACATAATTCTCTACAAAAAACGTCTCTTAACATTTTGCCATAGCTCGCTTCGTTTCCGAGATATTTGCAGATTCAGCTCAAAGGAACTGGCCTGACGGACATATTTCGAGATATTTCTTCTTCTTGTTGTTCTTCCTCTGCACAGCTAAGCTGGAAGTGGCATTTGCAGCTCGCAATAGTGCAGAGTTATCTCAAAGAAAGGGGCCACGGTGTTTCTGTATCTCTATTATGTTGGTGCGGCTTCGGAACTTTTAAATATCTTGATATATCTCGAGAACTACGCATCTGATCAAAAAATATCATAGAACATAAAAAGTAGGAAACTTAATTCTCTACAAAAAAGGTCTCTTAACATTTTGCCATAGCTCGCTTCGTTTCCGAGATATTTGCATATTTATCTCAAGGGAAGGGGCCTGACGGACATATTTCGAGATATTTCTTCTTCTTGTTGTTCTTCTTCTGCACAGCTAAGCTGGAAGTGGCATTTGCGGCTCGCACTAGTGCAGAGTTATCTCAAAGAAAGGGGCCACGGTGTTTCTGTATCTCTATTATGTTGGTGCGGCTTCGGAACTTTTAAATATCTCGATATATCTCGAAAACTACGCTTCTGATCAAAAAATGTCATAGAACATAAAAAGTAGGAAACTTAATTCTCTACAAAAAAGGTCTCTTAACATTTTGCCATAACTCGCTTCGTTTCCGAGATATTTGCATATTTATCTCAAGGGAAGGGGCCTGACGGACATATTTCGAGATATTTCTTCTTCTTGTTGTTCTTCTTCTGCACAGCTAAGCTGGAAGTGGCATTTGCGGCTCGCACTAGTGCAGAGTTATCTCAAAGAAAGGGGCCACGGTGTTTCTGTATCTCTTATGTTGGTGCGGCTTCGGAACTTTTAAATATCTTGATATATCTCGAGAACTACGCATCTGATCAAAAAATATCATAGAACATAAAAAGTAGGAAACTTAATTCTCTACAAAAAAGGTCTCTTAACATTTTGCCATAGCTCGCTTCGTTTCCGAGATATTTGCAGATTTATCTCAAGGGAAGGGGCCTGACGGACATATTTCGAGATATTTCTTCTTCTTGTTGTTCTTCTTCTGCACAGCTAAGCTCGAAGCGGCATTTGCAGCTCGCAATAGTGCAGAGTTATCTCAAAGAAAGGGGCCACGGTGTTTCTGTATCTCTATTATGTTGGTGCGGCTTCGGAACTTTTAAATATCTTGATATATCTCGAGAACTACGCATCTGATCAAAAAATATCATAGAACATAAAAAGTAGGAAACTTAATTCTCTACAAAAAAGGTCTCTTAAGATTTTGCCATAGCTCGCTTCGTTTCCGAGATATTTGCATATTTATCTCAAGGGAAGGGGCCTGACGGACATATTTCGAGATATTTCTTCTTCTTGTTGTTCTTCTTCTGCACAGCTAAGCTGGAAGTGGCATTTGCGGCTCGCACTAGTGCAGAGTTATCTCAAAGAAAGGGGCCACGGTGTTTCTGTATCTCTATTATGTTGGTGCGGCTTCGGAACTTTTAAATATCTCGATATATCTCGAAAACTACGCTTCTGATCAAAAAATATCATAGAACATAAATTGTAGGAAACATAATTCTCTACAAAAAACGTCTCTTAACATTTTGCCATAGCTCGCTTCGTTTCCGAGATATTTGCAGATTCAGCTCAAAGGAACTGGCCTGACGGACATATTTCGAGATATTTCTTCTTCTTGTTGTTCTTCCTCTGCACAGCTAAGCTGGAAGTGGCATTAGCAGCTCGCAATAGTGCAGAGTTATCTCAAAGAAAGGGGCCACGGTGTTTCTGTATCTCTATTATGTTGGTGCGGCTTCGGAACTTTTAAATATCTTGATATATCTCGAGAACTACGCATCTGATCAAAAAATATCATAGAACATAAAAAGTAGGAAACTTAATTCTCTACAAAAAAGGTCTCTTAACATTTTGCCATAGCTCGCTTCGTTTCCGAGATATTTGCATATTTATCTGAAGGGAAGGGGCCTGACGGACATATTTCGAGATATTTCTTCTTCTTGTTGTTCTTCTTCTGCACAGCTAAGCTGGAAGTGGCATTTGCGGCTCGCACTAGTGCAGAGTTATCTCAAAGAAAGGGGCCACGGTGTTTCTGTATCTCTTATGTTGGTGCGGCTTCGGAACTTTTAAATATCTCGATATATCTCGAAAACTACGCTTCTGATCAAAAAATATCATAGAACGTAAATTGTAGGAAACATTATTCTCTACAAAAAAGGTCTCTTAACATTTTGCCATAGCTCGCTTCGTTTCCGAGATATTTGCAGATTCATCTCAAGGGAA
Organism: Osmia lignaria lignaria; assembly: GCF_051020975.1. NCBI lineage: Eukaryota > Metazoa > Arthropoda > Insecta > Hymenoptera > Megachilidae > Osmia > Osmia lignaria. Next base: position 3,987,408 of record NW_027478161.1, read on the forward strand.
GGGGTCTGACGGACATATTTCGAGATATTTCTTCTTCTTGTTGTTCTTCTTCTGCACAGCTAAGCTCGAAGCGGCATTTGCAGCTCGCAATAGTGCAGAGTTATCTCAAAGAAAGAGGCCACGGTGTTTCTGTACCTCTATTATGTTGGTGCAGCTTCGGAACTTTTAAATATCTTGATATATCTCGAGAACTACGCATCTGATCAAAAAATATCATCCAACATAAAAAGTAGGAAACTTAATTCTCTACAAAAAAGGTCTCTTAACATTTTGCCATAGCTCGCTTCGTTTCCGAGATATTTGCAGATTTATCTCAAGGGAAGTGGCCTGACGGACATATTTCGAGATATTTCTTCTTCTTGTTGTTCTTGTTCTGCACAGCTAAGCTGGAAGTGGCATTTGCAGCTCGCAATAGTGCAGAGTTATCCCAAAGAAAGGGGCCACGGTGTTTCTGTATCTCTATTATGTTGGTGCAGCTTCGGAACTTTTAAATATCTTGATATATCTCGAGAACTACGCATCTGATCAAAAAATATCATCGAACATAAAAAGTAGGAAACTTAATTCTCTACAAAAAAGGTCTCTTAACATTTTGCCATAGCTCGCTTCGTTTCCGAGATATTAGCAGATTCATCTCAAGGGCAGGGGTCTGACGGACATATTTCGAGATATTTCTTCTTCTTGTTGTTCTTCTTCTGCACAGCTAAGCTCGAAGTGGCATTTGCAGCTCGCAATAGTGCAGAGTTATCTCAAAGAAAGAGGCCACGGTGTTTCTGTACCTCTATTATGTTGGTGCGGCTTCGGAACTTTTAAATATCTTGATATATCTCGAGAACTACGCATCTGATCAAAAAATATCATAGAACATAAAAAGTAGGAAACTTAATTCTCTACAAAAAAGGTCTCTTAATATTTTGCCATAGCTCGCTTCATTTCCGAGATATTTGCAGATTCATCTCAAGGGAAGGGGTCTGACGGACATATTTCGAGATATTTCTTCTTCTTGTTGTTCTTCTTCTGCACAGCTAAGCTGGAAGTGGCATTTGCAGCGCGCAATAGTGCAGAGTTATCTCAAAGAAAGGGGCCACGGTGTTTCTGTATCTCTATTATGTTGGTGCGGCTTCGGAACTTTTAAATATCTCGATATATCTCGAAAACTACGCTTCTGATCAAAAAATATCATACAACATAAATTGTAGGAAACATAATTCTCTACAAAAAAGGTCTCTTAACGTTTTGCCATAGCTCGCTTCGTTTCCGAGATATTTGCAGATATATCTCAAGGGAAGGGGCCTGACGGACATATTTCGAGATATTTCTTCTTCTTGTTATTCTTCTTCTGCACAGCTAAGCTGGAAGTGGCATTTACAGCTCGCAATAGTGCAGAGTTATCTCAAAGAAAGGGGCCACGGTGTTTCTGTATCTCTATTATGTTGGTGCGGCTTCGGAACTTTTAAATATCTTGATATATCTCGAGAACTACGCATCTGATCAAAAAATATCATAGAACATAAAAAGTAGGAAACTTAATTCTCTACAAAAAAGGTCTCTTAACATTTTGCCATAGCTCGCTTGGTTTCCGAGATATTTGCAGATTTATCTCAAGGGAAGGGGCCTGACGGACATATTTCGAGATATTTCTTCTTCTTGTTGTTCTTCTTCTGCACAGCTAAGCTGGAAGTGGCATTTGCGGCTCGCACTAGTGCAGAGTTACCTCAAAGAAAGGGGCCACGGTGTTTCTGTATCCCTATTATGTTGGTGCGGCTTCGGAACTTTTAAATATCTCGATATATCTCGAGAACTACGCTTCTGACCAAAAAATATCATAGAACATAAATTGTAGGAAACGTAATTCTCTACAAAAAACGTCTCTTAACATTTTGCCATAGCTCGCTTCGTTTCCGAGATATTTGCAGATTCAGCTCAAAGGAACTGACCTGACGGACATATTTCGAGATATTTCTTCTTCTTGTTGTTCTTCTTCTGCACAGCTAAGCTGGAAGTGGCATTTGCGGCTCGCACTAGTGCAGAGTTACCTCAAAGAAAGGGGCCACGGTGTTTCTGTATCCCTATTATGTTGGTGCGGCTTCGGAACTTTTAAATATCTCGATATATCTCGAGAACTACGCTTCTGACCAAAAAATATCATAGAACATAAATTGTAGGAAACGTAATTCTCTACAAAAAACGTCTCTTAACATTTTGCCATAGCTCGCTTCGTTTCCGAGATATTTGCAGATTCAGCTCAAAGGAACTGACCTGACGGACATATTTCGAGATATTTCTTCTTCTTGTTGTTCTTCCTCTGCACAGCTAAGCTGGAAGTGGCATTTGCGGCTCGCACTAGTGCAGAGTTATCTCAAAGAAAGGGGCCACGGTGTTTCTGTATCTCTATTATGTTGGTGCGGCTTCGGAACTTTTAAATATCTCGATATATCTCGAAAACTACGCTTCTGATCAAAAAATATCATAGAACATAAATTGTAGGAAACATAATTCTCTACAAAAAAGGTCTCTTAACATTTTGCCATAGCTCGCTTCGTTTCCGAGATATTTGCAGATATATCTCAAGGGAAGGGGCCTGACGGACATATTTGGAGATATTTCTTCTTCTTGTTGTTCTTCTTCTGCACAGCTAAGCTGGAAGTGGCATTTGCGGCTCGCACTAGTGCAGAGTTATCTCAAAGAAAGGGGCCACGGTGTTTCTGTATCCCTATTATGTTGGTGCGGCTTCGGAACTTTTATATATCTCGATATATCTCGAAAACTACGCTTCTGATCAAAAAATATCATAGAACATAAATTGTAGGAAACATAATTCTCTATAAAAAACGTCTCTTAACATTTTGCCATAGCTCGCTTCGTTTCCGAGATATTTGCAGATTTATCTCAAGGGAAGGGGCCTGACGGACATATTTCGAGATATTTCTTCTTCTTGTTGTCCTTCTTCTGCACAGATAAGCTGGAAGTGGCATTTGCGGCTCGCACTAGTGCAGAGTTATCTCAAAGAAAGGGGCCACGGTGTTTCTGTATCTCTATTATGTTGGTGCGGCTTCGGAACTTTTAAATATCTCTATATATCTCGAAAACTACGCTTCTGATCAAAAAATATCATAGAACATAAATTGTAGGAAACATAATTCTCTACAAAAAAGGTCTCTTAACATTTTGCCATAGCTCGCTTCGTTTCCGAGATATTTGCAGATATATCTCAAGGGAAGGGGCCTGACGGACATATTTCGAGATATTTCTTCTTCTTGTTGTTCTTCTTCTGCACAGCTAAGCTGGAAGTGGCATTTGCGGCTCGCACTAGTGCAGAGTTAACTCAAAGAAAGGGGCCACGGTGTTTCTGTATCTCTATTATGTTGGTGCGGCTTCGGAACTTTTAAATATCTCGATATATCTCGAAAACTACGCTTCTGATCAAAAAATATCATAGAACATAAATTGTAGGAAACATAATTCTCTACAAAAAAGGTCTCTTAACATTTTGCCATAGCTCGCTTCGTTTCCGAGATATTTGCAGATATATCTCAAGGGAAGGGGCCTGACGGACATATTTCGAGATATTTCTTCTTCTTGTTGTTCTTCTTCTGCACAGCTAAGCTGGAAGTGGCATTTGCGGCTCGCACTAGTGCAGAGTTATCTCAAAGAAAGGGGCCACGGTGTTTCTGTATCTCTATTATGTTGGTGCGGCTTCGGAACTTTTAAATATCTCGATACATCTCGAAAACTACGCTTCTGATCAAAAAATATCACAGAACCTAAATTGTAGGAAACATAATTCTCTACAAAAAAGGTCTCTTAACATTTTGCCATAGCTCGCTTCGTTTCCGAGATATTTGCAGATATATCTCAAGGGAAGGGGCCTGACGGACATATTTCGAGATATTTCTTCTTCTTGTTATTCTTCTTCTGCACAGCTAAGCTGGAAGTGGCATTTACAGCTCGCAATAGTGCAGAGTTATCTCAAAGAAAGGGGCCACGGTGTTTCTGTATCCCTATTATGTTGGTGCGGCTTCGGAACTTTTAAATATCTCGATATATCTCGAAAACTACGCTTCTGATCAAAAAATATCATAAAACATAAATTGTAGGAAACATAATTCTCTATAAAAAACGTCTCTTAACATTTTGCCATAGCTCGCTTCGTTTCCGAGATATTTGCAGATTCAGCTCAAAGGAACTGGCCTGACGGACATATTTCGAGATATTTCTTCTTCTTGTTGTTCTTCCTCTGCACAGCTAAGCTGGAAGTGGCATTTGCAGCTCGCAATAGTGCAGAGTTATCTCAAAGAAAGGGGCCACGCTGTTTCTGTATCTCTATTATGTTGGTGCGGCTTCGGAACTTTTGAATATCTCGATACATCTCGAAAACTACGCTTCTGATCAAAAAATATCATAGAACCTAAATTGTAGGAAACATAATTCTCTACAAAAAAGGTCTCTTAACATTTTGCCATAGCTCGCTTCGTTTCCGAGATATTTGCAGATATATCTCAAGGGAAGGGGCCTGACGGACATATTTCGAGATATTTCTTCTTCTTGTTATTCTTCTTCTGCACAGCTAAGCTGGAAGTGGCATTTACAGCTCGCAATAGTGCAGAGTTATCTCAAAGAAAGGGGCCACGGTGTTTCTGTATCCCTATTATGTTGGTGCGGCTTCGGAACTTTTAAATATCTCGATACATCTCGAAAACTACGCTTCTGATCAAAAAATATCATAGAACCTAAATTGTAGGAAACATAATTCTCTACAAAAAAGGTCTCTTAACATTTTGCCATAGCTCGCTTCGTTTCCGAGATATTTGCAGATATATCTCAAGGGAAGGGGCCTGACGGACATATTTCGAGATATTTCTTCTTCTTGTTATTCTTCTTCTGCACAGCTAAGCTGGAAGTGGCATTTACAGCTCGCAATAGTGCAGAGTTATCTCAAAGAAAGGGGCCACGGTGTTTCTGTATCCCTATTCTGTTGGTGCGGCTTCGGAACTTTTAAATATCTCGATATATCTCGAAAACCACGCTTCTGATCAAAAAATATCATAGAACATAAATTGTAGGAAACATAATTCTCTATAAAAAACGTCTCTTAACATTTTGCCATAGCTCGCTTCATTTCCGAGATATTTGCAGATTCATCTCAAGGGAAGGGGTCTGACGGACATATTTGGAGATATTTCTTCTTCTTGTTGTTCTTCTTCTGCACAGCTAAGCTCGAAGCGGCATTTGCAGCTCGCAATAGTGCAGAGTTATCTCAAAGAAAGAGGCCACGGTGTTTCTGTACCTCTATTATGTTGGTGCAGCTTCGGAACTTTTAAATATCTTGATATATCTCGAGAACTACGCATCTGATCAAAAAATATCATCGAACATAAAAAGTAGGAAACTTAATTCTCTACAAAAAAGGTCTCTTAACATTTTGCCATAGCTCGCTTCGTTTCCGAGATATTTGCAGATTTATCTCAAGGGAAGTGGCCTGACGGACATATTTCGAGATATTTCTTCTTCTTGTTGTTCTTCTTCTGCACAGCTAAGCTGGAAGTGTCATTTGCAGCTCGCAATAGTGCAGAGTTATCCCAAAGAAAGGGGCCACGGTGTTTCTGTATCTCTATTATGTTGGTGCGGCTTCGGAACTTTTAAATATCTTGATATATCTCGAGAACTACGCATCTGATCAAAAAATATCATACTACATAAAAAGTAGGAAACTTAATTCTCTACAAGAAAGGTCTCTAAACATTTTGCCATAGCTCGCTTCGTTTCCGAGATATTTGCAGATTTATCTCAAGGGAAGGGGCCTGACGGACATATTTCGAGATATTTCTTCTTCTTGTTGTTCTTCTTCTGCACAGCTAAGCTGGAAGTGGCATTTGCAGCTCGCAATAGTGCAGAGTTATCTCAAAGAAAGGGGCCACGGTGTTTCTGTATCTCTATTATGTTGGTGCGGCTTCGGAACTTTTAAATATCTCGATATATCTCGAAAACTACGCTTCTGATCAAAAAATATCATAGAACATAAAAAGTAGGAAACTTAATTCTCTACAAAAAAGGTCTCTTAACATTTTGCCATAGCTCGCTTCGTTTCCGAGATATTTGCAGATTTGTCTCAAGGGAAGGGGCCTAACGGACATATTTCGAGATATTTCTTCTTCTTGTTGTTCTTCTTCTGCACAGCTAAACTGGAAGTGGCATTTCCAGCTCGCAATAGTGCAGAGTTATCTCAAAGAAAGGGGCCACGGTGTTTCTGTATCTCTATTATGTTGGTGCGGCTTCGGAACTTTTAAATATCTTGATATATCTCGAGAACTACGCATCTGATCAAAAAATATCATAGAACATAAAAAGTAGGAAACTTAATTCTCTACAAAAAAGGTCTCTTAAGATTTTGCCATAGCTCGCTTCGTTTCCGAGATATTTGCAGATTTATCTCAAGGGAAGGGGCCTGACGGACATATTTCGAGATATTTCTTCTTCTTGTTGTTCTTCTTCTGCACAGCTGAGCTGGAAGTGGCATTTGCAGGTCGCAATAGTGCAGAGTTATCTCAAAGAAAGGGGCCACGGTGTTTCTGTATCTCTATTATGTTGGTGCGGCTTCGGAACTTTTAAATATCTCGATATATCTCGAAAACTACGCTTCTGATCAAAAAATATCATAGAACATAAAAAGTAGGAAACTTAATTCTCTACAAAAAAGGTCTCTTAACATTTTGCCATAGCTCGCTTCGTTTCCGAGATATTTGCAGATTTGTCTCAAGGGAAGGGGCCTAACGGACATATTTCGAGATATTTCTTCTTCTTGTTGTTCTTCTTCTGCACAGCTAAACTGGAAGTGGCATTTCCAGCTCGCAATAGTGCAGAGTTATCTCAAAGAAAGGGGCCACGGTGTTTCTGTATCTCTATTATGTTGGTGCGGCTTCGGAACTTTTAAATATCTTGATATATCTCGAGAACTACGCATCTGATCAAAAAATATCATAGAACATAAAAAGTAGGAAACTTAATTCTCTACAAAAAAGGTCTCTTAAGATTTTGCCATAGCTCGCTTCGTTTCCGAGATATTTGCAGATTTATCTCAAGGGAAGGGGCCTGACGGACATATTTCGAGATATTTCTTCTTCTTGTTGTTCTTCTTCTGCACAGCTGAGCTGGAAGTGGCATTTGCAGGTCGCAATAGTGCAGAGTTATCTCAAAGAAAGGGGCCACGGTGTTTCTGTATCTCTATTATGTTGGTGCGGCTTCGGAACTTTTAAATATCTCGATATATCTCGAAAACTACGCTTCTGATCAAAAAATATCATAGAACGTAAATTGTAGGAAACATTATTCTCTACAAAAAAGGTCTCTTAACATTTTGCCATAGCTCGGTTCGTTTCCGAGATATTTGCAGATTCATCTCAAGCGAAGGGGTCTGACGGACATATTTCGAGATATTTCTTCTTCTTGTTGTTCTTCTTCTGCACAGCTAAGCTCGAAGCGGCATTTGCAGCTCGCAATAGTGCAGAGTTATCTCAAAGAAAGGGGCCACGGTGTTTCTGTATCTCTATTATGTTGGTGCGGCTTCGGGACTTTTAAATATCTCGATATATCTCGAAAACTACGCTTCTGATCAAGAAATATGATAGAACATAAATTGTAGGAAACATAATTCTCTACAAAAAAGGTCTCTTAACATTTTGCCATAGCTCGCTTCGTTTCCGAGATATTTGCAGATATATCTCAAGGGAAGGGGCCTGACGGACATATTTCGAGATATTTCTTCTTCTTGTTGTTCTTCTTCTGCACAGCTAAGCTGGAAGTGGCATTTACAGCTCGCAATAGTGCAGAGTTATCTCAAAGAAAGGGGCCACGGTGTTTCTGTATCTCTATTATGTTGGTGCGGCTTCGGAACTTTTAAATATCTTGATATATTTCGAGAACTACGCATCTGATCAAAAAATATCATAGAACATGAAAAGTAGGAAACTTAATTCTCTACAAAAAAGTTCTCTTAACATTTTGCCATAGCTCGCTTCGTTTCCGAGATATTTGCAGATTTATCTGAAGGGAAGGGGCCTAACGGACATATTTCGAGATATTTCTTCTTCTTGTTGTTCTTCTTCTGCACAGCTAAACTGGAAGTGGCATTCCCAGCTCGCAATAGTGCAGAGTTATCTCAAAGAAAGGGGCCACGGTGTTTCTGTATCTCTATTATGTTGGTGCGGCTTCGGAACTTTTAAATATCTTGATATATCTCGAGAACTACGCATCTGATCAAAAAATATCATAAAACATAAAAAGTAGGAAACTTAATTCTCTACAAAAAAGGTCTCTGAACATTTTGCCATAGCTCGCTTCGTTTCCGAGATATTTGCAGATTTATCTCAAGGGAAGGGGCCTGACGGACATATTTCGAGATATTTCTTCTTCTTGTTGTTCTTCTTCTGCACAGCTGAGCTGGAAGTGGCATTTGCAGGTCGCAATAGTGCAGAGTTATCTCAAAGAAAGGGGCCACGGTGTTTCTGTATCTCTATTATGTTGGTGCGGCTTCGGAACTTTTAAATATCTCGATATATCTCGAAAACTACGCTTCTGATCAAAAAATATCATAGAACATAAATTGTAGGAAACATAATTCTCTACAAAAAAGGTCTCTTAACATTTTGCCATAGCTCGCTTCGTTTCCGAGATATTTGCAGATTTATCTCAAGGGAAGGGGCCTGACGGACATATTTCGAGATATTTCTTCTTCTTGTTGTTCTTCTTCTGCACAGCTGAGCTGGAAGTGGCATTTGCAGGTCGCAATAGTGCAGAGTTATCTCAAAGAAAGGGGCCACGGTGTTTCTGTATCTCTATTATGTTGGTGCGGCTTCGGAACTTTTAAATATCTCGATATATCTCGAAAACTACGCTTCTGATCAAAAAATATCATAGAACATAAATTGTAGGAAACATAATTCTCTACAAAAAAGGTCTCTTAACATTTTGCCATAGCTCGCTTCGTTTCCGAGATATTTGCAGATTTATCTCAAGGGAAGGGGCCTGACGGACATATTTCGAGATATTTCTTCTTCTTGTTGTTCTTCTTCTGCACAGCTAAGCTGGAAGTGGCATTTGCGGCTCGCACTAGTGCAGAGTTATCTCAAAGAAAGGGGCCACGGTGTTTCTGTATCCCTATTATGTTGGTGCGGCTTCGGAACTTTTAAATATCTCGATATATCTCGAAAACTACGCTTCTGATCAAAAAATATCATAGAACCTAAATTGTAGGAAACATAATTCTCTACAAAAAAGGTCTCTTAACATTTTGCCATAGCTCGCTTCGTTTCCGAGATATTTGCAGATATATCTCAAGGGAAGGGGCCTGACGGACATATTTCGAGATATTTCTTCTTCTTGTTATTCTTCTTCTGCACAGCTAAGCTGGAAGTGGCATTTACAGCTCGCAATAGTGCAGAGTTATCTCAAAGAAAGGGGCCACGGTGTTTCTGTATCCCTATTATGTTGGTGCGGCTTCGGAACTTTTAAATATCTCGATATATCTCGAAAACTACGCTTCTGATCAAAAAATATCATAAAACATAAATTGTAGGAAACATAATTCTCTATAAAAAACGTCTCTTAACATTTTGCCATAGCTCGCTTCGTTTCCGAGATATTTGCAGATTCAGCTCAAAGGAACTGGCCTGACGGACATATTTCGAGATATTTCTTCTTCTTGTTGTTCTTCCTCTGCACAGCTAAGCTGGAAGTGGCATTTGCAGCTCGCAATAGTGCAGAGTTATCTCAAAGAAAGGGGCCACGGTGTTTCTGTATCTCTATTATGTTGGTGCGGCTTCGGAACTTTTAAATATCTTGATATATCTCGAGAACTACGCATCTGATCAAAAAATATCATAGAACATAAAAAGTAGGAAACTTAATTCTCTACAAAAAAGGTCTCCTAACATTTTGCCATAGCTCGCTTCGTTTCCGAGATATTTGCAGATTTATCTCAAGGGAAGGGGCCTGACGGACATATTTCGAGATATTTCTTCTTCTTGTTGTTCTTCTTCTGCACAGCTAAACTGGAAGTGGCATTTCCAGCTCGCAATAGTGCAGAGTTATCTCAAAGAAAGGGGCCACGGTGTTTCTGTATCTCTATTATGTTGGTGCGGCTTCGGAACTTTTAAATATCTTGATATATCTCGAGAACTACGCATCTGATCAAAAAATATCATAGAACATAAAAAGTAGGAAACTTAATTCTCTACAAAAAAGGTCTCTTAACATTTTGCCATAGCTCGCTTCGTTTCCGAGATATTTGCAGATTTATCTCAAGGGAAGGGGCCTGACGGACATATTTCGAGATATTTCTTCTTCTTGTTGTTCTTCTTCTGCACAGCTGAGCTGGAAGTGGCATTTGCAGGTCGCAATAGTGCAGAGTTATCTCAAAGAAAGGGGCCACGGTGTTTCTGTATCTCTATTATGTTGGTGCGGCTTCGGAACTTTTAAATATCTTGATATATCTCGAGAACTACGCATCTGATCAAAAAATATCATAGAACATGAAAAGTAGGAAACTTAATTCTCTGCAAAAAAGTTCTCTTAACATTTGGCATAGCTCGCTTCGTTTCCGAGATATTTGCAGATTTATCTGAAGGGAAGGGGCCTAACGGACATATTTCGAGATATTTCTTCTTCTTGTTGTTCTTCTTCTGCACAGCTAAACTGGAAGTGGCATTTCCAGCTCGCAATAGTGCAGAGTTATCTCAAAGAAAGGGGCCACGGTGTTTCTGTATCTCTATTATGTTGGTGCGGCTTCGGAACTTTTAAATATCTTGATATATCTCGAGAACTACGCATCTGATCAAAAAATATCATAGAACATAAAAAGTAGGAAACTTAATTCTCTACAAAAAAGGTCTCTCAACATTTTGCCATAGCTCGCTTCGTTTCCGAGATATTTGCAGATTTATCTCAAGGGAAGGGGCCTGACGGACATATTTCGAGATATTTCTTCTTCTTGTTGTTCTTCCTCTGCACAGCTGAGCTGGAAGTGGCATTTGCAGGTCGCAATAGTGCAGAGTTATCTCAAAGAAAGGGGCCACGGTGTTTCTGTATCTCTATTATGTTGGTGCGGCTTCGGAACTTTTAAATATCTCGATATATCTCGAAAACTACGCTTCTGATCAAAAAATATCATAGAACATAAATTGTAGGAAACATAATTCTCTACAAAAAAGGTCTCTTAACATTTTGCCATAGCTCGCTTCGTTTCCGAGATATTTGCAGATATATCTCAAGGGAAGGGGCCTGACGGACATATTTCGAGATATTTCTTCTTCTTGTTGTTCTTCTTCTGCACAGCTAAACTGGAAGTGGCATTTCCAGCTCGCAATAGTGCAGAGTTATCTCAAAGAAAGGGGCCACGGTGTTTCTGTATCTCTATTATGTTGGTGCGGCTTCGGAACTTTTAAATATCTTGATATATCTCGAGAACTACGCATCTGATCAAAAAATATCATACAACATAAAAAGTAGGAAACTTAATTCTCTACAAAAAAGGTCTCTTAACATTTTGCCATAGCTCGCTTCGTTTCCGAGATATTTGCAGATTTATCTCAAGGGAAGGGGCCTGACGGACATATTTCGAGATATTTCTTCTTCTTGTTGTTCTTCTTCTGCACAGCTAAGCTGGAAGTGGCATTTGCGGCTCGCACTAGTGCAGAGTTATCTCGTAGAAAGGGGCCACGGTGTTTCTGTATCCCTATTATGTTGGTGCGGCTTCGGAACTTTTAAATATCTCGATATATCTCGAAAACTACGCTTCTGATCAAAAAATATCATAGAACCTAAATTGTAGGAAACATAATTCTCTACAAAAAAGGTCTCTTAACATTTTGCCATAGCTCGCTTCGTTTCCGAGATATTTGCAGATATATCTCAAGGGAAGGGGCCTGACGGACATATTTCGAGATATTTCTTCTTCTTGTTGTTCTTCTTCTGCACAGCTAAACTGGAAGTGGCATTTCCAGCTCGCAATAGTGCAGAGTTATCTCAAAGAAAGGGGCCACGCTGTTTCTGTATCTCTATTATGTTGGTGCGGCTTCGGAACTTTTAAATATCTCGATATATCTCGAAAACTACGCTTCTGATCAAAAAATATCATAGAACATAAATTGTAGGAAACATAATTCTCTACAAAAAAGGTCTCTTAACATTTTGCCATAGCTCGCTTCGTTTCCGAGATATTTGCAGATTTATCTCAAGGGAAGGGGCCTGACGGACATATTTCGAGATATTTCTTCTTCTTGTTGTTCTTCTTCTGCACAGCTAAGCTGGAAGTGGCATTTGCGGCTCGCACTAGTGCAGAGTTATCTCAAAGAAAGGGGCCACGGTGTTTCTGTATCTCTATTATGTTGGTGCGGCTTCGGAACTTTTAAATATCTCGATATATCTCGAAAACTACGCTTCTGATCAAAAAATATCATAGAACATAAAAAGTAGGAAACTGAATTCTCTACAAAAAACGTATCTTAACATTTTGCCATAGCTCGCTTCGTTTCCGAGATATTTGCAGATTTATCTCAAGGGAAGGGGCCTGACGGACATATTTCGAGATATTTCTTCTTCTTGTTGTTCTTCTTCTGCACAGCTGAGCTGGAAGTGGCATTTGCAGGTCGCAATAGTGCAGAGTTATCTCAAAGAAAGGGGCCACGGTGTTTCTGTATCTCTATTATGTTGGTGCGGCTTCGGAACTTTTAAATATCTCGATATATCTCGAAAACTACGCTTCTGATCAAAAAATATCATAGAACATAAATTGTAGGAAACATAATTCTCTACAAAAAAGGTCTCTTAACATTTTGCCATAGCTCGCTTCGTTTCCGAGATATTTGCAGATTTATCTCAAGGGAAGGGGCCTGACGGACATATTTCGAGATATTTCTTCTTCTTGTTGTTCTTCTTCTGCACAGCTAAGCTGGAAGTGGCATTTGCGGCTCGCACTAGTGCAGAGTTATCTCAAAGAAAGGGGCCACGGTGTTTCTGTATCTCTATTATGTTGGTGCGGATTCGGAACTTTTAAATATCTCGATATATCTCGAAAACTACGCTTCTGATCAAAAAATATCATAGAACATAAATTGTAGGAAACATAATTCTCTACAAAAAACGTATCTTAACATTTTGCCATAGCTCGCTTCGTTTCGGAGATATTTGCAGATTCAGCTCAAAGGAACGGGCCTGACGGACATATTTCGAGATACTTCTTCTTCTTGTTGTTCTTCCTCTGCACAGCTAAGCTGGAAGTGGCATTTGCAACTCGCAATAGTGCAGAGTTATCTCAAAGAAAGGGGCCACGGTGTTTCTGTATTTCTATTATGTTGGTGCGGCTTCGGAACTTTTAAATATCTTGATATATCTCGAGAACTACGCATCTGATCAAAAAATATCATACAACATAAAAAGTAGGAAACTTAATTCTCTACAAAAAAGGTCTCTTAACATTTTGCCATAGCTCGCTTCGTTTCCGAGATATTTGCAGATTTATCTCAAGGGAAGGGGCCTGACGGACATATTTCGAGATATTTCTTCTTCTTGTTGTTCTTCTTCTGCACAGCTAAGCTGGAAGTGGCATTTGCGGCTCGCACTAGTGCAGAGTTATCTCGAAGAAAGGGGCCACGGTGTTTCTGTATCCCTATTATGTTGGTGCGGCTTCGGAACTTTTAAATATCTCGATATATCTCGAAAACTACGCTTCTGATCAAAAAATATCATAGAACCTAAATTGTAGGAAACATAATTCTCTACAAAAAAGGTCTCTGAACATTTTGCCATAGCTCGCTTCGTTTCCGAGATATTTGCAGATATATCTCAAGGGAAGGGGCCTGACGGACATATTTCGAGATATTTCTTCTTCTTGTTGTTCTTCTTCTGCACAGCTAAACTGGAAGTGGCATTTCTAGCTCGCAATAGTGCAGAGTTATCTCAAAGAAAGGGGCCACGGTGTTTCTGTATCTCTATTATGTTGGTGCGGCTTCGGAACTTTTAAATATCTTGATATATCTCGAGAACTACGCATCTGATCAAAAAATATCATAGAACATAAGAAGTAGGAAACTTAATTCTCTACAAAAAAGGTCTCTTAACATTTTGCCATAGCTCGCTTCGTTTCCGAGATATTTGCAGATTTATCTCAAGGGAAGGGGCCTGACGGACATATTTCGAGATATTTCTTCTTCTTGTTGTTCTTCTTCTGCACAGCTGAGCTGGAAGTGGCATTTGCAGGTCGCAATAGTGCAGAGTTATCTCAAAGAAAGGGGCCACGGTGTTTCTGTATCTCTATTATGTTGGTGCGGCTTCGGAACTTTTAAATATCTCGATATATCTCGAAAACTACGCTTCTGATCAAAAAATATCATAGAACATAAATTGTAGGAAACATAATTCTCTACAAAAAAGGTCTCTTAACATTTTGCCATAGCTCGCTTCGTTTCCGAGATATTTGCAGATATATCTCAAGGGAAGGGGCCTGACGGACATATTTCGAGATATTTCTTCTTCTTGTTGTTCTTCTTCTGCACAGCTATGCTGGAAGTGGCATTTGCGGCTCGCACTAGTGCAGAGTTATCTCAAAGAAAGGGGCCACTGTGTTTCTGTATCTCTATTATGTTGGTGCGGCTTCGGAACTTTTAAATATCTCGATACATCTCGAAAACTACGCTTCTGATCAAAAAATATCATAGAACCTAAATTGTAGGAAACATAATTCTCTACAAAAAAGGTCTCTTAACATTTTGCCATAGCTCGCTTCGTTTCCGAGATATTTGCAGATTCAGCTCAAAGGAACGGGCCTGACGGACATATTTCGAGATACTTCTTCTTCTTGTTGTTCTTCCTCTGCACAGCTAAGCTGGAAGTGGCATTTGCAACTCGCAATAGTGCAGAGTTATCTCAAAGAAAGGGGCCACGGTGTTTCTGTATTTCTATTATGTTGGTGCGGCTTCGGAACTTTTAAATATCTTGATATATCTCGAGAACTACGCATCTGATCAAAAAATATCATACAACATAAAAAGTAGGAAACTTAATTCTCTACAAAAAAGGTCTCTTAACATTTTGCCATAGCTCGCTTCGTTTCCGAGATATTTGCAGATTTATCTCAAGGGAAGGGGCCTGACGGACATATTTCGAGATATTTCTTCTTCTTGTTGTTCTTCTTCTGCACAGCTAAGCTGGAAGTGGCATTTGCGGCTCGCACTAGTGCAGAGTTATCTCGAAGAAAGGGGCCACGGTGTTTCTGTATCCCTATTATGTTGGTGCGGCTTCGGAACTTTTAAATATCTCGATATATCTCGAAAACTACGCTTCTGATCAAAAAATATCATAGAACCTAAATTGTAGGAAACATAATTCTCTACAAAAAAGGTCTCTGAACATTTTGCCATAGCTCGCTTCGTTTCCGAGATATTTGCAGATATATCTCAAGGGAAGGGGCCTGACGGACATATTTCGAGATATTTCTTCTTCTTGTTGTTCTTCTTCTGCACAGCTAAACTGGAAGTGGCATTTCCAGCTCGCAATAGTGCAGAGTTATCTCAAAGAAAGGGGCCACGGTGTTTCTGTATCTCTATTATGTTGGTGCGGCTTCGGAACTTTTAAATATCTTGATATATCTCGAGAACTACGCATCTGATCAAAAAATATCATAGAACATAAGAAGTAGGAAACTTAATTCTCTACAAAAAAGGTCTCTTAACATTTTGCCATAGCTCGCTTCGTTTCCGAGATATTTGCAGATTTATCTCAAGGGAAGGGGCCTGACGGACATATTTCGAGATATTTCTTCTTCTTGTTGTTCTTCTTCTGCACAGCTGAGCTGGAAGTGGCATTTGCAGGTCGCAATAGTGCAGAGTTATCTCAAAGAAAGGGGCCACGGTGTTTCTGTATCTCTATTATGTTGGTGCGGCTTCGGAACTTTTAAATATCTCGATATATCTCGAAAACTACGCTTCTGATCAAAAAATATCATAGAACATAAATTGTAGGAAACATAATTCTCTACAAAAAAGGTCTCTTAACATTTTGCCATAGCTCGCTTCGTTTCCGAGATATTTGCAGATTTATCTCAAGGGAAGGGGCCTGACGGACATATTTCGAGATATTTCTTCTTCTTGTTGTTCTTCTTCTGCACAGCTAAGCTGGAAGTGGCATTTGCGGCTCGCACTAGTGCAGAGTTATCTCAAAGAAAGGGGCCACGGTGTTTCTGTATCTCTATTATGTTGGTGCGGCTTCGGAACTTTTAAATATCTCGATATATCTCGAAAACTACGCTTCTGATCAAAAAATATCATAGAACATAAATTGTAGGAAACATAATTCTCTACAAAAAAGGTCTCTTAACATTTTGCCATAGCTCGCTTCGTTTCCGAGATATTTGCAGATTTATCTCAAGGGAAGGGGCCTGACGGACATATTTCGAGATATTTCTTCTTCTTGTTGTTCTTCTTCTGCACAGCTAAGCTGGAAGTGGCATTTGCGGCTCGCACTAGTGCAGAGTTATCTCAAAGAAAGGGGCCACGGTGTTTCTGTATCTCTATTATGTTGGTGCGGCTTCGGAACTTTTAAATATCTCGATATATCTCGAAAACTACGCTTCTGATCAAAAAATATCATAAAACCTAAATTGTAGGAAACATAATTCTCTTTAAAAAACGTCTCTTAACATTTTGCCATAGCTCGCTTCGTTTCCGAGATATTTGCAGATTCAGCTCAAAGGAACTGGCCTGACGGACATATTTCGAGATATTTCTTCTTCTTGTTGTTCTTCCTCTGCACAGCTAAGCTGGAAGTGGCATTTGCGGCTCGCACTAGTGCAGAGTTATCTCAAAGAAAGGGGCCACGGTGTTTCTGTATCTCTATTATGTTGGTGCGGCTTCGGAACTTTTAAATATCTCGATATATCTCGAAAACTACGCTTCTGATCAAAAAATATCATAAAACCTAAATTGTAGGAAACATAATTCTCTTTAAAAAACGTCTCTTAACATTTTGCCATAGCTCGCTTCGTTTCCGAGATATTTGCAGATTCAGCTCAAAGGAACTGGCCTGACGGACATATTTCGAGATATTTCTTCTTCTTGTTGTTCTTCCTCTGCACAGCTAAGCTGGAAGTGGCATTTGCAGCTCGCAATAGTGCAGAGTTATCTCAAAGAAAGGGGCCACGGTGTTTCTGTATCTCTATTATGTTGCTGCGGGTTCGGAACTTTTAAATATCTTGATATATCTCGAGAACTACGCATCTGATCAAAAAATATCATAGAACATAAAAAGTAGGAAACTTAATTCTCTACAAAAAAGGTCTCTTAACATTTTGCCATAGCTCGCTTCGTTTCCGAGATATTTGCAGATATATCTCAAGGGAAGGGGCCTGACGGACATATTTCGAGATATTTCTTCTTCTTGTTGTTCTTCTTCTGCACAGCTATGCTGGAAGTGGCATTTGCGGCTCGCACTAGTGCAGAGTTATCTCAAAGAAAGGGGCCACTGTGTTTCTGTATCTCTATTATGTTGGTGCGGCTTCGGAACTTTTAAATATCTCGATACATCTCGAAAACTACGCTT
The DNA here is from genome assembly GCF_051020975.1 of Osmia lignaria lignaria. Lineage (NCBI taxonomy): Eukaryota > Metazoa > Arthropoda > Insecta > Hymenoptera > Megachilidae > Osmia > Osmia lignaria. The sequence continues at coordinate 4,004,994 of NW_027478161.1, forward strand.
CTGATCAAAAAATATCATAGAACCTAAATTGTAGGAAACATAATTCTCTACAAAAAAGGTCTCTTAACATTTTGCCATAGCTCGCTTCGTTTCCGAGATATTTGCAGATATATCTCAAGGGAAGGGGCCTGACGGACATATTTCGAGATATTTCTTCTTCTTGTTATTCTTCTTCTGCACAGCTAAGCTGGAAGTGGCATTTACAGCTCGCAATAGTGCAGAGTTATCTCAAAGAAAGGGGCCACGGTGTTTCTGTATCCCTATTATGTTGGTGCGGCTTCGGAACTTTTAAATATCTCAATATATCTCGAAAACCACGCTTCTGATCAAAAAATATCATAGAACATAAATTGTAGGAAACATAATTCTCTATAAAAAACTTCTCTTAACATTTTGCCATAGCTCGCTTCATTTCCGAGATATTTGCAGATTCATCTCAAGGGAAGGGGTCTGACGGACATATTTCGAGATATTTCTTCTTCTTGTTGTTCTTCTTCTGCACAGCTAAGCTCGAAGCGGCATTTGCAGCTCGCAATAGTGCAGAGTTATCTCAAAGAAAGGGGCCACTGTGTTTCTGTATCTCTATTATGTTGGTGCGGCTTCGGAACTTTTAAATATCTCGATACATCTCGAAAACTACGCTTCTGATCAAAAAATATCATAGAACCTAAATTGTAGGAAACATAATTCTCTACAAAAAAGGTCTCTTAACATTTTGCCATAGCTCGCTTCGTTTCCGAGATATTTGCAGATTTATCTCAATGGAAGTGGCCTGACGGACATATTTCGAGATATTTCTTCTTCTTGTTGTTCTTCTTCTGCACAGCTAAGCTGGAAGTGTCATTTGCAGCTCGCAATAGTGCAGAGTTATCCCAAAGAAAGGGGCCACGTTGTTTCTGTATCTCTATTATGTTGGTGCGGCTTCGGAACTTTTAAATATCTTGATATATCTCGAGAACTACGCATCTGATCAAAAAATATCATACTACATAAAAAGTAGGAAACTTAATTCTCTACAAGAAAGGTCTCTAAACATTTTGCCATAGCTCGCTTCGTTTCCGAGATATTTGCAGATTTATCTCAAGGGAAGGGGCCTGACGGACATATTTCGAGATATTTCTTCTTCTTGTTGTTCTTCTTCTGCACAGCTAAGCTGGAAGTGGCATTTGCAGCTCGCAATAGTGCAGAGTTATCTCAAAGAAAGGGGCCACGGTGTTTCTGTATCTCTATTATGTTGGTGCGGCTTCGGAACTTTTAAATATCTCGATATATCTCGAAAACTACGCTTCTGATCAAAAAATATCATAGAACATAAAAAGTAGGAAACTTAATTCTCTACAAAAAAGGTCTCTTAACATTTTGCCATAGCTCGCTTCGTTTCCGAGATATTTGCAGATTTATCTCAAGGGAAGGGGCCTGACGGACATATTTCGAGATATTTCTTCTTCTTGTTGTTCTTCTTCTGCACAGCTGAGCTGGAAGTGGCATTTGCAGCTCGCAATAGTGCAGAGTTATCTCAAAGAAAGGGGCCACGGTGTTTCTGTATCTCTATTATGTTGGTGCGGCTTCGGAACTTTTAAATATCTTGATATATCTCGAGAACTACGCATCTGATCAAAAAATATCATAGAACATAAAAAGTAGGAAACTTAATTCTCTACAAAAAAGGTCTCTTAACATTTTGCCATAGCTCGCTTCGTTTCCGAGATATTTGCAGATTTATCTCAAGGGAAGGGGCCTGACGGACATATTTCGAGATATTTCTTCTTCTTGTTGTTCTTCTTCTGCACAGCTAAGCTGGAAGTGGCATTTGCGGCTCGCACTAGTGCAGAGTTATCTCAAAGAAAGGGGCCACGGTGTTTCTGTATTTCTATTATGTTGGTGCGGCTTCGGAACTTTTAAATATCTCGATATATCTCGAAAACCACGCTTCTGATCAAAAAATATCATAGAACATAAAAAGTAGGAAACTTAATTCTCTACAAAAAACGTATCTTAACATTTTGCCATAGCTCGCTTCGTTTCCGAGATATTTGCAGATTTATCTCAAGGGAAGGGGCCTGACGGACATATTTCGAGATATTTCTTCTTCTTGTTGTTCTTCTTCTGCACAGCTAAGCTGGAAGTGGCATTTGCGGCTCTCACTAGTGCAGAGTTATCTCAAAGAAAGGGGCCACGGTGTTTCTGTATCTCTATTATGTTGGTGCGGCTTCGGAACTTTTAAATATCTCGATATATCTCGAAAACTACGCTTCTGATCAAAAAATATCATAGAACATAAATTGTAGGAAACATAATGCTCTACAAAAAAGGTCTCTTAACATTTTGCCATAGCTCGCTTCGTTTCCGAGATATTTGCAGATATATCTCAAGGGAAGGGGCGTGACGGACAAATTTCGAGATATTTCTTCTTCTTGTTGTTCTTCTTCTGCACAGCTAAGCTCGAAGCGGCATTTGCAGCTCGCAATAGTGCAGAGTTATCTCAAAGAAAGAGGCCACGGTGTTTCTGTACCTCTATTATGTTGGTGCAGCTTCGGAACTTTTAAATATCTTGATATATCTCGAGAACTACGCATCTGATCAAAAAATATCATCGAACATAAAAAATAGGAAACTTAATTCTCTACAAAAAAGGTCTCTTAACATTTTGCCATAGCTCGCTTCGTTTCCGAGATATTTGCAGATTTATCTCAAGGGAAGTGGCCTGACGGACATATTTCGAGATATTTCTTCTTCTTGTTGTTCTTCTTCTGCACAGCTAAGCTGGAAGTGGCATTTCCAGCTCGCAATAGTGCAGAGTTATCCCAAAGAAAGGGGCCACGGTGTTTCTGTATCTCTATTATGTTGGTGCGGCTTCGGAACTTTTAAATATCTTGATATATCTCGAGAACTACGCATCTGATCAAAAAATATCATACTACATAAAAAGTAGGAAACTTAATTCTCTACAAGAAAGGTCTCTAAACATTTTGCCATAGCTCGCTTCGTTTCCGAGATATTTGCAGATTTATCTCAAGGGAAGGGGCCTGACGGACATATTTCGAGATATTTCTTCTTCTTGTTGTTCTTCTTCTGCACAGCTAAGCTGGAAGTGGCATTTGCAGCTCGCAATAGCGCAGAGTTATCTCAAAGAAAGGGGCCACGGTGTTTCTGTATCTCTATTATGTTGGTGCGGCTTCGGAACTTTTAAATATCTCGATATATCTCGAAAACTACGCTTCTGATCAAAAAATATCATAGAACATAAATTGTAGGAAACATAATTCTCTACAAAAAAGGTCTCTTAGCATTTTGCCATAGCTCGCTTCGTTTCCGAGATATTTGCAGATATATCTCAAGGGAAGGGGCGTGACGGACATATTTCGAGATATTTCTTCTTCTTGTTGTTCTTCGTCTGCACAGCTAAGCTGGAAGTGGCATTTACAGCTCGCAATAGTGCAGAGTTATCTCAAAGAAAGGGGCCACGGTGTTTCTGTATCCCTATTATGTTGGTGCGGCTTCGGAACTTTTAAATATCTCGATATATCTCGAAAACTACGCTTCTGATCAAAAAATATCATAAAACCTAAATTGTAGGAAACATAATTCTCTTTAAAAAACGTCTCTTAACATTTTGCCATAGCTCGCTTCGTTTCCGAGATATTTGCAGATTCAGCTCAAAGGAACTGGCCTGACGGACATATTTCGAGATATTTCTTCTTCTTGTTGTTCTTCCTCTGCACAGCTAAGCTGGAAGTGACATTTGCAGCTCGCAATAGTGCAGAGTTATCTCAAAGAAAGGGGCCACGGTGTTTCTGTATCTCTATTATGTTGGTGCGGGTTCGGAACTTTTAAATATCTTGATATATCTCGAGAACTACGCATCTGATCAAAAAATATCATAGAACATAAAAAGTAGGAAACTTAATTCTCTACAAAAAAGGTCTCTTAACATTTTGCCATAGCTCGCTTCGTTTCCGAGATATTTGCAGATATATCTCAAGGGAAGGGGCCTGACGGACATATTTCGAGATATTTCTTCTTCTTGTTGTTCTTCTTCTGCACAGCTATGCTGGAAGTGGCATTTGCGGCTCGCACTAGTGCAGAGTTATCTCAAAGAAAGGGGCCACTGTGTTTCTGTATCTCTATTATGTTGGTGCGGCTTCGGAACTTTTAAATATCTCGATACATCTCGAAAACTACGCTTCTGATCAAAAAATATCATAGAACCTAAATTGTAGGAAACATAATTCTCTACAAAAAAGGTCTCTTAACATTTTGCCATAGCTCGCTTCGTTTCCGAGATATTTGCAGATATATCTCAAGGGAAGGGGCCTGACGGACATATTTCGAGATATTTCTTCTTCTTGTTATTCTTCTTCTGCACAGCTAAGCTGGAAGTGGCATTTACAGCTCGCAATAGTGCAGAGTTATCTCAAAGAAAGGGGCCACGGTGTTTCTGTATCCCTATTATGTTGGTGCGGCTTCGGAACTTTTAAATATCTCAATATATCTCGAAAACCACGCTTCTGATCAAAAAATATCATAGAACATAAATTGTAGGAAACATAATTCTCTATAAAAAACTTCTCTTAACATTTTGCCATAGCTCGCTTCATTTCCGAGATATTTGCAGATTCATCTCAAGGGAAGGGGTCTGACGGACATATTTCGAGATATTTCTTCTTCTTGTTGTTCTTCTTCTGCACAGCTAAGCTCGAAGCGGCATTTGCAGCTCGCAATAGTGCAGAGTTATCTCAAAGAAAGGGGCCACTGTGTTTCTGTATCTCTATTATGTTGGTGCGGCTTCGGAACTTTTAAATATCTCGATACATCTCGAAAACTACGCTTCTGATCAAAAAATATCATAGAACCTAAATTGTAGGAAACATAATTCTCTACAAAAAAGGTCTCTTAACATTTTGCCATAGCTCGCTTCGTTTCCGAGATATTTGCAGATTTATCTCAAGGGAAGTGGCCTGACGGACATATTTCGAGATATTTCTTCTTCTTGTTGTTCTTCTTCTGCACAGCTAAGCTGGAAGTGTCATTTGCAGCTCGCAATAGTGCAGAGTTATCCCAAAGAAAGGGGCCACGTTGTTTCTGTATCTCTATTATGTTGGTGCGGCTTCGGAACTTTTAAATATCTTGATATATCTCGAGAACTACGCATCTGATCAAAAAATATCATACTACATAAAAAGTAGGAAACTTAATTCTCTACAAGAAAGGTCTCTAAACATTTTGCCATAGCTCGCTTCGTTTCCGAGATATTTGCAGATTTATCTCAAGGGAAGGGGCCTGACGGACATATTTCGAGATATTTCTTCTTCTTGTTGTTCTTCTTCTGCACAGCTAAGCTGGAAGTGGCATTTGCAGCTCGCAATAGTGCAGAGTTATCTCAAAGAAAGGGGCCACGGTGTTTCTGTATCTCTATTATGTTGGTGCGGCTTCGGAACTTTTAAATATCTCGATATATCTCGAAAACTACGCTTCTGATCAAAAAATATCATAGAACATAAATTGTAGGAAACATAATTCTCTACAAAAAAGGTCTCTTAACATTTTGCCATAGCTCGCTTCGTTTCCGAGATATTTGCAGATTTATCTCAAGGGAAGGGGCCTGACGGACATATTTCGAGATATTTCTTCTTCTTGTTGTTCTTCTTCTGCACAGCTAAGCTGGAAGTGGCATTTGCGGCTCGCACTAGTGCAGAGTTATCTCAAAGAAAGGAGCCACGGTGTTTCTGTATCTCTATTATGTTGGTGCGGCTTCGGAACTTTTAAATATCTCGATATATCTCGAAAACTACGCTTCTGATCAAAAAATATCATAGAACATAAATTGTAGGAAACATAATTCTCTACAAAAAACGTATCTTAACATTTTGCCATAGCTCGCTTCGTTTCCGAGATATTTGCAGATTCAGCTCAAAGGAACGGGCCTGACGGACATATTTCGAGATACTTCTTCTTCTTGTTGTTCTTCCTCTGCACAGCTAAGCTGGAAGTGGCATTTGCAGCTCGCAATAGTGCCGAGTTATCTCAAAGAAAGGGGCCACGGTGTTTCTGTATCTCTATTATGTTGGTGCGGCTTCGGAACTTTTAAATATCTTGATATATCTCGAGAACTACGCATCTGATCAAAAAATATCATAGAACATAAAAAGTAGGAAACTTAATTCTCTACAAAAAAGGTCTCTTAACATTTTGCCATAGCTCGCTTCGTTTCCGAGATATTTGCAGATTTATCTCAAGGGAAGGGGCCTGACGGACATATTTCGAGATATTTCTTCTTCTTGTTGTTCTTCTTCTGCACAGCTAAGCTGGTAGTGGCATTTGCGGCTCGCACTAGTGCAGAGTTATCTCAAAGAAAGGGGCCACGGTGTTTCTGTATCTCTATTATGTTGGTGCGGCTTCGGAACTTTTAAATATCTCGATATATCTCGAAAACTACGCTTCTGATCAAAAAATATCATAGAACATAAAAAGTAGGAAACTTAATTCTCTACAAAAAACGTATCTTAACATTTTGCCATAGCTCGCTTCGTTTCCGAGATATTTGCAGATTTATCTCAAGGGAAGGGGCCTGACGGACATATTTCGAGATATTTCTTCTTCTTGTTGTTCTTCTTCTGCACAGCTAAGCTGGAAGTTGCATTTGCAGCTCGCAATAGTGCAGAGTTATCTCAAAGAAAGGGGCCACGGTGTTTCTGTATCTCTATTATGTTGGTGCGGCTTCGGAACTTTTAAATATCTCGATATATCTCGAAAACTACGCTTCTGATCAAAAAATATCATAGAACATAAATTGTAGGAAACATAATTCTCTACAAAAAAGGTCTCTTAACATTTTGCCATAGCTCGCTTCGTTTCCGAGATATTTGCAGATTTATCTCAAGGGAAGGGGCCTGACGGACATATTTCGAGATATTTCTTCTTCTTGTTGTTCTTCTTCTGCACAGCTAAGCTGGAAGTGGCATTTGCGGCTCGCACTAGTGCAGAGTTATCTCAAAGAAAGGAGCCACGGTGTTTCTGTATCTCTATTATGTTGGTGCGGCTTCGGAACTTTTAAATATCTCGATATATCTCGAAAACTACGCTTCTGATCAAAAAATATCATAGAACATAAATTGTAGGAAACATAATTCTCTACAAAAAACGTATCTTAACATTTTGCCATAGCTCGCTTCGTTTCCGAGATATTTGCAGATTCAGCTCAAAGGAACGGGCCTGACGGACATATTTCGAGATACTTCTTCTTCTTGTTGTTCTTCCTCTGCACAGCTAAGCTGGAAGTGGCATTTGCAGCTCGCAATAGTGCCGAGTTATCTCAAAGAAAGGGGCCACGGTGTTTCTGTATCTCTATTATGTTGGTGCGGCTTCGGAACTTTTAAATATCTTGATATATCTCGAGAACTACGCATCTGATCAAAAAATATCATAGAACATAAAAAGTAGGAAACTTAATTCTCTACAAAAAAGGTCTCTTAACATTTTGCCATAGCTCGCTTCGTTTCCGAGATATTTGCAGATTTATCTCAAGGGAAGGGGCCTGACGGACATATTTCGAGATATTTCTTCTTCTTGTTGTTCTTCTTCTGCACAGCTAAGCTGGTAGTGGCATTTGCGGCTCGCACTAGTGCAGAGTTATCTCAAAGAAAGGGGCCACGGTGTTTCTGTATCTCTATTATGTTGGTGCGGCTTCGGAACTTTTAAATATCTCGATATATCTCGAAAACTACGCTTCTGATCAAAAAATATCATAGAACATAAAAAGTAGGAAACTTAATTCTCTACAAAAAACGTATCTTAACATTTTGCCATAGCTCGCTTCGTTTCCGAGATATTTGCAGATTTATCTCAAGGGAAGGGGCCTGACGGACATATTTCGAGATATTTCTTCTTCTTGTTGTTCTTCTTCTGCACAGCTAAGCTGGAAGTGTCATTTGCAGCTCGCAATAGTGCAGAGTTATCCCAAAGAAAGGGGCCACGTTGTTTCTGTATCTCTATTATGTTGGTGCGGCTTCGGAACTTTTAAATATCTTGATATATCTCGAGAACTACGCATCTGATCAAAAAATATCATACTACATAAAAAGTAGGAAACTTAATTCTCTACAAGAAAGGTCTCTAAACATTTTGCCATAGCTCGCTTCGTTTCCGAGATATTTGCAGATTTATCTCAAGGGAAGGGGCCTGACGGACATATTTCGAGATATTTCTTCTTCTTGTTGTTCTTCTTCTGCACAGCTAAGCTGGAAGTGGCATTTGCAGCTCGCAATAGTGCAGAGTTATCTCAAAGAAAGGGGCCACGGTGTTTCTGTATCTCTATTATGTTGGTGCGGCTTCGGAACTTTTAAATATCTCGATATATCTCGAAAACTACGCTTCTGATCAAAAAATATCATAGAACATAAATTGTAGGAAACATAATTCTCTACAAAAAAGGTCTCTTAACATTTTGCCATAGCTCGCTTCGTTTCCGAGATATTTGCAGATTTATCTCAAGGGAAGGGGCCTGACGGACATATTTCGAGATATTTCTTCTTCTTGTTGTTCTTCTTCTGCACAGCTAAGCTGGAAGTGGCATTTGCGGCTCGCACTAGTGCAGAGTTATCTCAAAGAAAGGAGCCACGGTGTTTCTGTATCTCTATTATGTTGGTGCGGCTTCGGAACTTTTAAATATCTCGATATATCTCGAAAACTACGCTTCTGATCAGAAAATATCATAGAACATAAATTGTAGGAAACATAATTCTCTACAAAAAACGTATCTTAACATTTTGCCATAGCTCGCTTCGTTTCCGAGATATTTGCAGATTCAGCTCAAAGGAACGGGCCTGACGGACATATTTCGAGATACTTCTTCTTCTTGTTGTTCTTCCTCTGCACAGCTAAGCTGGAAGTGGCATTTGCAGCTCGCAATAGTGCCGAGTTATCTCAAAGAAAGGGGCCACGGTGTTTCTGTATCTCTATTATGTTGGTGCGGCTTCGGAACTTTTAAATATCTTGATATATCTCGAGAACTACGCATCTGATCAAAAAATATCATAGAACATAAAAAGTAGGAAACTTAATTCTCTACAAAAAAGGTCTCTTAACATTTTGCCATAGCTCGCTTCGTTTCCGAGATATTTGCAGATTTATCTCAAGGGAAGGGGCCTGACGGACATATTTCGAGATATTTCTTCTTCTTGTTGTTCTTCTTCTGCACAGCTAAGCTGGAAGTGGCATTTGCAGCTCGCAATAGTGCAGAGTTATCTCAAAGAAAGGGGCCACGGTGTTTCTGTATCTCTATTATGTTGGTGCGGCTTCGGAACTTTTAAATATCTCGATATATCTCGAAAACTACGCTTCTGATCAAAAAATATCATAGAACATAAATTGTAGGAAACATAATTCTCTACAAAAAAGGTCTCTTAACATTTTGCCATAGCTCGCTTCGTTTCCGAGATATTTGCAGATTTATCTCAAGGGAAGGGGCCTGACGGACATATTTCGAGATATTTCTTCTTCTTGTTGTTCTTCTTCTGCACAGCTAAGCTGGAAGTGGCATTTGCGGCTCGCACTAGTGCAGAGTTATCTCAAAGAAAGGAGCCACGGTGTTTCTGTATCTCTATTATGTTGGTGCGGCTTCGGAACTTTTAAATATCTCGATATATCTCGAAAACTACGCTTCTGATCAGAAAATATCATAGAACATAAATTGTAGGAAACATAATTCTCTACAAAAAACGTATCTTAACATTTTGCCATAGCTCGCTTCGTTTCCGAGATATTTGCAGATTCAGCTCAAAGGAACGGGCCTGACGGACATATTTCGAGATACTTCTTCTTCTTGTTGTTCTTCCTCTGCACAGCTAAGCTGGAAGTGGCATTTGCAGCTCGCAATAGTGCCGAGTTATCTCAAAGAAAGGGGCCACGGTGTTTCTGTATCTCTATTATGTTGGTGCGGCTTCGGAACTTTTAAATATCTTGATATATCTCGAGAACTACGCATCTGATCAAAAAATATCATAGAACATAAAAAGTAGGAAACTTAATTCTCTACAAAAAAGGTCTCTTAACATTTTGCCATAGCTCGCTTCGTTTCCGAGATATTTGCAGATTTATCTCAAGGGAAGGGGCCTGACGGACATATTTCGAGATATTTCTTCTTCTTGTTGTTCTTCTTCTGCACAGCTAAGCTGGTAGTGGCATTTGCGGCTCGCACTAGTGCAGAGTTATCTCAAAGAAAGGGGCCACGGTGTTTCTGTATCTCTATTATGTTGGTGCGGCTTCGGAACTTTTAAATATCTCGATATATCTCGAAAACTACGCTTCTGATCAAAAAATATCATAGAACATAAAAAGTAGGAAACTTAATTCTCTACAAAAAACGTATCTTAACATTTTGCCATAGCTCGCTTCGTTTCCGAGATATTTGCAGATTTATCTCAAGGGAAGGGGCCTGACGGACATATTTCGAGATATTTCTTCTTCTTGTTGTTCTTCTTCTGCACAGCTAAGCTGGAAGTGGCATTTGCGGCTCTCACTAGTGCAGAGTTATCTCAAAGAAAGGGGCCACGGTGTTTCTGTATCTCTATTATGTTGGTGCAGCTTCGGAACTTTTAAATATCTTGATATATCTCGAGAACTACGCATCTGATCAAAAAATATCATCGAACATAAAAAATAGGAAACTTAATTCTCTACAAAAAAGGTCTCTTAACATTTTGCCATAGCTCGCTTCGTTTCCGAGATATTTGCAGATTTATCTCAAGGGAAGTGGCCTGACGGACATATTTCGAGATATTTCTTCTTCTTGTTGTTCTTCTTCTGCACAGCTAAGCTGGAAGTGGCATTTCCAGCTCGCAATAGTGCAGAGTTATCCCAAAGAAAGGGGCCACGGTGTTTCTGTATCTCTATTATGTTGGTGCGGCTTCGGAACTTTTAAATATCTTGATATATCTCGAGAACTACGCATCTGATCAAAAAATATCATACTACATAAAAAGTAGGAAACTTAATTCTCTACAAGAAAGGTCTCTAAACATTTTGCCATAGCTCGCTTCGTTTCCGAGATATTTGCAGATTTATCTCAAGGGAAGGGGCCTGACGGACATATTTCGAGATATTTCTTCTTCTTGTTGTTCTTCTTCTGCACAGCTAAGCTGGAAGTGGCATTTGCAGCTCGCAATAGCGCAGAGTTATCTCAAAGAAAGGTGCCACGGTGTTTCTGTATCTCTATTATGTTGGTGCGGCTTCGGAACTTTTAAATATCTCGATATATCTCGAAAACTACGCTTCTGATCAAAAAATATCATAGAACATAAATTGTAGGAAACATAATTCTCTACAAAAAAGGTCTCTTAGCATTTTGCCATAGCTCGCTTCGTTTCCGAGATATTTGCAGATATATCTCAAGGGAAGGGGCGTGACGGACATATTTCGAGATATTTCTTCTTCTTGTTGTTCTTCGTCTGCACAGCTAAGCTGGAAGTGGCATTTACAGCTCGCAATAGTGCAGAGTTATCTCAAAGAAAGGGGCCACGGTGTTTCTGTATCTCTATTATGTTGGTGCGGCTTCGGAACTTTTAAATATCTTGATATATCTCGAGAACTACGCATCTGATCAAAAAATATCATAGAACATGAAAAGTAGGAAACTTAATTCTCTACAAAAAAGGTCTCTTAACATTTTGCCATAGCTCGCTTCGTTTCCGAGATATTTGCAGATTTATCTGAAGGGAAGGGGCCTAACGGACATATTTCGAGATATTTCTTCTTCTTGTTGTTCTTCTTCTGCACAGCTAAGCTCGAAGCGGCATTTGCAGCTCGCAATAGTGCAGAGTTATCTCAAAGACAGAGGCCACGGTGTTTCTGTACCTCTATTATGTTGGTGCAGCTTCGGAACTTTTAAATATCTTGATATATCTCGAAAACTACGCTTCTGATCAAAAAATATCATAGAACATAAATTGTAGGAAACATAATTCTCTACAAAAAAGGTCTCTTAACATTTTGCCATAGCTCGCTTCGTTTCCGAGATATTTGCAGATTTATCTCAAGGGAAGGGGCCTGACGGACATATTTCGAGATATTTCTTCTTCTTGTTGTTCTTCTTCTGCACAGCTAAGCTGGAAGTGGCATTTGCGGCTCGCACTAGTGCAGAGTTATCTCAAAGAAAGGGGCCACGGTGTTTCTGTATCTCTATTATGTTGGTGCGGCTTCGGAACTTTTAAATATCTCGATATATCTCGAAAACTACGCTTCTGATCAAAAAATATCATAGAACATAAATTGTAGGAAACATAATTCTCTACAAAAAACGTATCTTAACATTTTGCCATAGCTCGCTTCGTTTCCGAGATATTTGCAGATTCAGCTCAAAGGAACGGGCCTGACGGACATATTTCGAGATACTTCTTCTTCTTGTTGTTCTTCCTCTGCACAGCTAAGCTGGAAGTGGCATCTGCAGCTCGCAATAGTGCAGAGTTATCTCAAAGAAAGGGGCCACGGTGTTTCTGTATCTCTATTATGTTGGTGCGGCTTCGGAACTTTTAAATATCTTGATATATCTCGAGAACTACGCATCTGATCAAAAAATATCATAGAACATAAATTGTAGGAAACATAATTCTCTACAAAAAAGGTCTCTTAACATTTTGCCATAGCTCGCTTCGTTTCCGAGATATTTGCAGATTTATCTCAAGGGAAGGGGCCTGACGGACATATTTCGAGATATTTCTTCTTCTTGTTGTTCTTCTTCTGCACAGCTAAGCTGGAAGTGGCATTTGCGGTTCGCACTAGTGCAGAGTTATCTCAAAGAAAGGGGCCACGGTGTTTCTGTATCTCTATTATGTTGGTGCGGCTTCGGAACTTTTAAATATCTCGATATATCTCGAAAACTACGCTTCTGATCAAAAAATATCATAGAACGTAAATTGTAGGAAACATTATTCTCTACAAAAAAGGTCTCTTAACATCTTGCCATAGCTCGCTTCGTTTCCGAGATATTTGCAGATTCATCTCAAGGGAAGGGGTCTGACGGACATATTTCGAGATATTTCTTCTTCTTGTTGTTCTTCTTCTGCACAGCTAAGCTGGAAGTGGCATTTGCAGCTCGCAATAGTGCAGAGTTATCTCAAAGAAAGGGGCCACGGTGTTTCTGTATCTCTATTATGTTGGTGCGGCTTCGGAACTTTTAAATATCTTGATATATCTCGAGAACTACGCATCTGATCAAAAAATATCATAGAACATAAAAAGTAGGAAACTTAATTCTCTACAAAATAGGTCTCTTAACATTTTGCCATAGCTCGCTTCGTTTCCGAGATATTTGCAGATTTATCTCAAGGGAAGGGGCCTGACGGACATATTTCGAGATATTTCTTCTTCTTGTTGTTCTTCTTCTGCACAGCTGAGCTGGAAGTGGCATTTGCAGGTCGCAATAGTGCAGAGTTATCTCAAAGAAAGGGGCCACGGTGTTTCTGTATCTCTATTATGTTGGTGCGGCTTCGGAACTTTTAAATATCTCGATATATCTCGAAAACTACGCATCTGATCAAAAAATATCATAGAACATAAATTGTAGGAAACATAATTCTCTACAAAAAAGGTCTCTTAACATTTTGCCATAGCTCGCTTCGTTTCCGAGATATTTGCAGATATATCTCAAGGGAAGGGGCGTGACGGACAAATTTCGAGATATTTCTTCTTCTTGTTGTTCTTCTTCTGCACAGCTAAGCTCGAAGCGGCATTTGCAGCTCGCAATAGTGCAGAGTTATCTCAAAGAAAGAGGCCACGGTGTTTCTGTACCTCTATTATGTTGGTGCAGCTTCGGAACTTTTAAATATCTTGATATATCTCGAGAACTACGCATCTGATCAAAAAATATCATCGAACATAAAAAATAGGAAACTTAATTCTCTACAAAAAAGGTCTCTTAACATTTTGCCATAGCTCGCTTCGTTTCCGAGATATTTGCAGATTTATCTCAAGGGAAGTGGCCTGACGGACATATTTCGAGATATTTCTTCTTCTTGTTGTTCTTCTTCTGCACAGCTAAGCTGGAAGTGGCATTTCCAGCTCGCAATAGTGCAGAGTTATCCCAAAGAAAGGGGCCACGGTGTTTCTGTATCTCTATTATGTTGGTGCGGCTTCGGAACTTTTAAATATCTTGATATATCTCGAGAACTACGCATCTGATCAAAAAATATCATACTACATAAAAAGTAGGAAACTTAATTCTCTACAAGAAAGGTCTCTAAACATTTTGCCATAGCTCGCTTCGTTTCCGAGATATTTGCAGATTTATCTCAAGGGAAGGGGCCTGACGGACATATTTCGAGATATTTCTTCTTCTTGTTGTTCTTCTTCTGCACAGCTGAGCTGGAAGTGGCATTTGCAGGTCGCAATAGTGCAGAGTTATCTCAAAGAAAGAGGCCACGGTGTTTCTGTATCTCTATTATGTTGGTGCGGCTTCGGAACTTTTAAATATCTCGATATATCTCGAAAACTACGCATCTGATCAAAAAATATCATACTACGTAAAAAGTAGGAAACTTAATTCTCTACAAAAAAGGTCTCTTAGCATTTTGCCATAGCTCGCTTCGTTTCCGAGATATTTGCAGATATATCTCAAGGGAAGGGGCGTGACGGACATATTTCGAGATATTTCTTCTTCTTGTTGTTCTTCGTCTGCACAGCTAAGCTGGAAGTGGCATTTACAGCTCGCAATAGTGCAGAGTTATCTCAAAGAAAGGGGCCACGGTGTTTCTGTATCTCTATTATGTTGGTGCGGCTTCGGAACTTTTAAATATCTTGATATATCTCGAGAACTACGCATCTGATCAAAAAATATCATAGAACATGAAAAGTAGGAAACTTAATTCTCTACAAAAAAGGTCTCTTAACATTTTGCCATAGCTCGCTTCGTTTCCGAGATATTTGCAGATTTATCTGAAGGGAAGGGGCCTAACGGACATATTTCGAGATATTTCTTCTTCTTGTTGTTCTTCTTCTGCACAGCTAAGCTCGAAGCGGCATTTGCAGCTCGCGATAGTGCAGAGTTATCTCAAAGACAGAGGCCACGGTGTTTCTGTACCTCTATTATGTTGGTGCAGCTTCGGAACTTTTAAATATCTTGATATATCTCGAAAACTACGCTTCTGATCAAAAAATATCATAGAACATAAATTGTAGGAAACATAATTCTCTACAAAAAAGGTCTCTTAACATTTTGCCATAGCTCGCTTCGTTTCCGAGATATTTGCAGATTTATCTCAAGGGAAGGGGCCTGACGGACATATTTCGAGATATTTCTTCTTCTTGTTGTTCTTCTTCTGCACAGCTAAGCTGGAAGTGGCATTTGCGGCTCGCACTAGTGCAGAGTTATCTCAAAGAAAGGGGCCACGGTGTTTCTGTATCTCTATTATGTTGGTGCGGCTTCGGAACTTTTAAATATCTCGATATATCTCGAAAAGTACGCTTCTGATCAAAAAATATCATAGAACATAAATTGTAGGAAACATAATTCTCTACAAAAAACGTATCTTAACATTTTGCCATAGCTCGCTTCGTTTCCGAGATATTTGCAGATTCAGCTCAAAGGAACGGGCCTGACGGACATATTTCGAGATACTTCTTCTTCTTGTTGTTCTTCCTCTGCACAGCTAAGCTGGAAGTGGCATCTGCAGCTCGCAATAGTGCAGAGTTATCTCAAAGAAAGGGGCCACGGTGTTTCTGTATCTCTATTATGTTGGTGCGGCTTCGGAACTTTTAAATATCTTGATATATCTCGAGAACTACGCATCTGATCAAAAAATATCATAGAACATAAATTGTAGGAAACATAATTCTCTACAAAAAAGGTCTCTTAACATTTTGCCATAGCTCGCTTCGTTTCCGAGATATTTGCAGATTTATCTCAAGGGAAGGGGCCTGACGGACATATTTCGAGATATTTCTTCTTCTTGTTGTTCTTCTTCTGCACAGCTAAGCTGGAAGTGGCATTTGCGGTTCGCACTAGTGCAGAGTTATCTCAAAGAAAGGGGCCACGGTGTTTCTGTATCTCTATTATGTTGGTGCGGCTTCGGAACTTTTAAATATCTCGATATATCTCGAAAACTACGCTTCTGATCAAAAAATATCATAGAACGTAAATTGTAGGAAACATTATTCTCTACAAAAAAGGTCTCTTAACATCTTGCCATAGCTCGCTTCGTTTCCGAGATATTTGCAGATTCATCTCAAGGGAAGGGGTCTGACGGACATATTTCGAGATATTTCTTCTTCTTGTTGTTCTTCTTCTGCACAGCTAAGCTGGAAGTGGCATTTGCAGCTCGCAATAGTGCAGAGTTATCTCAAAGAAAGGGGCTAAGGTGTTTCTGTATCTCTATTATGTTGGTGCGGCTTCGGAACTTTTAAATATCTTGATATATCTCGAGAACTACGCATCTGATCAAAAAATATCATAGAACATAAAAAGTAGGAAACTTAATTCTCTACAAAATAGGTCTCTTAACATTTTGCCATAGCTCGCTTCGTTTCCGAGATATTTGCAGATTTATCTCAAGGGAAGGGGCCTGACGGACATATTTCGAGATATTTCTTCTTCTTGTTGTTCTTCTTCTGCACAGCTGAGCTGGAAGTGGCATTTGCAGGTCGCAATAGTGCAGAGTTATCTCAAAGAAAGGGGCCGCGGTGTTTCTGTATCTCTATTATGTTGGTGCGGCTTCGGAACTTTTAAATATCTCGATATATCTCGAAAACTACGCATCTGATCAAAAAATATCATAGAACATAAATTGTAGGAAACATAATTCTCTACAAAAAAGGTCTCTTAACATTTTGCCATAGCTCGCTTCGTTTCCGAGATATTTGCAGATTTATCTCAAGGGAAGGGGCCTGACGGACATATTTCGAGATATTTCTTCTTCTTGTTGTTCTTCTTCTGCACAGCTAAGCTGGAAGTGGCATTTGCGGCTCGCACTAGTGCAGAGTTATCTCAAAGAAAGGGGCCACGGTGTTTCTGTATCTCTATTATGTTGGTGCGGCTTCGGAACTTTTAAATATCTCGATATATCTCGAAAACTACGCTTCTGATCAAAAAATATCATAGAACATAAATTGTAGGAAACATAATTCTCTACAAAAAACGTATCTTAACATTTTGCCATAGCTCGCTTCGTTTCCGAGATATTTGCAGATTCAGCTCAAAGGAACGGGCCTGACGGACATATTTCGAGATACTTCTTCTTCTTGTTGTTCTTCCTCTGCACAGCTAAGCTGGAAGTGGCATCTGCAGCTCGCAATAGTGCAGAGTTATCTCAAAGAAAGGGGCCACGGTGTTTCTGTATCTCTATTATGTTGGTGCGGCTTCGGAACTTTTAAATATCTTGATATATCTCGAGAACTACGCATCTGATCAAAAAATATCATAAAACATAAAAAGTAGGAAACTTAATTCTCTACAAAAAAGGTCTCTTAACATTTTGCCATAGCTCGCTTCGTTTCCGAGATATTTGCAGATTTATCTCAAGGGAAGGGGCCTGACGGACATATTTCGAGATATTTCTTCTTCTTGTTGTTCTTCTTCTGCACAGCTAAGCTGGAAGTGGCATTTGCAGCTCGCACTAGTGCAGAGTTATCTCAAAGAAAGGGGCCACGGTGTTTCTGTATCTCTATTATGTTGGTGCGGCTTCGGAACTTTTAAATATCTCGATATATCTCGAAAACTACGCTTCTGATCAAAAAATATCATAGAACATAAAAAGTAGGAAACTTAATTCTCTACAAAAAAGGTCTCTTAACATTTTGCCATAGCTCGCTTCGTTTCCGAGATATTTGCAGATTCAGCTCAAAGGAACTGGCCTGACGGACATATTTCGAGATATTTCTTCTTCTTGTTGTTCTTCCTCTGCACAGCTAAGCTGGAAGTGGCATTTGCAGCTCGCAATAGTGCAGAGTTATCTCAAAGAAAGGGGCCACGGTGTTTCTGTATCTCTATTATGTTGGTGCGGGTTCGGAACTTTTAAATATCTTGATATATCTCGAGAACTACGCATCTGATCAAAAAATATCATAGAACATAAAAAGTAGGAAACTTAATTCTCTACAAAAAAGGTCTCTTAACATTTTGCCATAGCTCGCTTCGTTTCCGAGATATTTGCAGATATATCTCAAGGGAAGGGGCCTGACGGACATATTTCGAGATATTTCTTCTTCTTGTTGTTCTTCTTCTGCACAGCTATGCTGGAAGTGGCATTTGCGGCTCGCACTAGTGCAGAGTTATCTCAAAGAAAGGGGCCACTGTGTTTCTGTATCTCTATTATGTTGGTGCGGCTTCGGAACTTTTAAATATCTCGATACATCTCGAAAACTACGCTTCTGATCAAAAAATATCATAGAACCTAAATTGTAGGAAACATAATTCTCTACAAAAAAGGTCTCTTAACATTTTGCCATAGCTCGCTTCGTTTCCGAGATATTTGCAGATTTATCTCAAGGGAAGGGGCCTGACGGACATATTTCGAGATATTTCTTCTTCTTGTTGTTCTTCTTCTGCACAGCTAAGCTGGAAGTGGCATTTGCGGCTCGCACTAGTGCAGAGTTATCTCAAAGAAAGGGGCCACGGTGTTTCTGTATCTCTATTATGTTGGTGCGGCTTCGGAACTTTTAAATATCTCGATATATCTCGAAAACTACGCTTCTGATCAAAAAATATCATAGAACATAAATTGTAGGAAACATAATTCTCTACAAAAAACGTATCTTAACATTTTGCCATAGCTCGCTTCGTTTCCGAGATATTTGCAGATTCAGCTCAAAGGAACGGGCCTGACGGACATATTTCGAGATACTTCTTCTTCTTGTTGTTCTTCCTCTGCACAGCTAAGCTGGAAGTGGCATTTGCAGCTCGCAATAGTGCAGAGTTATCTCAAAGAAAGGGGCCACGGTGTTTCTGTATCTCTATTATGTTGTTGCGGCTTCGGAACTTTTAAATATCTTGATATATCTCGAGAACTACGCATCTGATCAAAAAATATCATAGAACATAAAAAGTAGGAAACTTAATTCTCTACAAAAAAGGTCTCTTAACATTTTGCCATAGCTCGCTTCGTTTCCGAGATATTTGCAGATTTATCTCAAGGGAAGGGGCCTGACGGACATATTTCGAGATATTTCTTCTTCTTGTTGTTCTTCTTCTGCACAGCTAAGCTGGAAGTGGCATTTGCAGCTCGCAATAGCGCAGAGTTATCTCAAAGAAAGGGGCCACGGTGTTTCTGTATCTCTATTATGTTGGTGCGGCTTCGGAACTTTTAAATATCTCGATATATCTCGAAAACTACGCTTCTGATCAAAAAATATCATAGAACATAAATTGTAGAAAACATAATTCTCTACAAAAAAGGTCTCTTAACATTTTGCCATAGCTCGCTTCGTTTCCGAGATATTTGCAGATATATCTCAAGGGAAGGGGCGTGACGGACATATTTCGAGATATTTCTTCTTCTTGTTGTTCTTCGTCTGCACAGCTAAGCTGGAAGTGGCATTTATAGCTCGCAATAGTGCAGAGTTATCTCAAAGAAAGGGGCCACGGTGTTTCTGTATCTCTATTATGTTGGTGCGGCTTCGGAACTTTTAAATATCTTGATATATCTCGAGAACTACGCATCTGATCAAAAAATATCATAGAACATGAAAAGTAGGAAACTTAATTCTCTACAAAAAAGGTCTCTTAACATTTTGCCATAGCTCGCTTCGTTTCCGAGATATTTGCAGATTTATCTGAAGGGAAGGGGCCTAACGGACATATTTCGAGATATTTCTTCTTCTTGTTGTTCTTCTTCTGCACAGCTAAGCTCGAAGCGGCATTTGCAGCTCGCAATAGTGCAGAGTTATCTCAAAGAAAGAGGCCACGGTGTTTCTGTATCTCTATTATGTTGGTGCGGCTTCGGAACTTTTAAATATCTCGATATATCTCGAAAACTACGCTTCTGATCAAAAAATATCATAGAACATAAATTGTAGGAAACATAATTCTCTACAAAAAAGGTCTCTTAACATTTTGCCATAGCTCGCTTCGTTTCCGAGATATTTGCAGATATATCTCAAGGGAAGGGGCCTGACGGACATATTTCGAGATATTTCTTCTTCTTGTTGTTCTTCTTCTGCACAGCTAAGCTGGAAGTGGCATTTGCGGTTCGCACTAGTGCAGAGTTATCTCAAAGAAAGGGGCCACGGTGTTTCTGTATCCCTATTATGTTGGTGCGGCTTCGGAACTTTTAAATATCTCGATATATCTCGAAAACTACGCTTCTGATCAAAAAATATCATAGAACGTAAATTGTAGGAAACATTATTCTCTACAAAAAAGGTCTCTTAACATCTTGCCATAGCTCGCTTCGTTTCCGAGATATTTGCAGATTCATCTCAAGGGAAGGGGTCTGACGGACATATTTCGAGATATTTCTTCTTCTTGTTGTTCTTCTTCTGCACAGCTAAGCTGGAAGTGGCATTTGCAGCTCGCAATAGTGCAGAGTTATCTCAAAGAAAGGGGCCACGGTGTTTCTGTATCTCAATTATGTTGGTGCGGCTTCGGAACTTTTAAATATCTTGATATATCTCGAGAACTACGCATCTGATCAAAAAATATCATAGAACATAAATTGTAGGAAACATAAGTCTCCACAAAAAAGGTCTCTTAACATTTTGCCATAGCTCGCTTCGTTTCCGAGATATTTGCAGATTTATCTCAAGGGAAGGGGCCTGACGGACATATTTCGAGATATTTCTTCTTCTTGTTGTTCTTCTTCTGCACAGCTAAGCTGGAAGTGGCATTTGCGGCTCGCACTAGTGCAAAGTTATCTCAAAGAAAGGGGCCACGGTGTTTCTGTATCCCTATTATGTTGGTGCGGCTTCGGAACTTTTAAATATCTCGATATATCTCGAAAACTACGCTTCTGATCAAAAAATATCATAGAACATAAATTGTAGGAAACATAATTCTCTACAAAAAACGTCTCTTAACATTTTGCCATAGATCGCTTCGTTTCCGAGATATTTGCAGATTCAGCTCAAAGGAACTGGCCTGACGGACATATTTCGAGATATTTCTTCTTCTTGTTGTTCTTCTTCTGCACAGCTAAGCTGGAAGTGGCATTTGCAGCTCGCACTAGTGCAGAGTTATCTCAAAGAAAGGGGCCACGGTGTTTCTGTATCTCTATTATGTTGGTGCGGCTTCGGAACTTTTAAATATCTCGATATATCTCGAAAACTACGCTTCTGATCAAAAAATATCATAGAACATAAAAAGTAGGAAACTTAATTCTCTACAAAAAAGGTCTCTTAACATTTTGCCATAGCTCGCTTCGTTTCCGAGATATTTGCAGATTTATCTCAAGGGAAGGGGCCTGACGGACATATTTCGAGATATTTCTTCTTCTTGTTGTTCTTCTTCTGCACAGCTAAGCTGGAAGTGGCATTTACAGCTCGCAATAGTGCAGAGTTATCTCAAAGAAAGGGGCCACGGTGTTTCTGTATCTCTATTATGTTGGTGTGGCTTCGGAACTTTTAAATATCTTGATATATCTCGAGAACTACGCATCTGATCAAAAAATATCATAGAACATAAATTGTAGGAAACATAATTCTCTACAAAAAAGGTCTCTCAACATTTTGCCATAGCTCGCTTCGTTTCCGAGATATTTGCAGATTTATCTCAAGGGAAGGGGCCTGACGGACATATTTCGAGATATTTCTTCTTCTTGTTGTTCTTCTTCTGCACAGCTAAGCTGGAAGTGGCATTTGCGGCTCGCACTAGTGCAGAGTTATCTCAAAGAAAGGGGCCACGGTGTTTCTGTATCCCTATTATGTTGGTGCGGCTTCGGAACTTTTAAATATCTCGATATATCTCGAAAACTACGCTTCTGATCAAAAAATATCATAGAACGTAAATTGTAGGAAACATTATTCTCTACAAAAAAGGTCTCTTAACATCTTGCCATAGCTCGCTTCGTTTCCGAGATATTTGCAGATTCATCTCAAGGGAAGGGGTCTGACGGACATATTTCGAGATATTTCTTCTTCTTGTTGTTCTTCTTCTGCACAGCTAAGCTGGAAGTGGCATTTGCAGCTCGCAATAGTGCAGAGTTATCTCAAAGAAAGGGGCCACGGTGTTTCTGTATCTCAATTATGTTGGTGCGGCTTCGGAACTTTTAAATATCTTGATATATCTCGAGAACTACGCATCTGATCAAAAAATATCATAGAACATAAATTGTAGGAAACATAAGTCTCTACAAAAAAGGTCTCTTAACATTTTGCCATAGCTCGCTTCGTTTCCGAGATATTTGCAGATTTATCTCAAGGGAAGGGGCCTGACGGACATATTTCGAGATATTTCTTCTTCTTGTTGTTCTTCTTCTGCACAGCTAAGCTGGAAGTGGCATTTGCGGCTCGCACTAGTGCAGAGTTATCTCAAAGAAAGGGGCCACGGTGTTTCTGTATCTCTATTATGTTGGTGCGGCTTCGGAACTTTTAAATATCTCGATATATCTCGAAAACTACGCTTCTGATCAAAAAATATCATAGAACATAAAAAGTAGGAAACTGAATTCTCTACAAAAAACGTATCTTAACATTTTGCCATAGCTCGCTTCGTTTCCGAGATATTTGCAGATTTATCTCAAGGGAAGGGGCCTGACGGACATATTTCGAGATATTTCTTCTTCTTGTTGTTCTTCTTCTGCACAGCTGAGCTGGAAGTGGCATTTGCAGGTCGCAATAGTGCAGAGTTATCTCAAAGAAAGGGGCCACGGTGTTTCTGTATCTCTATTATGTTGGTGCGGCTTCGGAACTTTTAAATATCTCGATATATCTCGAAAACTACGCTTCTGATCAAAAAATATCATAGAACATAAATTGTAGGAAACATAATTCTCTACAAAAAAGGTCTCTTAACATTTTGCCATAGCTCGCTTCGTTTCCGAGATATTTGCAGATTTATCTCAAGGGAAGGGGCCTGACGGACATATTTCGAGATATTTCTTCTTCTTGTTGTTCTTCTTCTGCACAGCTAAGCTGGAAGTGGCATTTGCGGCTCGCACTAGTGCAGAGTTATCTCAAAGAAAGGGGCCACGGTGTTTCTGTATCTCTATTATGTTGGTGCGGATTCGGAACTTTTAAATATCTCGATATATCTCGAAAACTACGCTTCTGATCAAAAAATATCATAGAACATAAATTGTAGGAAACATAATTCTCTACAAAAAACGTATCTTAACATTTTGCCATAGCTCGCTTCGTTTCGGAGATATTTGCAGATTCAGCTCAAAGGAACGGGCCTGACGGACATATTTCGAGATACTTCTTCTTCTTGTTGTTCTTCCTCTGCACAGCTAAGCTGGAAGTGGCATTTGCAACTCGCAATAGTGCAGAGTTATCTCAAAGAAAGGGGCCACGGTGTTTCTGTATTTCTATTATGTTGGTGCGGCTTCGGAACTTTTAAATATCTTGATATATCTCGAGAACTACGCATCTGATCAAAAAATATCATACAACATAAAAAGTAGGAAACTTAATTCTCTACAAAAAAGGTCTCTTAACATTTTGCCATAGCTCGCTTCGTTTCCGAGATATTTGCAGATTTATCTCAAGGGAAGGGGCCTGACGGACATATTTCGAGATATTTCTTCTTCTTGTTGTTCTTCTTCTGCACAGCTAAGCTGGAAGTGGCATTTGCGGTTCGCACTAGTGCAGAGTTATCTCGAAGAAAGGGGCCACGGTGTTTCTGTATCCCTATTATGTTGGTGCGGCTTCGGAACTTTTAAATATCTCGATATATCTCGAAAACTACGCTTCTGATCAAAAAATATCATAGAACCTAAATTGTAGGAAACATAATTCTCTACAAAAAAGGTCTCTGAACATTTTGCCATAGCTCGCTTCGTTTCCGAGATATTTGCAGATATATCTCAAGGGAAGGGGCCTGACGGACATATTTCGAGATATTTCTTCTTCTTGTTGTTCTTCTTCTGCACAGCTAAACTGGAAGTGGCATTTCTAGCTCGCAATAGTGCAGAGTTATCTCAAAGAAAGGGGCCACGGTGTTTCTGTATCTCTATTATGTTGGTGCGGCTTCGGAACTTTTAAATATCTTGATATATCTCGAGAACTACGCATCTGATCAAAAAATATCATAGAACATAAGAAGTAGGAAACTTAATTCTCTACAAAAAAGGTCTCTTAACATTTTGCCATAGCTCGCTTCGTTTCCGAGATATTTGCAGATTTATCTCAAGGGAAGGGGCCTGACGGACATATTTCGAGATATTTCTTCTTCTTGTTGTTCTTCTTCTGCACAGCTGAGCTGGAAGTGGCATTTGCAGGTCGCAATAGTGCAGAGTTATCTCAAAGAAAGGGGCCACGGTGTTTCTGTATCTCTATTATGTTGGTGCGGCTTCGGAACTTTTAAATATCTCGATATATCTCGAAAACTACGCTTCTGATCAAAAAATATCATAGAACATAAATTGTAGGAAACATAATTCTCTACAAAAAAGGTCTCTTAACATTTTGCCATAGCTCGCTTCGTTTCCGAGATATTTGCAGATATATCTCAAGGGAAGGGGCCTGACGGACATATTTCGAGATATTTCTTCTTCTTGTTGTTCTTCTTCTGCACAGCTATGCTGGAAGTGGCATTTGCGGCTCGCACTAGTGCAGAGTTATCTCAAAGAAAGGGGCCACTGTGTTTCTGTATCTCTATTATGTTGGTGCGGCTTCGGAACTTTTAAATATCTCGATACATCTCGAAAACTACGCTTCTGATCAAAAAATATCATAGAACCTAAATTGTAGGAAACATAATTCTCTACAAAAAAGGTCTCTTAACATTTTGCCATAGCTCGCTTCGTTTCCGAGATATTTGCAGATTCAGCTCAAAGGAACGGGCCTGACGGACATATTTCGAGATACTTCTTCTTCTTGTTGTTCTTCCTCTGCACAGCTAAGCTGGAAGTGGCATTTGCAACTCGCAATAGTGCAGAGTTATCTCAAAGAAAGGGGCCACGGTGTTTCTGTATTTCTATTATGTTGGTGCGGCTTCGGAACTTTTAAATATCTTGATATATCTCGAGAACTACGCATCTGATCAAAAAATATCATACAACATAAAAAGTAGGAAACTTAATTCTCTACAAAAAAGGTCTCTTAACATTTTGCCATAGCTCGCTTCGTTTCCGAGATATTTGCAGATTTATCTCAAGGGAAGGGGCCTGACGGACATATTTCGAGATATTTCTTCTTCTTGTTGTTCTTCTTCTGCACAGCTAAGCTGGAAGTGGCATTTGCGGCTCGCACTAGTGCAGAGTTATCTCGAAGAAAGGGGCCACGGTGTTTCTGTATCCCTATTATGTTGGTGCGGCTTCGGAACTTTTAAATATCTCGATATATCTCGAAAACTACGCTTCTGATCAAAAAATATCATAGAACCTAAATTGTAGGAAACATAATTCTCTACAAAAAAGGTCTCTGAACATTTTGCCATAGCTCGCTTCGTTTCCGAGATATTTGCAGATATATCTCAAGGGAAGGGGCCTGACGGACATATTTCGAGATATTTCTTCTTCTTGTTGTTCTTCTTCTGCACAGCTAAACTGGAAGTGGCATTTCCAGCTCGCAATAGTGCAGAGTTATCTCAAAGAAAGGGGCCACGGTGTTTCTGTATCTCTATTATGTTGGTGCGGCTTCGGAACTTTTAAATATCTTGATATATCTCGAGAACTACGCATCTGATCAAAAAATATCATAGAACATAAGAAGTAGGAAACTTAATTCTCTACAAAAAAGGTCTCTTAACATTTTGCCATAGCTCGCTTCGTTTCCGAGATATTTGCAGATTTATCTCAAGGGAAGGGGCCTGACGGACATATTTCGAGATATTTCTTCTTCTTGTTGTTCTTCTTCTGCACAGCTGAGCTGGAAGTGGCATTTGCAGGTCGCAATAGTGCAGAGTTATCTCAAAGAAAGGGGCCACGGTGTTTCTGTATCTCTATTATGTTGGTGCGGCTTCGGAACTTTTAAATATCTCGATATATCTCGAAAACTACGCTTCTGATCAAAAAATATCATAGAACATAAATTGTAGGAAACATAATTCTCTACAAAAAAGGTCTCTTAACATTTTGCCATAGCTCGCTTCGTTTCCGAGATATTTGCAGATTTATCTCAAGGGAAGGGGCCTGACGGACATATTTCGAGATATTTCTTCTTCTTGTTGTTCTTCTTCTGCACAGCTAAGCTGGAAGTGGCATTTGCGGCTCGCACTAGTGCAGAGTTATCTCAAAGAAAGGGGCCACGGTGTTTCTGTATCTCTATTATGTTGGTGCGGCTTCGGAACTTTTAAATATCTCGATATATCTCGAAAACTACGCTTCTGATCAAAAAATATCATAGAACATAAATTGTAGGAAACATAATTCTCTACAAAAAAGGTCTCTTAACATTTTGCCATAGCTCGCTTCGTTTCCGAGATATTTGCAGATTTATCTCAAGGGAAGGGGCCTGACGGACATATTTCGAGATATTTCTTCTTCTTGTTGTTCTTCTTCTGCACAGCTAAGCTGGAAGTGGCATTTGCGGCTCGCACTAGTGCAGAGTTATCTCAAAGAAAGGGGCCACGGTGTTTCTGTATCTCTATTATGTTGGTGCGGCTTCGGAACTTTTAAATATCTCGATATATCTCGAAAACTACGCTTCTGATCAAAAAATATCATAAAACCTAAATTGTAGGAAACATAATTCTCTTTAAAAAACGTCTCTTAACATTTTGCCATAGCTCGCTTCGTTTCCGAGATATTTGCAGATTCAGCTCAAAGGAACTGGCCTGACGGACATATTTCGAGATATTTCTTCTTCTTGTTGTTCTTCCTCTGCACAGCTAAGCTGGAAGTGGCATTTGCAGCTCGCAATAGTGCAGAGTTATCTCAAAGAAAGGGGCCACGGTGTTTCTGTATCTCTATTATGTTGCTGCGGGTTCGGAACTTTTAAATATCTTGATATATCTCGAGAACTACGCATCTGATCAAAAAATATCATAGAACATAAGAAGTAGGAAACTTAATTCTCTACAAAAAAGGTCTCTTAACATTTTGCCATAGCTCGCTTCGTTTCCGAGATATTTGCAGATTTATCTCAAGGGAAGGGGCCTGACGGACATATTTCGAGATATTTCTTCTTCTTGTTGTTCTTCTTCTGCACAGCTGAGCTGGAAGTGGCATTTGCAGGTCGCAATAGTGCAGAGTTATCTCAAAGAAAGGGGCCACGGTGTTTCTGTATCTCTATTATGTTGGTGCGGCTTCGGAACTTTTAAATATCTCGATATATCTCGAAAACTACGCTTCTGATCAAAAAATATCATAGAACATAAATTGTAGGAAACATAATTCTCTACAAAAAAGGTCTCTTAACATTTTGCCATAGCTCGCTTCGTTTCCGAGATATTTGCAGATTTATCTCAAGGGAAGGGGCCTGACGGACATATTTCGAGATATTTCTTCTTCTTGTTGTTCTTCTTCTGCACAGCTAAGCTGGAAGTGGCATTTGCGGCTCGCACTAGTGCAGAGTTATCTCAAAGAAAGGGGCCACGGTGTTTCTGTATCTCTATTATGTTGGTGCGGCTTCGGAACTTTTAAATATCTCGATATATCTCGAAAACTACGCTTCTGATCAAAAAATATCATAGAACATAAATTGTAGGAAACATAATTCTCTACAAAAAAGGTCTCTTAACATTTTGCCATAGCTCGCTTCGTTTCCGAGATATTTGCAGATTTATCTCAAGGGAAGGGGCCTGACGGACATATTTCGAGATATTTCTTCTTCTTGTTGTTCTTCTTCTGCACAGCTAAGCTGGAAGTGGCATTTGCGGCTCGCACTAGTGCAGAGTTATCTCAAAGAAAGGGGCCACGGTGTTTCTGTATCTCTATTATGTTGGTGCGGCTTCGGAACTTTTAAATATCTCGATATATCTCGAAAACTACGCTTCTGATCAAAAAATATCATAAAACCTAAATTGTAGGAAACATAATTCTCTTTAAAAAACGTCTCTTAACATTTTGCCATAGCTCGCTTCGTTTCCGAGATATTTGCAGATTCAGCTCAAAGGAACTGGCCTGACGGACATATTTCGAGATATTTCTTCTTCTTGTTGTTCTTCCTCTGCACAGCTAAGCTGGAAGTGGCATTTGCAGCTCGCAATAGTGCAGAGTTATCTCAAAGAAAGGGGCCACGGTGTTTCTGTATCTCTATTATGTTGCTGCGGGTTCGGAACTTTTAAATATCTTGATATATCTCGAGAACTACGCATCTGATCAAAAAATATCATAGAACATAAAAAGTAGGAAACTTAATTCTCTACAAAAAAGGTCTCTTAACATTTTGCCATAGCTCGCTTCGTTTCCGAGATATTTGCAGATATATCTCAAGGGAAGGGGCCTGACGGACATATTTCGAGATATTTCTTCTTCTTGTTGTTCTTCTTCTGCACAGCTATGCTGGAAGTGGCATTTGCGGCTCGCACTAGTGCAGAGTTATCTCAAAGAAAGGGGCCACTGTGTTTCTGTATCTCTATTATGTTGGTGCGGCTTCGGAACTTTTAAATATCTCGATACATCTCGAAAACTACGCTTCTGATCAAAAAATATCATAGAACCTAAATTGTAGGAAACATAATTCTCTACAAAAAAGGTCTCTTAACATTTTGCCATAGCTCGCTTCGTTTCCGAGATATTTGCAGATATATCTCAAGGGAAGGGGCCTGACGGACATATTTCGAGATATTTCTTCTTCTTGTTATTCTTCTTCTGCACAGCTAAGCTGGAAGTGGCATTTACAGCTCGCAATAGTGCAGAGTTATCTCAAAGAAAGGGGCCACGGTGTTTCTGTATCCCTATTATGTTGGTGCGGCTTCGGAACTTTTAAATATCTCAATATATCTCGAAAACCACGCTTCTGATCAAAAAATATCATAGAACATAAATTGTAGGAAACATAATTCTCTATAAAAAACTTCTCTTAACATTTTGCCATAGCTCGCTTCATTTCCGAGATATTTGCAGATTCATCTCAAGGGAAGGGGTCTGACGGACATATTTCGAGATATTTCTTCTTCTTGTTGTTCTTCTTCTGCACAGCTAAGCTCGAAGCGGCATTTGCAGCTCGCAATAGTGCAGAGTTATCTCAAAGAAAGGGGCCACTGTGTTTCTGTATCTCTATTATGTTGGTGCGGCTTCGGAACTTTTAAATATCTCGATACATCTCGAAAACTACGCTTCTGATCAAAAAATATCATAGAACCTAAATTGTAGGAAACATAATTCTCTACAAAAAAGGTCTCTTAACATTTTGCCATAGCTCGCTTCGTTTCCGAGATATTTGCAGATTTATCTCAATGGAAGTGGCCTGACGGACATATTTCGAGATATTTCTTCTTCTTGTTGTTCTTCTTCTGCACAGCTAAGCTGGAAGTGTCATTTGCAGCTCGCAATAGTGCAGAGTTATCCCAAAGAAAGGGGCCACGTTGTTTCTGTATCTCTATTATGTTGGTGCGGCTTCGGAACTTTTAAATATCTTGATATATCTCGAGAACTACGCATCTGATCAAAAAATATCATACTACATAAAAAGTAGGAAACTTAATTCTCTACAAGAAAGGTCTCTAAACATTTTGCCATAGCTCGCTTCGTTTCCGAGATATTTGCAGATTTATCTCAAGGGAAGGGGCCTGACGGACATATTTCGAGATATTTCTTCTTCTTGTTGTTCTTCTTCTGCACAGCTAAGCTGGAAGTGGCATTTGCAGCTCGCAATAGTGCAGAGTTATCTCAAAGAAAGGGGCCACGGTGTTTCTGTATCTCTATTATGTTGGTGCGGCTTCGGAACTTTTAAATATCTCGATATATCTCGAAAACTACGCTTCTGATCAAAAAATATCATAGAACATAAAAAGTAGGAAACTTAATTCTCTACAAAAAAGGTCTCTTAACATTTTGCCATAGCTCGCTTCGTTTCCGAGATATTTGCAGATTTATCTCAAGGGAAGGGGCCTGACGGACATATTTCGAGATATTTCTTCTTCTTGTTGTTCTTCTTCTGCACAGCTGAGCTGGAAGTGGCATTTGCAGCTCGCAATAGTGCAGAGTTATCTCAAAGAAAGGGGCCACGGTGTTTCTGTATCTCTATTATGTTGGTGCGGCTTCGGAACTTTTAAATATCTTGATATATCTCGAGAACTACGCATCTGATCAAAAAATATCATAGAACATAAAAAGTAGGAAACTTAATTCTCTACAAAAAAGGTCTCTTAACATTTTGCCATAGCTCGCTTCGTTTCCGAGATATTTGCAGATTTATCTCAAGGGAAGGGGCCTGACGGACATATTTCGAGATATTTCTTCTTCTTGTTGTTCTTCTTCTGCACAGCTAAGCTGGAAGTGGCATTTGCGGCTCGCACTAGTGCAGAGTTATCTCAAA
Organism: Osmia lignaria lignaria; assembly: GCF_051020975.1. Taxonomy (NCBI): domain Eukaryota; kingdom Metazoa; phylum Arthropoda; class Insecta; order Hymenoptera; family Megachilidae; genus Osmia; species Osmia lignaria. The sequence continues at coordinate 4,035,495 of NW_027478161.1, forward strand.
GAAAGGGGCCACGGTGTTTCTGTATTTCTATTATGTTGGTGCGGCTTCGGAACTTTTAAATATCTCGATATATCTCGAAAACCACGCTTCTGATCAAAAAATATCATAGAACATAAAAAGTAGGAAACTTAATTCTCTACAAAAAACGTATCTTAACATTTTGCCATAGCTCGCTTCGTTTCCGAGATATTTGCAGATTTATCTCAAGGGAAGGGGCCTGACGGACATATTTCGAGATATTTCTTCTTCTTGTTGTTCTTCTTCTGCACAGCTAAGCTGGAAGTGGCATTTGCGGCTCTCACTAGTGCAGAGTTATCTCAAAGAAAGGGGCCACGGTGTTTCTGTATCTCTATTATGTTGGTGCGGCTTCGGAACTTTTAAATATCTCGATATATCTCGAAAACTACGCTTCTGATCAAAAAATATCATAGAACATAAATTGTAGGAAACATAATGCTCTACAAAAAAGGTCTCTTAACATTTTGCCATAGCTCGCTTCGTTTCCGAGATATTTGCAGATATATCTCAAGGGAAGGGGCGTGACGGACAAATTTCGAGATATTTCTTCTTCTTGTTGTTCTTCTTCTGCACAGCTAAGCTCGAAGCGGCATTTGCAGCTCGCAATAGTGCAGAGTTATCTCAAAGAAAGAGGCCACGGTGTTTCTGTACCTCTATTATGTTGGTGCAGCTTCGGAACTTTTAAATATCTTGATATATCTCGAGAACTACGCATCTGATCAAAAAATATCATCGAACATAAAAAATAGGAAACTTAATTCTCTACAAAAAAGGTCTCTTAACATTTTGCCATAGCTCGCTTCGTTTCCGAGATATTTGCAGATTTATCTCAAGGGAAGTGGCCTGACGGACATATTTCGAGATATTTCTTCTTCTTGTTGTTCTTCTTCTGCACAGCTAAGCTGGAAGTGGCATTTCCAGCTCGCAATAGTGCAGAGTTATCCCAAAGAAAGGGGCCACGGTGTTTCTGTATCTCTATTATGTTGGTGCGGCTTCGGAACTTTTAAATATCTTGATATATCTCGAGAACTACGCATCTGATCAAAAAATATCATACTACATAAAAAGTAGGAAACTTAATTCTCTACAAGAAAGGTCTCTAAACATTTTGCCATAGCTCGCTTCGTTTCCGAGATATTTGCAGATTTATCTCAAGGGAAGGGGCCTGACGGACATATTTCGAGATATTTCTTCTTCTTGTTGTTCTTCTTCTGCACAGCTAAGCTGGAAGTGGCATTTGCAGCTCGCAATAGCGCAGAGTTATCTCAAAGAAAGGGGCCACGGTGTTTCTGTATCTCTATTATGTTGGTGCGGCTTCGGAACTTTTAAATATCTCGATATATCTCGAAAACTACGCTTCTGATCAAAAAATATCATAGAACATAAATTGTAGGAAACATAATTCTCTACAAAAAAGGTCTCTTAGCATTTTGCCATAGCTCGCTTCGTTTCCGAGATATTTGCAGATATATCTCAAGGGAAGGGGCGTGACGGACATATTTCGAGATATTTCTTCTTCTTGTTGTTCTTCGTCTGCACAGCTAAGCTGGAAGTGGCATTTACAGCTCGCAATAGTGCAGAGTTATCTCAAAGAAAGGGGCCACGGTGTTTCTGTATCCCTATTATGTTGGTGCGGCTTCGGAACTTTTAAATATCTCGATATATCTCGAAAACTACGCTTCTGATCAAAAAATATCATAAAACCTAAATTGTAGGAAACATAATTCTCTTTAAAAAACGTCTCTTAACATTTTGCCATAGCTCGCTTCGTTTCCGAGATATTTGCAGATTCAGCTCAAAGGAACTGGCCTGACGGACATATTTCGAGATATTTCTTCTTCTTGTTGTTCTTCCTCTGCACAGCTAAGCTGGAAGTGACATTTGCAGCTCGCAATAGTGCAGAGTTATCTCAAAGAAAGGGGCCACGGTGTTTCTGTATCTCTATTATGTTGGTGCGGGTTCGGAACTTTTAAATATCTTGATATATCTCGAGAACTACGCATCTGATCAAAAAATATCATAGAACATAAAAAGTAGGAAACTTAATTCTCTACAAAAAAGGTCTCTTAACATTTTGCCATAGCTCGCTTCGTTTCCGAGATATTTGCAGATATATCTCAAGGGAAGGGGCCTGACGGACATATTTCGAGATATTTCTTCTTCTTGTTGTTCTTCTTCTGCACAGCTATGCTGGAAGTGGCATTTGCGGCTCGCACTAGTGCAGAGTTATCTCAAAGAAAGGGGCCACTGTGTTTCTGTATCTCTATTATGTTGGTGCGGCTTCGGAACTTTTAAATATCTCGATACATCTCGAAAACTACGCTTCTGATCAAAAAATATCATAGAACCTAAATTGTAGGAAACATAATTCTCTACAAAAAAGGTCTCTTAACATTTTGCCATAGCTCGCTTCGTTTCCGAGATATTTGCAGATATATCTCAAGGGAAGGGGCCTGACGGACATATTTCGAGATATTTCTTCTTCTTGTTATTCTTCTTCTGCACAGCTAAGCTGGAAGTGGCATTTACAGCTCGCAATAGTGCAGAGTTATCTCAAAGAAAGGGGCCACGGTGTTTCTGTATCCCTATTATGTTGGTGCGGCTTCGGAACTTTTAAATATCTCAATATATCTCGAAAACCACGCTTCTGATCAAAAAATATCATAGAACATAAATTGTAGGAAACATAATTCTCTATAAAAAACTTCTCTTAACATTTTGCCATAGCTCGCTTCATTTCCGAGATATTTGCAGATTCATCTCAAGGGAAGGGGTCTGACGGACATATTTCGAGATATTTCTTCTTCTTGTTGTTCTTCTTCTGCACAGCTAAGCTCGAAGCGGCATTTGCAGCTCGCAATAGTGCAGAGTTATCTCAAAGAAAGGGGCCACTGTGTTTCTGTATCTCTATTATGTTGGTGCGGCTTCGGAACTTTTAAATATCTCGATACATCTCGAAAACTACGCTTCTGATCAAAAAATATCATAGAACCTAAATTGTAGGAAACATAATTCTCTACAAAAAAGGTCTCTTAACATTTTGCCATAGCTCGCTTCGTTTCCGAGATATTTGCAGATTTATCTCAAGGGAAGTGGCCTGACGGACATATTTCGAGATATTTCTTCTTCTTGTTGTTCTTCTTCTGCACAGCTAAGCTGGAAGTGTCATTTGCAGCTCGCAATAGTGCAGAGTTATCCCAAAGAAAGGGGCCACGTTGTTTCTGTATCTCTATTATGTTGGTGCGGCTTCGGAACTTTTAAATATCTTGATATATCTCGAGAACTACGCATCTGATCAAAAAATATCATACTACATAAAAAGTAGGAAACCTAATTCTCTACAAGAAAGGTCTCTAAACATTTTGCCATAGCTCGCTTCGTTTCCGAGATATTTGCAGATTTATCTCAAGGGAAGGGGCCTGACGGACATATTTCGAGATATTTCTTCTTCTTGTTGTTCTTCTTCTGCACAGCTAAGCTGGAAGTGGCATTTGCAGCTCGCAATAGTGCAGAGTTATCTCAAAGAAAGGGGCCACGGTGTTTCTGTATCTCTATTATGTTGGTGCGGCTTCGGAACTTTTAAATATCTCGATATATCTCGAAAACTACGCTTCTGATCAAAAAATATCATAGAACATAAATTGTAGGAAACATAATTCTCTACAAAAAAGGTCTCTTAACATTTTGCCATAGCTCGCTTCGTTTCCGAGATATTTGCAGATTTATCTCAAGGGAAGGGGCCTGACGGACATATTTCGAGATATTTCTTCTTCTTGTTGTTCTTCTTCTGCACAGCTAAGCTGGAAGTGGCATTTGCGGCTCGCACTAGTGCAGAGTTATCTCAAAGAAAGGAGCCACGGTGTTTCTGTATCTCTATTATGTTGGTGCGGCTTCGGAACTTTTAAATATCTCGATATATCTCGAAAACTACGCTTCTGATCAAAAAATATCATAGAACATAAATTGTAGGAAACATAATTCTCTACAAAAAACGTATCTTAACATTTTGCCATAGCTCGCTTCGTTTCCGAGATATTTGCAGATTCAGCTCAAAGGAACGGGCCTGACGGACATATTTCGAGATACTTCTTCTTCTTGTTGTTCTTCCTCTGCACAGCTAAGCTGGAAGTGGCATTTGCAGCTCGCAATAGTGCCGAGTTATCTCAAAGAAAGGGGCCACGGTGTTTCTGTATCTCTATTATGTTGGTGCGGCTTCGGAACTTTTAAATATCTTGATATATCTCGAGAACTACGCATCTGATCAAAAAATATCATAGAACATAAAAAGTAGGAAACTTAATTCTCTACAAAAAAGGTCTCTTAACATTTTGCCATAGCTCGCTTCGTTTCCGAGATATTTGCAGATTTATCTCAAGGGAAGGGGCCTGACGGACATATTTCGAGATATTTCTTCTTCTTGTTGTTCTTCTTCTGCACAGCTAAGCTGGTAGTGGCATTTGCGGCTCGCACTAGTGCAGAGTTATCTCAAAGAAAGGGGCCACGGTGTTTCTGTATCTCTATTATGTTGGTGCGGCTTCGGAACTTTTAAATATCTCGATATATCTCGAAAACTACGCTTCTGATCAAAAAATATCATAGAACATAAAAAGTAGGAAACTTAATTCTCTACAAAAAACGTATCTTAACATTTTGCCATAGCTCGCTTCGTTTCCGAGATATTTGCAGATTTATCTCAAGGGAAGGGGCCTGACGGACATATTTCGAGATATTTCTTCTTCTTGTTGTTCTTCTTCTGCACAGCTAAGCTGGAAGTTGCATTTGCAGCTCGCAATAGTGCAGAGTTATCTCAAAGAAAGGGGCCACGGTGTTTCTGTATCTCTATTATGTTGGTGCGGCTTCGGAACTTTTAAATATCTCGATATATCTCGAAAACTACGCTTCTGATCAAAAAATATCATAGAACATAAATTGTAGGAAACATAATTCTCTACAAAAAAGGTCTCTTAACATTTTGCCATAGCTCGCTTCGTTTCCGAGATATTTGCAGATTTATCTCAAGGGAAGGGGCCTGACGGACATATTTCGAGATATTTCTTCTTCTTGTTGTTCTTCTTCTGCACAGCTAAGCTGGAAGTGGCATTTGCGGCTCGCACTAGTGCAGAGTTATCTCAAAGAAAGGAGCCACGGTGTTTCTGTATCTCTATTATGTTGGTGCGGCTTCGGAACTTTTAAATATCTCGATATATCTCGAAAACTACGCTTCTGATCAAAAAATATCATAGAACATAAATTGTAGGAAACATAATTCTCTACAAAAAACGTATCTTAACATTTTGCCATAGCTCGCTTCGTTTCCGAGATATTTGCAGATTCAGCTCAAAGGAACGGGCCTGACGGACATATTTCGAGATACTTCTTCTTCTTGTTGTTCTTCCTCTGCACAGCTAAGCTGGAAGTGGCATTTGCAGCTCGCAATAGTGCCGAGTTATCTCAAAGAAAGGGGCCACGGTGTTTCTGTATCTCTATTATGTTGGTGCGGCTTCGGAACTTTTAAATATCTTGATATATCTCGAGAACTACGCATCTGATCAAAAAATATCATAGAACATAAAAAGTAGGAAACTTAATTCTCTACAAAAAAGGTCTCTTAACATTTTGCCATAGCTCGCTTCGTTTCCGAGATATTTGCAGATTTATCTCAAGGGAAGGGGCCTGACGGACATATTTCGAGATATTTCTTCTTCTTGTTGTTCTTCTTCTGCACAGCTAAGCTGGTAGTGGCATTTGCGGCTCGCACTAGTGCAGAGTTATCTCAAAGAAAGGGGCCACGGTGTTTCTGTATCTCTATTATGTTGGTGCGGCTTCGGAACTTTTAAATATCTCGATATATCTCGAAAACTACGCTTCTGATCAAAAAATATCATAGAACATAAAAAGTAGGAAACTTAATTCTCTACAAAAAACGTATCTTAACATTTTGCCATAGCTCGCTTCGTTTCCGAGATATTTGCAGATTTATCTCAAGGGAAGGGGCCTGACGGACATATTTCGAGATATTTCTTCTTCTTGTTGTTCTTCTTCTGCACAGCTAAGCTGGAAGTGTCATTTGCAGCTCGCAATAGTGCAGAGTTATCCCAAAGAAAGGGGCCACGTTGTTTCTGTATCTCTATTATGTTGGTGCGGCTTCGGAACTTTTAAATATCTTGATATATCTCGAGAACTACGCATCTGATCAAAAAATATCATACTACATAAAAAGTAGGAAACTTAATTCTCTACAAGAAAGGTCTCTAAACATTTTGCCATAGCTCGCTTCGTTTCCGAGATATTTGCAGATTTATCTCAAGGGAAGGGGCCTGACGGACATATTTCGAGATATTTCTTCTTCTTGTTGTTCTTCTTCTGCACAGCTAAGCTGGAAGTGGCATTTGCAGCTCGCAATAGTGCAGAGTTATCTCAAAGAAAGGGGCCACGGTGTTTCTGTATCTCTATTATGTTGGTGCGGCTTCGGAACTTTTAAATATCTCGATATATCTCGAAAACTACGCTTCTGATCAAAAAATATCATAGAACATAAATTGTAGGAAACATAATTCTCTACAAAAAAGGTCTCTTAACATTTTGCCATAGCTCGCTTCGTTTCCGAGATATTTGCAGATTTATCTCAAGGGAAGGGGCCTGACGGACATATTTCGAGATATTTCTTCTTCTTGTTGTTCTTCTTCTGCACAGCTAAGCTGGAAGTGGCATTTGCGGCTCGCACTAGTGCAGAGTTATCTCAAAGAAAGGAGCCACGGTGTTTCTGTATCTCTATTATGTTGGTGCGGCTTCGGAACTTTTAAATATCTCGATATATCTCGAAAACTACGCTTCTGATCAAAAAATATCATAGAACATAAATTGTAGGAAACATAATTCTCTACAAAAAACGTATCTTAACATTTTGCCATAGCTCGCTTCGTTTCCGAGATATTTGCAGATTCAGCTCAAAGGAACGGGCCTGACGGACATATTTCGAGATACTTCTTCTTCTTGTTGTTCTTCCTCTGCACAGCTAAGCTGGAAGTGGCATTTGCAGCTCGCAATAGTGCCGAGTTATCTCAAAGAAAGGGGCCACGGTGTTTCTGTATCTCTATTATGTTGGTGCGGCTTCGGAACTTTTAAATATCTTGATATATCTCGAGAACTACGCATCTGATCAAAAAATATCATAGAACATAAAAAGTAGGAAACTTAATTCTCTACAAAAAAGGTCTCTTAACATTTTGCCATAGCTCGCTTCGTTTCCGAGATATTTGCAGATTTATCTCAAGGGAAGGGGCCTGACGGACATATTTCGAGATATTTCTTCTTCTTGTTGTTCTTCTTCTGCACAGCTAAGCTGGTAGTGGCATTTGCGGCTCGCACTAGTGCAGAGTTATCTCAAAGAAAGGGGCCACGGTGTTTCTGTATCTCTATTATGTTGGTGCGGCTTCGGAACTTTTAAATATCTCGATATATCTCGAAAACTACGCTTCTGATCAAAAAATATCATAGAACATAAAAAGTAGGAAACTTAATTCTCTACAAAAAACGTATCTTAACATTTTGCCATAGCTCGCTTCGTTTCCGAGATATTTGCAGATTTATCTCAAGGGAAGGGGCCTGACGGACATATTTCGAGATATTTCTTCTTCTTGTTGTTCTTCTTCTGCACAGCTAAGCTGGAAGTGGCATTTGCGGCTCTCACTAGTGCAGAGTTATCTCAAAGAAAGGGGCCACGGTGTTTCTGTATCTCTATTATGTTGGTGCAGCTTCGGAACTTTTAAATATCTTGATATATCTCGAGAACTACGCATCTGATCAAAAAATATCATCGAACATAAAAAATAGGAAACTTAATTCTCTACAAAAAAGGTCTCTTAACATTTTGCCATAGCTCGCTTCGTTTCCGAGATATTTGCAGATTTATCTCAAGGGAAGTGGCCTGACGGACATATTTCGAGATATTTCTTCTTCTTGTTGTTCTTCTTCTGCACAGCTAAGCTGGAAGTGGCATTTCCAGCTCGCAATAGTGCAGAGTTATCCCAAAGAAAGGGGCCACGGTGTTTCTGTATCTCTATTATGTTGGTGCGGCTTCGGAACTTTTAAATATCTTGATATATCTCGAGAACTACGCATCTGATCAAAAAATATCATACTACATAAAAAGTAGGAAACTTAATTCTCTACAAGAAAGGTCTCTAAACATTTTGCCATAGCTCGCTTCGTTTCCGAGATATTTGCAGATTTATCTCAAGGGAAGGGGCCTGACGGACATATTTCGAGATATTTCTTCTTCTTGTTGTTCTTCTTCTGCACAGCTAAGCTGGAAGTGGCATTTGCAGCTCGCAATAGCGCAGAGTTATCTCAAAGAAAGGGGCCACGGTGTTTCTGTATCTCTATTATGTTGGTGCGGCTTCGGAACTTTTAAATATCTCGATATATCTCGAAAACTACGCTTCTGATCAAAAAATATCATAGAACATAAATTGTAGGAAACATAATTCTCTACAAAAAAGGTCTCTTAGCATTTTGCCATAGCTCGCTTCGTTTCCGAGATATTTGCAGATATATCTCAAGGGAAGGGGCGTGACGGACATATTTCGAGATATTTCTTCTTCTTGTTGTTCTTCGTCTGCACAGCTAAGCTGGAAGTGGCATTTACAGCTCGCAATAGTGCAGAGTTATCTCAAAGAAAGGGGCCACGGTGTTTCTGTATCTCTATTATGTTGGTGCGGCTTCGGAACTTTTAAATATCTTGATATATCTCGAGAACTACGCATCTGATCAAAAAATATCATAGAACATGAAAAGTAGGAAACTTAATTCTCTACAAAAAAGGTCTCTTAACATTTTGCCATAGCTCGCTTCGTTTCCGAGATATTTGCAGATTTATCTGAAGGGAAGGGGCCTAACGGACATATTTCGAGATATTTCTTCTTCTTGTTGTTCTTCTTCTGCACAGCTAAGCTCGAAGCGGCATTTGCAGCTCGCAATAGTGCAGAGTTATCTCAAAGACAGAGGCCACGGTGTTTCTGTACCTCTATTATGTTGGTGCAGCTTCGGAACTTTTAAATATCTTGATATATCTCGAAAACTACGCTTCTGATCAAAAAATATCATAGAACATAAATTGTAGGAAACATAATTCTCTACAAAAAAGGTCTCTTAACATTTTGCCATAGCTCGCTTCGTTTCCGAGATATTTGCAGATTTATCTCAAGGGAAGGGGCCTGACGGACATATTTCGAGATATTTCTTCTTCTTGTTGTTCTTCTTCTGCACAGCTAAGCTGGAAGTGGCATTTGCGGCTCGCACTAGTGCAGAGTTATCTCAAAGAAAGGGGCCACGGTGTTTCTGTATCTCTATTATGTTGGTGCGGCTTCGGAACTTTTAAATATCTCGATATATCTCGAAAACTACGCTTCTGATCAAAAAATATCATAGAACATAAATTGTAGGAAACATAATTCTCTACAAAAAACGTATCTTAACATTTTGCCATAGCTCGCTTCGTTTCCGAGATATTTGCAGATTCAGCTCAAAGGAACGGGCCTGACGGACATATTTCGAGATACTTCTTCTTCTTGTTGTTCTTCCTCTGCACAGCTAAGCTGGAAGTGGCATCTGCAGCTCGCAATAGTGCAGAGTTATCTCAAAGAAAGGGGCCACGGTGTTTCTGTATCTCTATTATGTTGGTGCGGCTTCGGAACTTTTAAATATCTTGATATATCTCGAGAACTACGCATCTGATCAAAAAATATCATAGAACATAAATTGTAGGAAACATAATTCTCTACAAAAAAGGTCTCTTAACATTTTGCCATAGCTCGCTTCGTTTCCGAGATATTTGCAGATTTATCTCAAGGGAAGGGGCCTGACGGACATATTTCGAGATATTTCTTCTTCTTGTTGTTCTTCTTCTGCACAGCTAAGCTGGAAGTGGCATTTGCGGTTCGCACTAGTGCAGAGTTATCTCAAAGAAAGGGGCCACGGTGTTTCTGTATCTCTATTATGTTGGTGCGGCTTCGGAACTTTTAAATATCTCGATATATCTCGAAAACTACGCTTCTGATCAAAAAATATCATAGAACGTAAATTGTAGGAAACATTATTCTCTACAAAAAAGGTCTCTTAACATCTTGCCATAGCTCGCTTCGTTTCCGAGATATTTGCAGATTCATCTCAAGGGAAGGGGTCTGACGGACATATTTCGAGATATTTCTTCTTCTTGTTGTTCTTCTTCTGCACAGCTAAGCTGGAAGTGGCATTTGCAGCTCGCAATAGTGCAGAGTTATCTCAAAGAAAGGGGCCACGGTGTTTCTGTATCTCTATTATGTTGGTGCGGCTTCGGAACTTTTAAATATCTTGATATATCTCGAGAACTACGCATCTGATCAAAAAATATCATAGAACATAAAAAGTAGGAAACTTAATTCTCTACAAAATAGGTCTCTTAACATTTTGCCATAGCTCGCTTCGTTTCCGAGATATTTGCAGATTTATCTCAAGGGAAGGGGCCTGACGGACATATTTCGAGATATTTCTTCTTCTTGTTGTTCTTCTTCTGCACAGCTGAGCTGGAAGTGGCATTTGCAGGTCGCAATAGTGCAGAGTTATCTCAAAGAAAGGGGCCACGGTGTTTCTGTATCTCTATTATGTTGGTGCGGCTTCGGAACTTTTAAATATCTCGATATATCTCGAAAACTACGCATCTGATCAAAAAATATCATAGAACATAAATTGTAGGAAACATAATTCTCTACAAAAAAGGTCTCTTAACATTTTGCCATAGCTCGCTTCGTTTCCGAGATATTTGCAGATATATCTCAAGGGAAGGGGCGTGACGGACAAATTTCGAGATATTTCTTCTTCTTGTTGTTCTTCTTCTGCACAGCTAAGCTCGAAGCGGCATTTGCAGCTCGCAATAGTGCAGAGTTATCTCAAAGAAAGAGGCCACGGTGTTTCTGTACCTCTATTATGTTGGTGCAGCTTCGGAACTTTTAAATATCTTGATATATCTCGAGAACTACGCATCTGATCAAAAAATATCATCGAACATAAAAAATAGGAAACTTAATTCTCTACAAAAAAGGTCTCTTAACATTTTGCCATAGCTCGCTTCGTTTCCGAGATATTTGCAGATTTATCTCAAGGGAAGTGGCCTGACGGACATATTTCGAGATATTTCTTCTTCTTGTTGTTCTTCTTCTGCACAGCTAAGCTGGAAGTGGCATTTCCAGCTCGCAATAGTGCAGAGTTATCCCAAAGAAAGGGGCCACGGTGTTTCTGTATCTCTATTATGTTGGTGCGGCTTCGGAACTTTTAAATATCTTGATATATCTCGAGAACTACGCATCTGATCAAAAAATATCATACTACATAAAAAGTAGGAAACTTAATTCTCTACAAGAAAGGTCTCTAAACATTTTGCCATAGCTCGCTTCGTTTCCGAGATATTTGCAGATTTATCTCAAGGGAAGGGGCCTGACGGACATATTTCGAGATATTTCTTCTTCTTGTTGTTCTTCTTCTGCACAGCTGAGCTGGAAGTGGCATTTGCAGGTCGCAATAGTGCAGAGTTATCTCAAAGAAAGAGGCCACGGTGTTTCTGTATCTCTATTATGTTGGTGCGGCTTCGGAACTTTTAAATATCTCGATATATCTCGAAAACTACGCATCTGATCAAAAAATATCATACTACATAAAAAGTAGGAAACTTAATTCTCTACAAAAAAGGTCTCTTAGCATTTTGCCATAGCTCGCTTCGTTTCCGAGATATTTGCAGATATATCTCAAGGGAAGGGGCGTGACGGACATATTTCGAGATATTTCTTCTTCTTGTTGTTCTTCGTCTGCACAGCTAAGCTCGAAGCGGCATTTGCAGCTCGCGATAGTGCAGAGTTATCTCAAAGACAGAGGCCACGGTGTTTCTGTACCTCTATTATGTTGGTGCAGCTTCGGAACTTTTAAATATCTTGATATATCTCGAAAACTACGCTTCTGATCAAAAAATATCATAGAACATAAATTGTAGGAAACATAATTCTCTACAAAAAAGGTCTCTTAACATTTTGCCATAGCTCGCTTCGTTTCCGAGATATTTGCAGATTTATCTCAAGGGAAGGGGCCTGACGGACATATTTCGAGATATTTCTTCTTCTTGTTGTTCTTCTTCTGCACAGCTAAGCTGGAAGTGGCATTTGCGGCTCGCACTAGTGCAGAGTTATCTCAAAGAAAGGGGCCACGGTGTTTCTGTATCTCTATTATGTTGGTGCGGCTTCGGAACTTTTAAATATCTCGATATATCTCGAAAAGTACGCTTCTGATCAAAAAATATCATAGAACATAAATTGTAGGAAACATAATTCTCTACAAAAAACGTATCTTAACATTTTGCCATAGCTCGCTTCGTTTCCGAGATATTTGCAGATTCAGCTCAAAGGAACGGGCCTGACGGACATATTTCGAGATACTTCTTCTTCTTGTTGTTCTTCCTCTGCACAGCTAAGCTGGAAGTGGCATCTGCAGCTCGCAATAGTGCAGAGTTATCTCAAAGAAAGGGGCCACGGTGTTTCTGTATCTCTATTATGTTGGTGCGGCTTCGGAACTTTTAAATATCTTGATATATCTCGAGAACTACGCATCTGATCAAAAAATATCATAGAACATAAATTGTAGGAAACATAATTCTCTACAAAAAAGGTCTCTTAACATTTTGCCATAGCTCGCTTCGTTTCCGAGATATTTGCAGATTTATCTCAAGGGAAGGGGCCTGACGGACATATTTCGAGATATTTCTTCTTCTTGTTGTTCTTCTTCTGCACAGCTAAGCTGGAAGTGGCATTTGCGGTTCGCACTAGTGCAGAGTTATCTCAAAGAAAGGGGCCACGGTGTTTCTGTATCTCTATTATGTTGGTGCGGCTTCGGAACTTTTAAATATCTCGATATATCTCGAAAACTACGCTTCTGATCAAAAAATATCATAGAACGTAAATTGTAGGAAACATTATTCTCTACAAAAAAGGTCTCTTAACATCTTGCCATAGCTCGCTTCGTTTCCGAGATATTTGCAGATTCATCTCAAGGGAAGGGGTCTGACGGACATATTTCGAGATATTTCTTCTTCTTGTTGTTCTTCTTCTGCACAGCTAAGCTGGAAGTGGCATTTGCAGCTCGCAATAGTGCAGAGTTATCTCAAAGAAAGGGGCTAAGGTGTTTCTGTATCTCTATTATGTTGGTGCGGCTTCGGAACTTTTAAATATCTTGATATATCTCGAGAACTACGCATCTGATCAAAAAATATCATAGAACATAAAAAGTAGGAAACTTAATTCTCTACAAAATAGGTCTCTTAACATTTTGCCATAGCTCGCTTCGTTTCCGAGATATTTGCAGATTTATCTCAAGGGAAGGGGCCTGACGGACATATTTCGAGATATTTCTTCTTCTTGTTGTTCTTCTTCTGCACAGCTGAGCTGGAAGTGGCATTTGCAGGTCGCAATAGTGCAGAGTTATCTCAAAGAAAGGGGCCGCGGTGTTTCTGTATCTCTATTATGTTGGTGCGGCTTCGGAACTTTTAAATATCTCGATATATCTCGAAAACTACGCATCTGATCAAAAAATATCATAGAACATAAATTGTAGGAAACATAATTCTCTACAAAAAAGGTCTCTTAACATTTTGCCATAGCTCGCTTCGTTTCCGAGATATTTGCAGATTTATCTCAAGGGAAGGGGCCTGACGGACATATTTCGAGATATTTCTTCTTCTTGTTGTTCTTCTTCTGCACAGCTAAGCTGGAAGTGGCATTTGCGGCTCGCACTAGTGCAGAGTTATCTCAAAGAAAGGGGCCACGGTGTTTCTGTATCTCTATTATGTTGGTGCGGCTTCGGAACTTTTAAATATCTCGATATATCTCGAAAACTACGCTTCTGATCAAAAAATATCATAGAACATAAATTGTAGGAAACATAATTCTCTACAAAAAACGTATCTTAACATTTTGCCATAGCTCGCTTCGTTTCCGAGATATTTGCAGATTCAGCTCAAAGGAACGGGCCTGACGGACATATTTCGAGATACTTCTTCTTCTTGTTGTTCTTCCTCTGCACAGCTAAGCTGGAAGTGGCATCTGCAGCTCGCAATAGTGCAGAGTTATCTCAAAGAAAGGGGCCACGGTGTTTCTGTATCTCTATTATGTTGGTGCGGCTTCGGAACTTTTAAATATCTTGATATATCTCGAGAACTACGCATCTGATCAAAAAATATCATAAAACATAAAAAGTAGGAAACTTAATTCTCTACAAAAAAGGTCTCTTAACATTTTGCCATAGCTCGCTTCGTTTCCGAGATATTTGCAGATTTATCTCAAGGGAAGGGGCCTGACGGACATATTTCGAGATATTTCTTCTTCTTGTTGTTCTTCTTCTGCACAGCTAAGCTGGAAGTGGCATTTGCAGCTCGCACTAGTGCAGAGTTATCTCAAAGAAAGGGGCCACGGTGTTTCTGTATCTCTATTATGTTGGTGCGGCTTCGGAACTTTTAAATATCTCGATATATCTCGAAAACTACGCTTCTGATCAAAAAATATCATAGAACATAAAAAGTAGGAAACTTAATTCTCTACAAAAAAGGTCTCTTAACATTTTGCCATAGCTCGCTTCGTTTCCGAGATATTTGCAGATTCAGCTCAAAGGAACTGGCCTGACGGACATATTTCGAGATATTTCTTCTTCTTGTTGTTCTTCCTCTGCACAGCTAAGCTGGAAGTGGCATTTGCAGCTCGCAATAGTGCAGAGTTATCTCAAAGAAAGGGGCCACGGTGTTTCTGTATCTCTATTATGTTGGTGCGGGTTCGGAACTTTTAAATATCTTGATATATCTCGAGAACTACGCATCTGATCAAAAAATATCATAGAACATAAAAAGTAGGAAACTTAATTCTCTACAAAAAAGGTCTCTTAACATTTTGCCATAGCTCGCTTCGTTTCCGAGATATTTGCAGATATATCTCAAGGGAAGGGGCCTGACGGACATATTTCGAGATATTTCTTCTTCTTGTTGTTCTTCTTCTGCACAGCTATGCTGGAAGTGGCATTTGCGGCTCGCACTAGTGCAGAGTTATCTCAAAGAAAGGGGCCACTGTGTTTCTGTATCTCTATTATGTTGGTGCGGCTTCGGAACTTTTAAATATCTCGATACATCTCGAAAACTACGCTTCTGATCAAAAAATATCATAGAACCTAAATTGTAGGAAACATAATTCTCTACAAAAAAGGTCTCTTAACATTTTGCCATAGCTCGCTTCGTTTCCGAGATATTTGCAGATTTATCTCAAGGGAAGGGGCCTGACGGACATATTTCGAGATATTTCTTCTTCTTGTTGTTCTTCTTCTGCACAGCTAAGCTGGAAGTGGCATTTGCGGCTCGCACTAGTGCAGAGTTATCTCAAAGAAAGGGGCCACGGTGTTTCTGTATCTCTATTATGTTGGTGCGGCTTCGGAACTTTTAAATATCTCGATATATCTCGAAAACTACGCTTCTGATCAAAAAATATCATAGAACATAAATTGTAGGAAACATAATTCTCTACAAAAAACGTATCTTAACATTTTGCCATAGCTCGCTTCGTTTCCGAGATATTTGCAGATTCAGCTCAAAGGAACGGGCCTGACGGACATATTTCGAGATACTTCTTCTTCTTGTTGTTCTTCCTCTGCACAGCTAAGCTGGAAGTGGCATTTGCAGCTCGCAATAGTGCAGAGTTATCTCAAAGAAAGGGGCCACGGTGTTTCTGTATCTCTATTATGTTGTTGCGGCTTCGGAACTTTTAAATATCTTGATATATCTCGAGAACTACGCATCTGATCAAAAAATATCATAGAACATAAAAAGTAGGAAACTTAATTCTCTACAAAAAAGGTCTCTTAACATTTTGCCATAGCTCGCTTCGTTTCCGAGATATTTGCAGATTTATCTCAAGGGAAGGGGCCTGACGGACATATTTCGAGATATTTCTTCTTCTTGTTGTTCTTCTTCTGCACAGCTAAGCTGGAAGTGGCATTTGCAGCTCGCAATAGCGCAGAGTTATCTCAAAGAAAGGGGCCACGGTGTTTCTGTATCTCTATTATGTTGGTGCGGCTTCGGAACTTTTAAATATCTCGATATATCTCGAAAACTACGCTTCTGATCAAAAAATATCATAGAACATAAATTGTAGAAAACATAATTCTCTACAAAAAAGGTCTCTTAACATTTTGCCATAGCTCGCTTCGTTTCCGAGATATTTGCAGATATATCTCAAGGGAAGGGGCGTGACGGACATATTTCGAGATATTTCTTCTTCTTGTTGTTCTTCGTCTGCACAGCTAAGCTGGAAGTGGCATTTATAGCTCGCAATAGTGCAGAGTTATCTCAAAGAAAGGGGCCACGGTGTTTCTGTATCTCTATTATGTTGGTGCGGCTTCGGAACTTTTAAATATCTTGATATATCTCGAGAACTACGCATCTGATCAAAAAATATCATAGAACATGAAAAGTAGGAAACTTAATTCTCTACAAAAAAGGTCTCTTAACATTTTGCCATAGCTCGCTTCGTTTCCGAGATATTTGCAGATTTATCTGAAGGGAAGGGGCCTAACGGACATATTTCGAGATATTTCTTCTTCTTGTTGTTCTTCTTCTGCACAGCTAAGCTCGAAGCGGCATTTGCAGCTCGCAATAGTGCAGAGTTATCTCAAAGAAAGAGGCCACGGTGTTTCTGTATCTCTATTATGTTGGTGCGGCTTCGGAACTTTTAAATATCTCGATATATCTCGAAAACTACGCTTCTGATCAAAAAATATCATAGAACATAAATTGTAGGAAACATAATTCTCTACAAAAAAGGTCTCTTAACATTTTGCCATAGCTCGCTTCGTTTCCGAGATATTTGCAGATATATCTCAAGGGAAGGGGCCTGACGGACATATTTCGAGATATTTCTTCTTCTTGTTGTTCTTCTTCTGCACAGCTAAGCTGGAAGTGGCATTTGCGGTTCGCACTAGTGCAGAGTTATCTCAAAGAAAGGGGCCACGGTGTTTCTGTATCCCTATTATGTTGGTGCGGCTTCGGAACTTTTAAATATCTCGATATATCTCGAAAACTACGCTTCTGATCAAAAAATATCATAGAACGTAAATTGTAGGAAACATTATTCTCTACAAAAAAGGTCTCTTAACATCTTGCCATAGCTCGCTTCGTTTCCGAGATATTTGCAGATTCATCTCAAGGGAAGGGGTCTGACGGACATATTTCGAGATATTTCTTCTTCTTGTTGTTCTTCTTCTGCACAGCTAAGCTGGAAGTGGCATTTGCAGCTCGCAATAGTGCAGAGTTATCTCAAAGAAAGGGGCCACGGTGTTTCTGTATCTCAATTATGTTGGTGCGGCTTCGGAACTTTTAAATATCTTGATATATCTCGAGAACTACGCATCTGATCAAAAAATATCATAGAACATAAATTGTAGGAAACATAAGTCTCCACAAAAAAGGTCTCTTAACATTTTGCCATAGCTCGCTTCGTTTCCGAGATATTTGCAGATTCAGCTCAAAGGAACGGGCCTGACGGACATATTTCGAGATACTTCTTCTTCTTGTTGTTCTTCCTCTGCACAGCTAAGCTGGAAGTGGCATCTGCAGCTCGCAATAGTGCAGAGTTATCTCAAAGAAAGGGGCCACGGTGTTTCTGTATCTCTATTATGTTGGTGCGGCTTCGGAACTTTTAAATATCTTGATATATCTCGAGAACTACGCATCTGATCAAAAAATATCATAAAACATAAAAAGTAGGAAACTTAATTCTCTACAAAAAAGGTCTCTTAACATTTTGCCATAGCTCGCTTCGTTTCCGAGATATTTGCAGATTTATCTCAAGGGAAGGGGCCTGACGGACATATTTCGAGATATTTCTTCTTCTTGTTGTTCTTCTTCTGCACAGCTAAGCTGGAAGTGGCATTTGCAGCTCGCACTAGTGCAGAGTTATCTCAAAGAAAGGGGCCACGGTGTTTCTGTATCTCTATTATGTTGGTGCGGCTTCGGAACTTTTAAATATCTCGATATATCTCGAAAACTACGCTTCTGATCAAAAAATATCATAGAACATAAAAAGTAGGAAACTTAATTCTCTACAAAAAAGGTCTCTTAACATTTTGCCATAGCTCGCTTCGTTTCCGAGATATTTGCAGATTCAGCTCAAAGGAACTGGCCTGACGGACATATTTCGAGATATTTCTTCTTCTTGTTGTTCTTCCTCTGCACAGCTAAGCTGGAAGTGGCATTTGCAGCTCGCAATAGTGCAGAGTTATCTCAAAGAAAGGGGCCACGGTGTTTCTGTATCTCTATTATGTTGGTGCGGGTTCGGAACTTTTAAATATCTTGATATATCTCGAGAACTACGCATCTGATCAAAAAATATCATAGAACATAAAAAGTAGGAAACTTAATTCTCTACAAAAAAGGTCTCTTAACATTTTGCCATAGCTCGCTTCGTTTCCGAGATATTTGCAGATATATCTCAAGGGAAGGGGCCTGACGGACATATTTCGAGATATTTCTTCTTCTTGTTGTTCTTCTTCTGCACAGCTATGCTGGAAGTGGCATTTGCGGCTCGCACTAGTGCAGAGTTATCTCAAAGAAAGGGGCCACTGTGTTTCTGTATCTCTATTATGTTGGTGCGGCTTCGGAACTTTTAAATATCTCGATACATCTCGAAAACTACGCTTCTGATCAAAAAATATCATAGAACCTAAATTGTAGGAAACATAATTCTCTACAAAAAAGGTCTCTTAACATTTTGCCATAGCTCGCTTCGTTTCCGAGATATTTGCAGATTTATCTCAAGGGAAGGGGCCTGACGGACATATTTCGAGATATTTCTTCTTCTTGTTGTTCTTCTTCTGCACAGCTAAGCTGGAAGTGGCATTTGCGGCTCGCACTAGTGCAGAGTTATCTCAAAGAAAGGGGCCACGGTGTTTCTGTATCTCTATTATGTTGGTGCGGCTTCGGAACTTTTAAATATCTCGATATATCTCGAAAACTACGCTTCTGATCAAAAAATATCATAGAACATAAATTGTAGGAAACATAATTCTCTACAAAAAACGTATCTTAACATTTTGCCATAGCTCGCTTCGTTTCCGAGATATTTGCAGATTCAGCTCAAAGGAACGGGCCTGACGGACATATTTCGAGATACTTCTTCTTCTTGTTGTTCTTCCTCTGCACAGCTAAGCTGGAAGTGGCATTTGCAGCTCGCAATAGTGCAGAGTTATCTCAAAGAAAGGGGCCACGGTGTTTCTGTATCTCTATTATGTTGTTGCGGCTTCGGAACTTTTAAATATCTTGATATATCTCGAGAACTACGCATCTGATCAAAAAATATCATAGAACATAAAAAGTAGGAAACTTAATTCTCTACAAAAAAGGTCTCTTAACATTTTGCCATAGCTCGCTTCGTTTCCGAGATATTTGCAGATTTATCTCAAGGGAAGGGGCCTGACGGACATATTTCGAGATATTTCTTCTTCTTGTTGTTCTTCTTCTGCACAGCTAAGCTGGAAGTGGCATTTGCAGCTCGCAATAGCGCAGAGTTATCTCAAAGAAAGGGGCCACGGTGTTTCTGTATCTCTATTATGTTGGTGCGGCTTCGGAACTTTTAAATATCTCGATATATCTCGAAAACTACGCTTCTGATCAAAAAATATCATAGAACCTAAATTGTAGGAAACATAATTCTCTACAAAAAAGGTCTCTTAACATTTTGCCATAGCTCGCTTCGTTTCCGAGATATTTGCAGATTTATCTCAAGGGAAGGGGCCTGACGGACATATTTCGAGATATTTCTTCTTCTTGTTGTTCTTCTTCTGCACAGCTAAGCTGGAAGTGGCATTTGCGGCTCGCACTAGTGCAGAGTTATCTCAAAGAAAGGGGCCACGGTGTTTCTGTATCTCTATTATGTTGGTGCGGCTTCGGAACTTTTAAATATCTCGATATATCTCGAAAACTACGCTTCTGATCAAAAAATATCATAGAACATAAATTGTAGGAAACATAATTCTCTACAAAAAACGTATCTTAACATTTTGCCATAGCTCGCTTCGTTTCCGAGATATTTGCAGATTCAGCTCAAAGGAACGGGCCTGACGGACATATTTCGAGATACTTCTTCTTCTTGTTGTTCTTCCTCTGCACAGCTAAGCTGGAAGTGGCATTTGCAGCTCGCAATAGTGCAGAGTTATCTCAAAGAAAGGGGCCACGGTGTTTCTGTATCTCTATTATGTTGTTGCGGCTTCGGAACTTTTAAATATCTTGATATATCTCGAGAACTACGCATCTGATCAAAAAATATCATAGAACATAAAAAGTAGGAAACTTAATTCTCTACAAAAAAGGTCTCTTAACATTTTGCCATAGCTCGCTTCGTTTCCGAGATATTTGCAGATTTATCTCAAGGGAAGGGGCCTGACGGACATATTTCGAGATATTTCTTCTTCTTGTTGTTCTTCTTCTGCACAGCTAAGCTGGAAGTGGCATTTGCAGCTCGCAATAGCGCAGAGTTATCTCAAAGAAAGGGGCCACGGTGTTTCTGTATCTCTATTATGTTGGTGCGGCTTCGGAACTTTTAAATATCTCGATATATCTCGAAAACTACGCTTCTGATCAAAAAATATCATAGAACATAAATTGTAGAAAACATAATTCTCTACAAAAAAGGTCTCTTAACATTTTGCCATAGCTCGCTTCGTTTCCGAGATATTTGCAGATATATCTCAAGGGAAGGGGCGTGACGGACATATTTCGAGATATTTCTTCTTCTTGTTGTTCTTCGTCTGCACAGCTAAGCTGGAAGTGGCATTTATAGCTCGCAATAGTGCAGAGTTATCTCAAAGAAAGGGGCCACGGTGTTTCTGTATCTCTATTATGTTGGTGCGGCTTCGGAACTTTTAAATATCTTGATATATCTCGAGAACTACGCATCTGATCAAAAAATATCATAGAACATGAAAAGTAGGAAACTTAATTCTCTACAAAAAAGGTCTCTTAACATTTTGCCATAGCTCGCTTCGTTTCCGAGATATTTGCAGATTTATCTGAAGGGAAGGGGCCTAACGGACATATTTCGAGATATTTCTTCTTCTTGTTGTTCTTCTTCTGCACAGCTAAGCTCGAAGCGGCATTTGCAGCTCGCAATAGTGCAGAGTTATCTCAAAGAAAGAGGCCACGGTGTTTCTGTATCTCTATTATGTTGGTGCGGCTTCGGAACTTTTAAATATCTCGATATATCTCGAAAACTACGCTTCTGATCAAAAAATATCATAGAACATAAATTGTAGGAAACATAATTCTCTACAAAAAAGGTCTCTTAACATTTTGCCATAGCTCGCTTCGTTTCCGAGATATTTGCAGATATATCTCAAGGGAAGGGGCCTGACGGACATATTTCGAGATATTTCTTCTTCTTGTTGTTCTTCTTCTGCACAGCTAAGCTGGAAGTGGCATTTGCGGTTCGCACTAGTGCAGAGTTATCTCAAAGAAAGGGGCCACGGTGTTTCTGTATCCCTATTATGTTGGTGCGGCTTCGGAACTTTTAAATATCTCGATATATCTCGAAAACTACGCTTCTGATCAAAAAATATCATAGAACGTAAATTGTAGGAAACATTATTCTCTACAAAAAAGGTCTCTTAACATCTTGCCATAGCTCGCTTCGTTTCCGAGATATTTGCAGATTCATCTCAAGGGAAGGGGTCTGACGGACATATTTCGAGATATTTCTTCTTCTTGTTGTTCTTCTTCTGCACAGCTAAGCTGGAAGTGGCATTTGCAGCTCGCAATAGTGCAGAGTTATCTCAAAGAAAGGGGCCACGGTGTTTCTGTATCTCAATTATGTTGGTGCGGCTTCGGAACTTTTAAATATCTTGATATATCTCGAGAACTACGCATCTGATCAAAAAATATCATAGAACATAAATTGTAGGAAACATAAGTCTCCACAAAAAAGGTCTCTTAACATTTTGCCATAGCTCGCTTCGTTTCCGAGATATTTGCAGATTTATCTCAAGGGAAGGGGCCTGACGGACATATTTCGAGATATTTCTTCTTCTTGTTGTTCTTCTTCTGCACAGCTAAGCTGGAAGTGGCATTTGCGGCTCGCACTAGTGCAAAGTTATCTCAAAGAAAGGGGCCACGGTGTTTCTGTATCCCTATTATGTTGGTGCGGCTTCGGAACTTTTAAATATCTCGATATATCTCGAAAACTACGCTTCTGATCAAAAAATATCATAGAACATAAATTGTAGGAAACATAATTCTCTACAAAAAACGTCTCTTAACATTTTGCCATAGATCGCTTCGTTTCCGAGATATTTGCAGATTCAGCTCAAAGGAACTGGCCTGACGGACATATTTCGAGATATTTCTTCTTCTTGTTGTTCTTCTTCTGCACAGCTAAGCTGGAAGTGGCATTTGCAGCTCGCACTAGTGCAGAGTTATCTCAAAGAAAGGGGCCACGGTGTTTCTGTATCTCTATTATGTTGGTGCGGCTTCGGAACTTTTAAATATCTCGATATATCTCGAAAACTACGCTTCTGATCAAAAAATATCATAGAACATAAAAAGTAGGAAACTTAATTCTCTACAAAAAAGGTCTCTTAACATTTTGCCATAGCTCGCTTCGTTTCCGAGATATTTGCAGATTTATCTCAAGGGAAGGGGCCTGACGGACATATTTCGAGATATTTCTTCTTCTTGTTGTTCTTCTTCTGCACAGCTAAGCTGGAAGTGGCATTTACAGCTCGCAATAGTGCAGAGTTATCTCAAAGAAAGGGGCCACGGTGTTTCTGTATCTCTATTATGTTGGTGTGGCTTCGGAACTTTTAAATATCTTGATATATCTCGAGAACTACGCATCTGATCAAAAAATATCATAGAACATAAATTGTAGGAAACATAATTCTCTACAAAAAAGGTCTCTCAACATTTTGCCATAGCTCGCTTCGTTTCCGAGATATTTGCAGATTTATCTCAAGGGAAGGGGCCTGACGGACATATTTCGAGATATTTCTTCTTCTTGTTGTTCTTCTTCTGCACAGCTAAGCTGGAAGTGGCATTTGCGGCTCGCACTAGTGCAGAGTTATCTCAAAGAAAGGGGCCACGGTGTTTCTGTATCCCTATTATGTTGGTGCGGCTTCGGAACTTTTAAATATCTCGATATATCTCGAAAACTACGCTTCTGATCAAAAAATATCATAGAACGTAAATTGTAGGAAACATTATTCTCTACAAAAAAGGTCTCTTAACATCTTGCCATAGCTCGCTTCGTTTCCGAGATATTTGCAGATTCATCTCAAGGGAAGGGGTCTGACGGACATATTTCGAGATATTTCTTCTTCTTGTTGTTCTTCTTCTGCACAGCTAAGCTCGAAGCGGCATTTGCAGCTCGCAATAGTGCAGAGTTATCTCAAAGAAAGAGGCCACGGTGTTTCTGTACCTCTATTATGTTGGTGCAGCTTCGGAACTTTTAAATATCTTGATATATCTCGAGAACTACGCATCTGATCAAAAAATATCATCGAACATAAAAAGTAGGAAACTTAATTCTCTACAAAAAAGGTCTCTCAACATTTTGCCATAGCTCGCTTCGTTTCCGAGATATTTGCAGATTTATCTCAAGGGAAGTGGCCTGACGGACATATTTCGAGATATTTCTTCTTCTTGTTGTTCTTGTTCTGCACAGCTAAGCTGGAAGTGGCATTTGCAGCTCGCAATAGTGCAGAGTTATCCCAAAGAAAGGGGCCACGGTGTTTCTGTATCTCTATTATGTTGGTGCGGCTTCGGAACTTTTAAATATCTTGATATATCTCGAGAACTACGCATCTGATCAAAAAATAACATAGAAGATAAAAAGTAGGAAACTTAATTCTCTACAAAAAAGGTCTCTTAACATTTTGCCATAGCTCGCTTCGTTTCCGAGATATTTGCATATTTATCTCAAGGGAAGGGGCCTGACGGACATATTTCGAGATATTTCTTCTTCTTGTTGTTCTTCTTCTGCACAGCTAAGCTGGAAGTGGCATTTGCGGCTCTCACTAGTGCAGAGTTATCTCAAAGAAAGGGGCCACGGTGTTTCTGTATCTCTATTATGTTGGTGCGGCTTCGGAACTTTTAAATATCTCGATATATCTCGAAAACTACGCTTCTGATCAAAAAATATCATCGAACATAAATTGTAGGAAACATAATTCTCTACAAAAAAGGTCTCTGAACATTTTGCCATAGCTCGCTTCCTTTCCGAGATATTTGCAGATATATCTCAAGGGAAGGGGCCTGACGGACATATTTCGAGATATTTCTTCTTCTTGTTGTTCTTCTTCTGCACAGCTAAGCTGGAAGTGGCATTTACAGCTCGCAATAGTGCAGAGTTATCTCAAAGAAAGAGGCCACGGTGTTTCTGTACCTCTATTATGTTGGTGCAGCTTCGGAACTTTTAAATATCTTGATATATCTCGAGAACTACGCATCTGATCAAAAAATATCATCGAACATAAAAAGTAGGAAACTTAATTCTCTACAAAAAAGGTCTCTTAACATTTTGCCATAGCTCGTTTCGTTTCCGAGATATCTGCAGATTTATCTCAAGGGAAGGGGCCTGACGGACATATTTCGAGATATTTCTTCTTCTTGTTGTTCTTCTTCTGCACAGCTAAGCTGGAAGTGGCATTTACAGCTCGCAATGGTGCAGAGTTATCTCAAAGAAAGGGGCCACGGTGTTTCTGTATCTCTATTATGTTGGTGTGGCTTCGGAACTTTTAAATATCTTGATATATCTCGAGAACTACGCATCTGATAAAAAAATATCATAGAACATAAATTGTAGGAAACATAATTCTCTACAAAAAAGGTCTCTTAACATTTTGCCATAGCTTGCTTCGTTTCCGAGATATTTGCAGATTTATCTCAAGGGAAGGGGCCTGACGGACATATTTCGAGATATTTCTTCTTCTTGTTGTTCTTCCTCTGCACAGCTAAGCTGGAAGTGGCATTTGCAGCTCGCAATAGTGCAGAGTTATCCCAAAGAAAGAGGCCACGGTGTTTCTGTACCTCTATTATGTTGGTGCAGCTTCGGAACTTTTAAATATCTTGATATATCTCGAGAACTACGCATCTGATCAAAAAATATCATCGAACATAAAAAGTAGGAAACTTAATTCTCTACAAAAAAGGTCTCTCAACATTTTGCCATAGCTCGCTTCGTTTCCGAGATATTTGCAGATTTATCTCAAGGGAAGTGGCCTGACGGACATATTTCGAGATATTTCTTCTTCTTATTGTTCTTCTTCTGCACAGCTAAGCTGGAAGTGGCATTTGCAGCTCGCACTAGTGCAGAGTTATCTCAAAGAAAGGGGCCACGGTGTTTCTGTATCTCTATTATGTTGGTGCGGCTTCGGAACTTTTAAATATCTCGATATATCTCGAAAACTACGCTTCTGATCAAAAAATATCATAGAACATAAAAAGTAGGAAACTTAATTCTCTACAAAAAAGGTCTCTTAACATTTTGCCATAGCTCGTTTCGTTTCCGAGATATCTGCAGATTTATCTCAAGGGAAGGGGCCTGACGGACATATTTCGAGATATTTCTTCTTCTTGTTGTTCTTCTTCTGCACAGCTAAGCTGGAAGTGGCATTTGCAGCTCGCAATAGTGCAGAGTTATCTCAAAGAAAGGGGCCACGGTGTTTCTGTATCTCTATTATGTTGGTGCGGCTTCGGAACTTTTAAATATCTTGATATATCTCGAGAACTACGCATCTGATCAAAAAATATCATAGAACATAAAAAGTAGGAAACTTAATTCTCTACAAAAAAGGTCTCTTAACATTTTGCCATAGCTCGCTTCGTTTCCGAGATATTTGCAGATTTATCTCAAGGGAAGGGGCCTGACGGACATATTTCCAGATATTTCTTCTTCTTGTTGTTCTTCTTCTGCACAGCTAAGCTGGAAGTGGCATTTGCAGCTCGCAATAGTGCAGAGTTATCGCAAAGAAAGCGGCCACGGTGTTTCTGTATCTCTATTATGTTGGTGCGGCTTCGGAACTTTTAAATATCTTGATATATCTCGAGAACTACGCATCTGATCAAAAAATATCATAGAACATAAAAAGTAGGAAACCTAATTTTCTACAAAAAAGGTCTCTTAACATTTTGCCGTAGCTCGCTTCGTTTCCGAGATATTTGCAGATTTATCTCAAGGGAAGGGGCCTGACGGACATATTTCGAAATATTTCTTATTCTTGTTGTTCTTCTTCTGCACAGCTAAGCTGGAAGTGGCATTTGCAGCTCGCAATAGTGCCGAGTTATCTTAAAGAAAGGGGCCCGGTGTTTCTGTACCTCTATTATGTTGGTGCAGCTTCGGAGCTTTTAAATATCTTGATATATCTCGAGAACTACGCATCTGATCGAAAAATATCATAGAACATAAAAAGTAGGAAACTTAATTCTCTACAAAAAAGGTCTCTTAACATTTTGCCATAGCTCGCTTCGTTTCCTTGATATTTGCAGATTTAGCTCAAGGGAAGGGGCCTGACGGACATATTTCGAGATATTTCTTCTTCTTGTTGTTCTTCTTCTGCACAGCTAAGCTGGAAGTGGCATTTGCAGCTCGCAATAGTGCAGAGTTATCTCTAAGAAAGGGGCCACGGTGTATCTGTATCTCTATTATGTTGGTGCGGCTTCGGAACTTTTAAATATCTTGATATATCTCGAGAACGACGCATCTGATCAAAAAATATCATAGAACATAAAAAGTAGGAAACTTAATTCTCTACAAAAACGGTCTCTTAACATTTTGCCATAGCTCGCTTCGTTTCCGAGATATTTGCACATTTATCTCAAGGGAAGGGGCCTGACGGACATATTTCGAGATATTTCTTCTTCTTGTTGTTCTTCTTCTGCACAGCTGAGCTGGAAGTGGCATTTGCAGGTCGCAATAGTGCAGAGTTATCTCAAAGAAAGGGGCCACGGTGTTTCTGTATCTCTATTATGTTGGTGCGGCTTCGGAACTTTTAAATATCTCGATATATCTCGAAAACTACGCTTCTGATCAAAAAATATCATACAACGTAAATTGTAGGAAACATTATTCTCTACAAAAAAGGTCTCTTAACATTTTGCCATAGCTCGCTTCGTTTCCGAGATATTTGCAGATTCAGCTCAAAGGAACGGGCCTGTCGGACATATTTCGAGATATTTCTTCTTCTTGTTGTTCTTCTTCTGCACAGCTAAGCTGGAAGTGGCATTTGCGGCTCGCACTAGTGCAGAGTTATCTCAAAGAAAGGGGCCACGGTGTTTCTGTATCTCTATTATGTTGGTGCGGCTTCGGAACTTTTAAATATCTCGATATATCTCGAAAACTACGCTTCTGATCAAAAAATATCATAGAACATAAATTGTAGGAAACATAATTCTCTACAAAAAACGTCTCTTAACATTTTGCCATAGCTCGCTTCGTTTCCGAGATATTTGCAGATATATCTCAAGGGAAGGGGCCTGACGGACATATTTCGAGATATTTCTTCTTCTTGTTGTTCTTCTTCAGCACAGCTAAGCTGGAAGTGGCATTTGCAGCTCGCAATAGTGCAGAGTTATCTCAAAGAAAGGGGCCACGGTGTTTCTGTACCTCTATTATGTTGGTGCAGCTTCGGAGCTTTTAAATATCTTGATATATCTCGAGAACTACGCATCTGATCAAAAAATATCATAGAACATAAAAAGTAGGAAACTTAATTCTCTACAAAAAAGGTCTCTTAACATTTTGCCATAGCTCGCTTCGTTTCCGAGATATTTGCAGATTTATCTCAAGGGAAGGGGCCTGACGGACATATTTCGAGATATTTCTTCTTCTTGTTGTTCTTCTTCTGCACAGCTAAGCGGGAAGTGTCATTTGCAGCGCGCAATAGTGCAGAGTTATCTCAAAGAAAGGGGCCACGTTGTTTCTGTATCTCTATTATGTTGGTGCGGCTTCGGAACTTTTAAATATCTTGATATATCTCGAGAACTACGCATCTGATCAAAAAATATCATAGAACATAAAAAGTAGGAAACTTAATTCTCTACAAAAAAGGTCTCTTAACATTTTCCCATAGCTGGCATCGTTTCCGAGATATTTGCAGATTTAGCTCAAGGGAAGGGGCCTGACGGACATATTCCGAGATATTTCTTCTTCTTGTTGTTCCTCTTCTGCACAGCTAAGCTGGAAGTGGCATTTGCAGGTCGCAATAGTGCAGAGTTATCTCAAAGAAAGGGGCCACGGTGTTTCTGTATCTCTATTATGTTGGTGCGGCTTCGGAACTTTTAAATATCTCGATATATCTCGAAAACTACGCTTCTGATCAAAAAATATCAGAGAACCTAAATTGTAGGAAACATAATTCTCTACAAAAAAGGTCTCTTAACATTTTGCCATAGCTCGCTTCGTTTCCGAGATATTTGCAGATTTATCTCAAGGGAAGGGGCCTGACGGACATATTTCGAGATATTTCTTCTTCTTGTTGTTCTTCTTCTGCACAGCTAAGCTGGAAGTGGCATTTGCAGCTCGCAGTAGTGCAGAGTTATCTCAAAGAAAGGGGCCACGGTGTTTCTGTATCTCTATTATGTTGGTGCGGCTTCGGAACTTTTAAATATCTTGATATATCTCGAGAACTACGCATCTGATCAAAAAATATCGTAGAACATAAAAAGTAGGAAACTTAATTCTCTACAAATAGGGTCTCTTAACATTTTGCCATAGCTCGCTTGGTTTCCGAGATAGTTGCAGATTTATCTCAAGGGAAGGGGCCTGACGGACATATTTCGAAATATTTCTTATTCTTGTTGTTCTTCTTCTGCACAGCTAAGCTGGAAGCGGCATTTGCAGCTCGCAATAGTGCAGAGTTATCTCAAAGAAAGGGGCCACGGTGTTTCTGTACCTCTATTATGTTGGTGCAGCTTCGGAGCTTTTAAATATCTTGATATATCTCGAGAACTACGCATCTGATCAAAAAATATCATAGAACATAAAAAGTAGGAAACTTAATTCTCTACAAAAAAGGTCTCTTAACATTTTGCCATAGCTCGCTTCGTTTCCGTGATATTTGCAGATTTATCTCAACGGAAGGGGCCTGACGGACATATTTCGAGATATTTCTTCTTCTTGTTGTTCTTCTTCTGCACAGCTAAGCTGGAAGTGGCATTTGCAGCTCGCAATAGTGCAGAGTTATCTCAAAGAAAGGGGCCACGGTGTTTCTGTATCTCTATTATGTTGGTGCGGCTTCGGAACTTTTAAATATCTTGATATATCTCGAGAACTACGCATCTGATCAAAAAATATCATAGAACATGAAAAGTAGGAAACATAATTCTCTACAAAAAAGGTCTCTAAACATTTTGCCATAGCTCTCTTCGTTTCCGAGATATTTGCAGATTTATCTCGAGGGAAGGGGTCTGACGGACATATTTCGAGATATTTCTTCTTCTTGTTGTTCTTCTTCTGCACAGCTAAGCTGGATGTGGCATTTGCAGCTCGCAATAGTGCAGAGTTATCTCAAAGAAAGGGGCCACGGTGTTTCTGTATCCCTATTATGTTGGTGCGGCTTCGGAACTTTTAAATATCTCGATATATCTCGAAAACTACGCTTCTGATCAAAAAATATCATAGAACGTAAATTGTAGGAAACATTATTCTCTACAAAAAAGGTCTCTTAACATCTTGCCATAGCTCGCTTCGTTTCCGAGATATTTGCAGATTTATCTCAAGGGAAGGGGCCTGACGGACATATTTCGAGATATTTCTTCTTCTTGTTGTTCTTCTTCAGCACAGCTAAGCTGGAAGTGGCATTTGCAGCGCGCAATAGTGCAGAGTTATCTCAAAGAACGGGGCCACGGTGTTTCTGTATCTCTATTATGTTGGTGCGGCTTCGGAACTTTTAAATATCTTGATATATCTCGAGAACTACGCATCTGATCAAAAAATATCATAGAAGATAAAAAGTAGGAAACTTAATTCTCTACAAAAAAGGTCTCTTAACATTTCGCCATAGCTCGCTTCGTTTCCGAGATATTTGCAGATTTATCTCAAGGGAAGGGGCCTGTCGGACATATTTCGAGATATTTCTTCTTCATGTTGTTCTTCTTCTGCACAGCTAAGCTGGAAGTGGCATTTGCGGCTCGCACTAGTGCAGAGCTATCTCAAAGAAAGGGGCCACGGTGGTTCTGTATCTCTATTATGTTGGTGCGGGTTCGGAACTTTTAAATATCTCGATATATCTCGAAAACTACGCTTCTGATCAAAAAATATCATAGAACATAAATTGTAGGAAACATAATTCTCTACAAAAAACGTCTCTTAACATTTTGCCATAGCTCGCTTCGTTTCCGAGATATTTGCAGATTCAGCTCAAAGGAACGGGCCTGACGGACATATTTCGAGATACTTCTTCTTCTTGTTGTTCTTCCTGTGCACAGCTAAGCTGGAAGTGGCATTTGCAGCTCGCAATAGTGCAGAGTTATCTCAAAGAAAGGGGCCACGGTGTTTCTGTATCTCTATTATGTTGGTGCGGCTTCGGAACTTTTAAATATCTTGATATATCTCGAGAACTACGCATCTGATCAAAAAATATCATAGAACATAAAAAGTAGGAAACTTAATTTTCTACAAAAACGGTCTCTTAACATTTTGCCATAGCTCGCTTCGTTTCCGAGATATTTGCAGATTTATCTCAAGGGAAGGGTCCTGATGGACATATTTCGAGATATTTCTTCTTCTTGTTGTTCTTCTTCTGCACAGCTAAGCTGGAAGTGGCATTTGCAGCTCGCAATAGTGCAGAGTTATCTCAAAGAAAGGGGCCACGGTGTTTCTGTATCTCTATTATGTTGGTGCGGCTTCGGAACTTTTAAATATCTTGATATATCTCGAGAACTACGCATCTGATCAAAAAATATCATAGAACATAAAAAGTAGGAAACTTAATTCTCTACAAAAACGGTCTCTTAACATTTTGCCATAGCTCGCTTCGTTTCCGAGATATTTGCAGATTTATCTCAAGGGAAGGGGCCTGTCGGACATATTTCGAGATATTTCTTCTTCTTGTTGTTCTTCTTCTGCACAGCTAAGCTGGAAGTGGCATTTGCGGCTCGCACTAGTGCAGAGTTATCTCAAAGAAAGGGGCCACGGTGTTTCTGTATCTCTATTATGTTGGTGCGGCTTCGGAACTTTTAAATATCTCGATATATCTCGAAAACTACGCTTCTGATCAAAAAATATCATAGAACATAAATTGTAGGAAACATAATTCTCTACAAAAAACGTCTCTTAACATTTTGCCATAGCTCGCTTCGTTTCCGAGATATTTGCAGATATATCTCAAGAGAAGGGGCCTGACGGACATATTTCGAGATATTTCTTCTTCTTGTTGTTCTTCTTCTGCACAGCTAAGCTGGAAGTGGCATTTGCAGCTCGCAATAGTGCAGAGTTATCTCTAAGAAAGGGGCCACGGTGTATCTGTATCTCTATTATGTTGGTGCGGCTTCGGAACTTTTAAATATCTTGATATATCTCGAGAACGACGCATCTGATCAAAAAATATCATAGAACATAAAAAGTAGGAAACTTAATTCTCTACAAAAACGGTCTCTTAACATTTTGCCATAGCTCGCTTCGTTTCCGAGATATTTGCAGATTTATCTCAAGGGAAGGGGCCTGACGGACATATTTCGAGATATTTCTTCTTCTTGTTGTTCTTCTTCTGCACAGCTGAGCTGGAAGTGGCATTTGCAGGTCGCAATAGTGCAGAGTTATCTCAAAGAAAGGGGCCACGGTGTTTCTGTATCTCTATTATGTTGGTGCGGCTTCGGAACTTTTAAATATCTCGATATATCTCGAAAACTACGCTTCTGATCAAAAAATATCATACAACGTAAATTGTAGGAAACATTATTCTCTACAAAAAAGGTCTCTTAACATTTTGCCATAGCTCGCTTCGTTTCCGAGATATTTGCAGATTCAGCTCAAAGGAACGGGCCTGTCGGACATATTTCGAGATATTTCTTCTTCTTGTTGTTCTTCTTCTGCACAGCTAAGCTGGAAGTGGCATTTGCGGCTCGCACTAGTGCAGAGTTATCTCAAAGAAAGGGGCCACGGTGTTTCTGTATCTCTATTATGTTGGTGCGGCTTCGGAACTTTTAAATATCTCGATATATCTCGAAAACTACGCTTCTGATCAAAAAATATCATAGAACATAAATTGTAGGAAACATAATTCTCTACAAAAAACGTCTCTTAACATTTTGCCATAGCTCGCTTCGTTTCCGAGATATTTGCAGATATATCTCAAGGGAAGGGGCCTGACGGACATATTTCGAGATATTTCTTCTTCTTGTTGTTCTTCTTCTGCACAGCTAAGCTGGAAGTGGCATTTGCAGCTCGCAATAGTGCAGAGTTATCTCCAAGAAAGGGGCCACGGTGTATCTGTATCTCTATTATGTTGGTGCGGCTTCGGAACTTTTAAATATCTTGATATATCTCGAGAACCACGCATCTGATCAAAAAATATCATAGAACATAAAAAGTAGGAAACTTAATTCTCTACAAAAACGGTCTCTTAACATTTTGCCATAGCTCGCTTCGTTTCCGAGATATTTGCAGATTTATCTCAAGGGAAGGGGCCTGACGGACATATTTCGAGATATTTCTTCTTCTTGTTGTTCTTCTTCTGCACAGCTGAGCTGGAAGTGGCATTTGCAGGTCGCAATAGTGCAGAGTTATCTCAAAGAAAGGGGCCACGGTGTTTCTGTATCTCTATTATGTTGGTGCGGCTTCGGAACTTTTAAATATCTCGATATATCTCGAAAACTACGCTTCTGATCAAAAAATATCATAGAACGTAAATTGTAGGAAACATTATTCTCTACAAAAAAGGTCTCTCAACATTTTGCCATAGCTCGCTTCGTTTCCGAGATATTTGCAGATATATCTCAAGGGAAGGGGCCTGCCGGACATATTTCGAGATATTTCTTCTTCTTGTTGTTCTTCTTCTGCACAGCTAAGCTGGAAGTGGCATTTACAGCTCGCAATAGTGCAGAGTTATCTCAAAGAAAGGGGCCACGGTGTTTCTGTATCTCTATTATGTTGGTGCGGCTTCGGAACTTTTAAATATCTTGATATATCTCGAGAACTACGCCTCTGATCCAAAAATATCATAGAACATAAAAAGTAGGAAACTTAATTCTCTACAAAAACGGTCTCTTAACATTTTGCCATAGCTCGCTTCGTTTCCGAGATATTTGCAGATTTATCTCAAGGGAAGGGGCCTGACGGACATATTTCGAGATATTTCTTCTTCTTGTTGTTCTTCTTCTGCACAGCTAAGCTGGAAGTGGCATTTGCGGCTCGCACTAGTGCAGAGTTATCTCAAAGAAAGGGGCCACGGTGTTTCTGTATCTCTATTATGTTGGTGCGGCTTCGGAACTTTTAAATATCTCGATATATCTCGAAAACTACGCTTCTGATCAAAAAATATCATAGAACATAAATTGTAGGAAACATAATTCTCTACAAAAAACGTCTCTTAACATTTTGCCATAGCTCGCTTCGTTTCCGAGATATTTGCAGATTCAGCTCAAAGGAACGGGCCTGACGGACATATTTCGAGATACTTCTTCTTCTTGTTGTTCTTCCTCTGCACAGCTAAGCTGGAAGTGGCATTTGCAGCTCGCAATAGTGCAGAGTTATCTCAAAGAAAGGGGCCACGGTGTTTCTGTATCTCTATTATGTTGGTGCGGCTTCGGAACTTTTAAATATCTTGATATATCTCGAGAACTACGCATCTGATCAAAAAATATCATAGAACATAAAAAGTAGGAAACTTAATTCTCTACAAAAACGGTCTCTTAACATTTTGCCATAGCTCGCTTCGTTTCCGAGATATTTGCAGATTTATCTCAAGGGAAGGGTCCTGATGGACATATTTCGAGATATTTCTTCTTCTTGTTGTTCTTCTTCTGCACAGCTAAGCTGGAAGTGGCATTTGCAGCTCGCAATAGTGCAGAGTTATCTCAAAGAAAGGGGCCACGGTGTTTCTGTATCTCTATTATGTTGGTGCGGCTTCGGAACTTTTAAATATCTTGATATATCTCGAGAACTACGCATCTGATCAAAAAATATCATAGAACATAAAAAGTAGGAAACTTAATTCTCTACAAAAACGGTCTCTTAACATTTTGCCATAGCTCGCTTCGTTTCCGAGATATTTGCAGATTTATCTCAAGGGAAGGGGCCTGACGGACATATTTCGAGATATTTCTTCTTCTTGTTGTTCTTCTTCTGCACAGCTGAGCTGGAAGTGGCATTTGCAGGTCGCAATAGTGCAGAGTTATCTCAAAGAAAGGGGCCACGGTGTTTCTGTATCTCTATTATGTTGGTGCGGCTTCGGAACTTTTAAATATCTCGATATATCTCGAAAACTACGCTTCTGATCAAAAAATATCATAGAACATAAAAAGTAGGAAACTTAATTCTCTACAAAAACGGTCTCTTAACATTTTGCCATAGCTCGCTTCGTTTCTGAGATATTTGCAGATTTATCTCAAGGGAAGGGGCCTGACGGACATATTTCGAGATATTTCTTCTTCTTGTTGTTCTTCTTCTGCACAGCTAAGCTGGAAGTGGCATTTGCGGCTCGCACTAGTGCAGAGCTATCTCAAAGAAAGGGGCCACGGTGTTTCTGTATCTCTATTATGTTGGTGCGGCTTCGGAACTTTTAAATATCTTGATATATCTCGAGAACTACGCATCTGATCAAAAAATATCATAGAACATAAAAAGTAGGAAACTTAATTCTCTACAAAAACGGTCTCTTAACATTTTGCCATAGCTCGCTTCGTTTCCGAGATATTTGCAGATTTATCTCAAGGGAAGGGGCCTGTCGGACATATTTCGAGATATTTCTTCTTCTTGTTGTTCTTCTTCTGCACAGCTAAGCTGGAAGTGGCATTTGCGGCTCGCACTAGTGCAGAGTTATCTCAAAGAAAGGGGCCACGGTGTTTCTGTATCTCTATTATGTTGGTGCGGCTTCGGAACTTTTAAATATCTCGATATATCTCGAAAACTACGCTTCTGATCAAAAAATATCATAGAACATAAATTGTAGGAAACATAATTCTCTACAAAAAACGTCTCTTAACATTTTGCCATAGCTCGCTTCCTTTCCGAGATATTTGCAGATATATCTCAAGAGAAGGGGCCTGACGGACATATTTCGAGATATTTCTTCTTCTTGTTGTTCTTCTTCTGCACAGCTAAGCTGGAAGTGGCATTTGCAGCTCGCAATAGTGCAGAGTTATCTCAAAGAAAGGGGCCACGGTGTTTCTGTATCTCTATTATGTTGGTGCGGCTTCGGAACTTTTAAATATCTCGATATATCTCGAAAACTACGCTTCTGATCAAAAAATATCATACAACGTAAATTGTAGGAAACATTATTCTCTACAAAAAAGGTCTCTTAACATTTTGCCATAGCTCGCTTCGTTTCCGAGATATTTGCAGATTCAGCTCAAAGGAACGGGCCTGTCGGACATATTTCGAGATATTTCTTCTTCTTGTTGTTCTTCTTCTGCACAGCTAAGCTGGAAGTGGCATTTGCGGCTCGCACTAGTGCAGAGTTATCTCAAAGAAAGGGGCCACGGTGTTTCTGTATCTCTATTATGTTGGTGCGGCTTCGGAACTTTTAAATATCTCGATATATCTCGAAAACTACGCTTCTGATCAAAAAATATCATAGAACATAAATTGTAGGAAACATAATTCTCTACAAAAAACGTCTCTTAACATTTTGCCATAGCTCGCTTCGTTTCCGAGATATTTGCAGATATATCTCAAGGGAAGGGGCCTGACGGACATATTTCGAGATATTTCTTCTTCTTGTTGTTCTTCTTCTGCACAGCTAAGCTGGAAGTGGCATTTGCAGCTCGCAATAGTGCAGAGTTATCTCCAAGAAAGGGGCCACGGTGTATCTGTATCTCTATTATGTTGGTGCGGCTTCGGAACTTTTAAATATCTTGATATATCTCGAGAACCACGCATCTGATCAAAAAATATCATAGAACATAAAAAGTAGGAAACTTAATTCTCTACAAAAACGGTCTCTTAACATTTTGCCATAGCTCGCTTCGTTTCCGAGATATTTGCAGATTTATCTCAAGGGAAGGGGCCTGACGGACATATTTCGAGATATTTCTTCTTCTTGTTGTTCTTCTTCTGCACAGCTGAGCTGGAAGTGGCATTTGCAGGTCGCAATAGTGCAGAGTTATCTCAAAGAATGGGGCCACGGTGTTTCTGTATCTCTATTATGTTGGTGCGGCTTCGGAACTTTTAAATATCTCGATATATCTCGAGAACTACGCATCTGATCAAAAAATATCTTAGAGCATAAAAAGTAGGAAACTTAATTCTCTACAAAAACGGTCTCTTAACATTTTGCCATAGCTCGCTTCGTTTCCGAGATATTTGCAGATTTATCTCAAGGGAAGGGGCCTGACGGACATATTTCGAGATATTTCTTCTTCTTGTTGTTCTTCTTCTGCACAGCTGAGCTGGAAGTGGCATTTGCAGGTCGCAATAGTGCAGAGTTATCTCAAAGAATGGGGCCACGGTGTTTCTGTATCTCTATTATGTTGGTGCGGCTTCGGAACTTTTAAATATCTCGATATATCTCGAGAACTACGCATCTGATCAAAAAATATCTTAGAGCATAAAAAGTAGGAAACTTAATTCTCTACAAAAACGGTCTCTTAACATTTTGCCATAGCTCGCTTCGTTTCCGAGATATTTGCAGATTCAGCTCAAAGGAACGGGCCTGACGGACATATTTCGAGATATTTCTTCTTCTTGTTGTTCTTCTTCTGCACAGCTGAGCTGGAAGTGGCATTTGCAGGTCGCAATAGTGCAGAGTTATCTCAAAGAAAGGGGCCACGGTGTTTCTGTATCTCTATTATGTTGGTGCGGCTTCGGAACTTTTAAATATCTCGATATATCTCGAAAACTACGCTTCTGATCAAAAAATATCATAGAACGTAAATTGTAGGAAACATTATTCTCTACAAAAAAGGTCTCTTAACATTTTGCCATAGCTCGCTTCGTTTCCGAAATATTTGCAGATTTATCTCAAGGGAAGGGTCCTGATGGACATATTTCGAGATATTTCTTCTTCTTGTTGTTCTTCTTCTGCACAGCTAAACTGGAAGTGGCATTTCCAGCTCGCAATCGTGCAGAGTTATCTCAAAGAAAGGGGCCACGGTGTTTCTGTATCTCTATTATGTTGGTGCGGCTTCGGAACTTTTAAATATCTTGATATATCTCGAGAACTACGCATCTGATCAAAAAATATCATACTACATAAAAAGTAGGAAACTTAATTCTCTACAAGAAAGGTCTGTAAACATTTTGCCATAGCTCGCTTCGTTTCCGAGATATTTGCAGATTCAGCTCAAAGGAACTGGCGTGACGGACATATTTCGAGATATTTCTTCTTCTTGTTGTTCTTCCTCTGCACAGCTAAGCTGGAAGTGGCATTTGCAGCTCGCAATAGTGCAGAGTTATCTCAAAGAAAGGGGCCACGGTGTTTCTGTATCTCTATTATGTTGGTGCGGCTTCGGAACTTTTAAATATCTCGATATATCTCGAAAACTACGCTTCTGATCAAAAAATATCATAGAACATAAATTGTAGGAAACATAATTCTCTACAAAAAACGTCTCTTAACATTTTGCCATAGCTCGCTTCGTTTCCGAGATATTTGCAGATATATCTCAAGGGAAGGGGCCTGACGGACATATTTCGAGATACTTCTTCTTCTTGTTGTTCTTCTTCTGCACAGCTAAGCTGGAAGTGGCATTTGCGGCTCGCACTAGTGCAGAGTTATCTCAAAGAAAGGGGCCACGGTGTTTCTGTATCTCTATTATGTTGATGCGGCTTCGGAACTTTTAAATATCTCGATATATCTCGAAAACTACGCTTCTGATCAAAAAATATCATAGAACATAAATTGTAGGAAACATAATTCTCTACAAAAAACGTCTCTTAAGATTTTGCCATAGCTCGCTTCGTTTCCGAGATATTTGCAGATATATCTCAAGAGAAGGGGCCTGACGGACATATTTCGAGATATTTCTTCTTCTTGTTGTTCTTCTTCTGCACAGCTAAGCTGGAAGTGGCATTTGCGGCTCGCACTAGTGCAGAGTTATCTCAAAGAAAGGGGCCACGGTGTTTCTGTATCTCTATTATGTTGGTGCGGCTTCGGAACTTTTAAATATCTCGATATATCTCGAAAACTACGCTTCTGATCAAAAAATATCATAGAACATAAATTGTAGGAAACATAATTCTCTACAAAAAACGTCTCTTAACATTTTGCCATAGCTCGCTTCGTTTCCGAGATATTTGCAGATATATCTCAAGGGAAGGGGCCTGACGGACATATTTCGAGATATTTCTTCTTCTTGTTGTTCTTCTTCTGCACAGCTGAGCTGGAAGTGGCATTTGCAGGTCGCAATAGTGCAGAGTTATCTCAAAGAAAGGGGCCACGGTGTTTCTGTATCTCTATTATGTTGGTGCGGCTTCGGAACTTTTAAATATCTCGATATATCTCGAAAACTACGCTTCTGATCAAAAAATATCATAGAACGTAAATTGTAGGAAACATTATTCTCTACAAAAAAGGTCTCTCAACATTTTGCCATAGCTCGCTCCGTTTCCGAGATATTTGCAGATTTATCTCAAGGGAAGGGGCCTGACGGACATATTTCGAGATATTTCTTCTTCTTGTTGTTCTTCTTCTGCACAGCTGAGCTGGAAGTGGCATTTGCAGGTCGCAATAGTGCAGAGTTATCTCAAAGAAAGGGGCCACGGTGTTTCTGTATCTCTATTATGTTGGTGCGGCTTCGGAACTTTTAAATATCTTGATATATCTCGAGAACTACGCATCTGATCAAAAAATATCATAGAACATAAATTATAGGAAACATAATTCTCTACAAAAAAGGTATCTTAACATTTTGCCATAGCTCGCTTCGTTTCCGAGATATTTGCAGATTTATCTCAAGGGAAGGGGCCTGACGGACATATTTCGAGATATTTCTTCTTCTTGTTGTTCTTCTTCTGCACAGCTAAGCTGGAAGTGGCATTTGCGGCTCGCACTAGTGCAGAGTTATCTCAAAGAAAGGGGCCACGGTGTTTCTGTATCTCTATTATGTTGGTGCGGCTTCGGAACTTTTAAATATCTCGATATATCTCGAAAACTACGCTTCTGATCAAAAAATATCATAGAACATAAATTGTAGGAAACATAATTCTCTACAAAAAACGTCTCTTAACATTTTGCCATAGCTCGCTTCGTTTCCGAGATATTTGCAGATTCAGCTCAAAGGAACGGGCCTGACGGACATATTTCGAGATACTTCTTCTTCTTGTTGTTCTTCCTCTGCACAGCTAAGCTGGAAGTGGCATTTGCAGCTCGCAATAGTGCAGAGTTATCTCAAAGAAAGGGGCCACGGTGTTTCTGTATCTCTATTATGTTGGTGCGGCTTCGGAACTTTTAAATATCTTGATATATCTCGAGAACTACGCATCTGATCAAAAAATATCATAGAACATAAAAAGTAGGAAACTTAATTCTCTACAAATAAGGTCTCTTAACATTTTGCCATAGCTCGCTTCGTTTCCGAGATATTTGCAGATTTATCTCAAGGGAAGGGGCCTGACGGACATTTTTCGAGATATTTCTTCTTCTTGTTGTTCTTCTTCTGCACAGCTAAGCTGGAAGTGGCATTTACAGCTCGCAATAGTGCAGAGTTATCTCAAAGAAAGGGGCCACGGTGTTTCTGTATCTCTATTATGTTGATGCGGCTTCGGAACTTTTAAATATCTCGATATATCTCGAAAACTACGCTTCTGATCAAAAAATATCATAGAACATGAAAAGTAGGAAACTTAATTCTCTACAAAAAAGGTCTCTTAACATTTTGCCATAGCTCTCTTCGTTTCCGAGATATTTGCAGATTTATCTCAAGGGAAGGGTCCTGACGGACATATTTCGAGATACTTCTTCTTCTTGTTGTTCTTCCTCTGCACAGCTAAGCTGGAAGTGGCATTTGCAGCTCGCAATAGTGCAGAGTTATCTCAAAGAAAGGGGCCACGGTGTTTCTGTATCTCTATTATGTTGGTGCGGCTTCGGAACTTTTAAATATCTCGATATATCTCGAAAACTACGCTTCTGATCAAAAAATATCATAGAACATGAAAAGTAGGAAACTTAATTCTCTACAAAAACGGTCTCTTAACATTTTGCCATAGCTCGCTTCGTTTCCGAGATATTTGCAGATTTATCTCAAGGGAAGGGTCCTGATGGACATATTTCGAGATATTTCTTCTTGTTGTTCTTCTTCTGCACAGCTAAGCTGGAAGTGGCATTTGCAGCTCGCAATAGTGCAGAGTTATCTCAAAGAAAGGGGCCACGGTGTTTCTGTATCTCTATTATGTTGGTGCGGCTTCGGAACTTTTAAATATCTTGATATATCTCGAGAACTACGCATCTGATCAAAAAATATCATAGAACATAAAAAGTAGGAAACTTAATTCTCTACAAAAACGGTGTCTTAACATTTTGCCATAGCTCGCTTCGTTTCAGAGATATTTGCAGATTTATCTCAAGGGAAGGGGCCTGACGGACATATTTCGAGATATTTCTTCTTCTTGTTGTTCTTCTTCTGCACAGCTGAGCTGGAAGTGGCATTTGCAGGTCGCAATAGTGCAGAGTTATCTCAAAGAAAGGGGCCACGGTGTTTCTGTATCTCTATTATGTTGGTGCGGCTTCGGAACTTTTAAATATCTCGATATATCTCGAAAACTACGCATCTGATCAAAAAATATCGTAGAAGATAAAAAGTAGGAAACTTAATTCTCTACAAAAAAGGTCTCTTAACATTTCGCCATAGCTCGCTTCGTTTCCGAGATATTTGCAGATTTATCTCAAGGGAAGGGGCCTGTCGGACATATTTCGAGATATTTCTTCTTCTTGTTGTTCTTCTTCTGCACAGCTAAGCTGGAAGTGGCATTTGCGGCTCGCACTAGTGCAGAGTTATCTCAAAGAAAGGGGCCACGGTGTTTCTGCATCTCTATTATGTTGGTGCGGCTTCGGAACTTTTAAATATCTCGATATATCTCGAAAACTACGCTTCTGATCAAAAAATATGATAGAACATAAATTGTAGGAAACATAATTCTCTACAAAAAACGTCTCTTAACATTTTGCCATAGCTCGCTTCGTTTCCGAGATATTTGCAGATTCAGCTCAAAGGAACGGGCCTGACGGACATATTTCGAGATACTTCTTCTTCTTGTTGTTCTTCCTCTGCACAGCTAAGCTGGAAGTGGCATTTGCAGCTCGCAATAGTGCAGAGTTATCTCAAAGAAAGGGGCCACGGTGTTTCTGTATCTCTATTATGTTGGTGCGGCTTCGGAACTTTTAAATATCTTGATATATCTCGAGAACTACGCATCTGATCAAAAAATATCATAGAACATAGAAAGTAGGAAACTTAATTCTCTACAAAAAAGGTCTCTTAACATTTTGCCATAGCTCGCTTCGTTTCCGAGATATTTGCAGATTTATCTCAAGGGAAGGGGCCTGACGGACATATTTCGGGATATTTCTTCTTCTTGTTGTTCTTCTTCTGCACAGCTGAGCTGGAAGTGGTATTTGCAGGTCGCAATAGTGCAGAGTTATCTCAAAGAAAGGGGCCACGGTGTTTCTGTATCCCTATTATGTTGGTGCGGCTTCGGAACTTTTAAATATCTCGATATATCTCGAAAACTACGCTTCTGATCAAAAAATATCATAGAACATAAATTGTAGGAAACATAATTCTCTACAAAAAACGTCTCTTAACATTTTGCCATAGCTCGCTTCGTTTCCGAGATATTTGCAGATTCAGCTCAAAGGAACTGGCTTGACGGACATATTTCGAGATATTTCTTCTTCTTGTTGTTCTTCCTCTGCACAGCTAAGCTGGAAGTGGCATTTGCAGCTCGCAATAGTGCTGAGTTATCTCAAAGAAAGGGGCCACGGTGTTTCTGTATCTCTATTATGTTGGTGCGGCTTCGGAACTTTTAAATATCTTGATATATCTCGAGAACTACGCATCTCATCAAAAAATATCATAGAACATAAAAAGTAGGAAACTTAATTCTCTACAAAAAAGGTCTCTTAACGTTTTGCCATAGCTCGCTTCGTTTCCGAGATATTTGCAGATTTATCTCAAGGGAAGGGGCCTGTCGGACATATTTCGAGATATTTCTTCTTCTTGTTGTTCTTCTTCTGCACAGCTAAGCTGGAAGTGGCATTTGCGGCTCGCACTAGTGCAGAGTTATCTCAAAGAAAGGGGCCACTGTGTTTCTGTATCTCTATTATGTTGGTGCGGCTTCGGAACTTTTAAATATCTTGATATATCTCGAGAACTACGCATCTGATCAAAAAATATCATAGAACATAAAAAGTAGGAAACTTAATTCTCTACAAAAAAGGTCTCTTAACATTTTGCCATAGCTCGCTTCGTTTCCGAGATATTTGCAGATGTATCTCAAGGGAAGGGGCCTGACGGACATATTTCGAGATATTTCTTCTTCTTGTTGTTCTTCTTCTGCACAGCTAAGCTGGAAGTGGCATTTGCGGCTCGCACTAGTGCAGAGTTATCTCAAAGAAAGGGGCCACGGTGTTTCTGTATCCCTATTATGTTGGTGCGGCTTCGGAACTTTTAAATATCTCGATATATCTCGAAAACTATGCTTCTGATCAAAAAATATCATAGAACATGAATTGTACGAAACATAATTCTCTACAAAAAACGTCTCTTAACATTTTGCCATAGCTCGCTTCGTTTCCGAGATATTTGCAGATTCAGCTCAAAGGAACTGGCTTGACGGACATATTTCGAGATATTTCTTCTTCTTGTTGTTCTTCCTCTGCACAGCTAAGCTGGAAGTGGCATTTGCAGCTCGCAATAGTGCAGAGTTATCTCAAAGAAAGGGGCCACGGTGTTTCTGTATCTCTATTATGTTGGTGCGGCTTCGGAACTTTTAAATATCTTGATATATCTCGAGAACTACGCATCTCATCAAAAAATATCATAGAACATAAAAAGTAGGAAACTTAATTCTCTACAAAAAAGGTCTCTTAACGTTTTGCCATAGCTCGCTTCGTTTCCGAGATATTTGCAGATTTATCTCAAGGGAAGGGGCCTGTCGGACATATTTCGAGATATTTCTTCTTCTTGTTGTTCTTCTTCTGCACAGCTAAGCTGGAAGTGGCATTTGCGGCTCGCACTAGTGCAGAGTTATCTCAAAGAAAGGGGCCACTGTGTTTCTGTATCTCTATTATGTTGGTGCGGCTTCGGAACTTTTAAATATCTTGATATATCTCGAGAACTACGCATCTGATCAAAAAATATCATAGAACATAAAAAGTAGGAAACTTAATTCTCTACAAAAAAGGTCTCTTAACATTTTGCCATAGCTCGCTTCGTTTCCGAGATATTTGCAGATGTATCTCAAGGGAAGGGGCCTGACGGACATATTTCGAGATATTTCTTCTTCTTGTTGTTCTTCTTCTGCACAGCTAAGCTGGAAGTGGCATTTGCGGCTCGCACTAGTGCAGAGTTATCTCAAAGAAAGGGGCCACGGTGTTTCTGTATCCCTATTATGTTGGTGCGGCTTCGGAACTTTTAAATATCTCGATATATCTCGAAAACTACGCTTCTGATCAAAAAATATCATAGAACATGAATTGTAGCAAACATAATTCTCTACAAAAAACGTCTCTTAACATTTTGCCATAGCTCGCTTCGTTTCCGAGATATTTGCAGATTCAGCTCAAAGGAACTGGCCTGACGGACATATTTCGAGATATTTCTTCTTCTTGTTGTTCTTCCTCTGCACAGCTAAGCTGGAAGTGGCATTAGCAGCTCGCAATAGTGCAGAGTTATCTCAAAGAAAGGGGCCACGGTGTTTCTGTATCTCTATTATGTTGGTGCGGCTTCGGAACTTTTAAATATCTTGATATATCTCGAGAACTACGCATCTGATCAAAAAATATCATAGAACATAAAAAGTAGGAAACATAATTCTCTACAAAAAACGTCTCTTAACATTTTGCCATAGCTCGCTTCGTTTCCGAGATATTTGCAGATTTATCTCAAGGGAAGGGGCCTGACGGACATATTTCGAGATATTTCTTCTTCTTGTTGTTCTTCTTCTGCACAGCTAAGCTGGAAGTGGCATTTGCGGCTCGCACTAGTGCAGAGTTATCTCAAAGAAAGGGGCCACGGTGTTTCTGTATCCCTATTATGTTGGTGCGGCTTCGGAACTTTTAAATATCTCGATATATCTCGAAAACTATGCTTCTGATCAAAAAATATCATAGAACATGAATTGTACGAAACATAATTCTCTACAAAAAACGTCTCTTAACATT
Organism: Osmia lignaria lignaria; assembly: GCF_051020975.1. Taxonomy (NCBI): domain Eukaryota; kingdom Metazoa; phylum Arthropoda; class Insecta; order Hymenoptera; family Megachilidae; genus Osmia; species Osmia lignaria. Next base: position 4,080,087 of record NW_027478161.1, read on the forward strand.
TTGCCATAGCTCGCTTCGTTTCCGAGATACTTGCAGATTCAGCTCAAAGGAACTGGCTTGACGGACATATTTCGAGATATTTCTTCTTCTTGTTGTTCTTCCTCTGCACAGCTAAGCTGGAAGTGGCATTAGCAGCTCGCAATAGTGCAGAGTTATCTCAAAGAAAGGGGCCACGGTGTTTCTGTATCTCTATTATGTTGGTGCGGCTTCGGAACTTTTAAATATCTTGATATATCTCGAGAACTACGCATCTGATCAAAAAATATCATAGAACATAAAAAGTAGGAAACTTAATTCTCTACAAAAAAGGTCTCTTAACATTTTGCCATAGCTCGCTTCGTTTCCGAGATATTTGCAGATTTATCTCAAGGGAAGGGGCCTGACGGACATATTTCGAGATATTTCTTCTTCTTGTTGTTCTTCTTCTGCACAGCTAAGCTGGAAGTGGCATTTGCGGCTCGCAATAGTGCAGAGTTATCTCAAAGAAAGGGGCCACGGTGTTTCTGTATCTCTATTATGTTGGTGCGGCTTCGGAACTTTTAAATATCTCGATATATCTCGAAAACTACGCTTCTGATCAAAAAATATCATAGAACATAAATTGTAGGAAACATAATTCTCTATAAAAAACGTCTCTTAACATTTTGCCATAGCTCGCTTCGTTTCCGAGATATTTGCAGATTCAGCTCAAAGGAACTGGCCTGACGGACATATTTCGAGATATTTCTTCTTCTTGTTGTTCTTCCTCTGCACAGCTAAGCTGGAAGTGGCATTTGCAGCTCGCAATAGTGCAGAGTTATCTCAAAGAAAGGGGCCACGGTGTTTCTGTATCTCTATTATGTTGGTGCGGCTTCGGAACTTTTAAATATCTTGATATATCTCGAGAACTACGCATCTGATCAAAAAATATCATAGAACATAAAAAGTAGGAAACTTAATTCTCTACAAAAAAGGTCTCTGAACATTTTGCCATAGCTCGCTTCGTTTCCGAGATATTTGCAGATTTATCTCAAGGGAAGGGGCCTGACGGACATATTTCGAGATATTTCTTCTTCTTGTTGTTCTTCTTCTGCACAGCTAAGCTGGAAGTGGCATTTGCGGCTCGCACTAGTGCAGAGTTATCTCAAAGAAAGGGGCCACGGTGTTTCTGTATCTCTATTATGTTGGTGCGGCTTCGGAACTTTTAAATATCTCGATATATCTCGAAAACTACGCTTCTGATCAAAAAATATCATAGAACATAAATTGTAGGAAACAGAATTCTCTACAAAAACGGTCTCTTAAGATTTTACCATAGCTCGCTTCGTTTCCGAGATATTTGCAGATTTATCTCAAGGGAAGGGGCCTGACGGACATATTTCGAGATATTTCTTCTTCTTGTTGTTCTTCTTCTGCACAGCTAAGCTGGAAGTGGCATTTGCGGCTCGCACTAGTGCAGAGTTATCTCAAAGAAAGGGGCCACGGTGTTTCTGTATCCCTATTATGTTGGTGCGGCTTCGGAACTTTTAAATATCTCGATATATCTCGAAAACTACGCTTCTGATCAAAAAATATCATAGAACATAAATTGTAGGAAACATAATTCTCTACAAAAAACGTCTCTTAACATTTTGCCATAGCTCGCTTCGTTTCCGAGATATTTGCAGATATATCTCAAGGGAAGGGGCCTGACGGACATATTTCGAGATATTTCTTCTTCTTGTTGTTCTTCTTCTGCACAGCTAAGCTGGAAGTGGCATTTACAGCTCGCAATAGTGCAGAGTTATCTCAAAGAAAGGGGCCACGGTGTTTCTGTATCTCTATTATGTTGGTGCGGCTTCGGAACTTTTAAATATCTTGATATATCTCGAGAACTACGCATCTGATCAAAAAATATCATAGAACATAAAAAGTAGGAAACTTAATTCTCTACAAAAAAGGTCTCTTAACATTTTGCCATAGCTCGCTTCGTTTCCGAGATATTTGCAGATTTATCTCAAGGGAAGGGGCCTGACGGACATATTTCGAGATATTTCTTCTTCTTGTTGTTCTTCTTCTGCACAGCTAAGCTGGAAGTGGCATTTGCGGCTCGCACTAGTGCAGAGTTATCTCAAAGAAAGGGGCCACGGTGTTTCTGTATCCCTATTATGTTGGTGCGGCTTCGGAACTTTTAAATATCTCGATATATCTCGAACACTACGCTTCTGATCAAAAAATATCATAGAACATAAATTGTAGGAAACATAATTCTCTACAAAAAACGTCTCTTAACATTTTGCCATAGCTCGCTTCGTTTCCGAGATATTTGCAGATTCAGCTCAAAGGAACTGGCCTGACGGACATATTTCGAGATATTTCTTTTCTTGTTGTTCTTCCTCTGCACAGCTAAGCTGGAAGTGGCATTTGCAGCTCGCAATAGTGCAGAGTTATCTCAAAGAAAGGGGCCACGGTGTTTCTGTATCTCTATTATGTTGGTGCGGCTTCGGAACTTTTAAATATCTTGATATATCTCGAGAACTACGCATCTGATCAAAAAATATCATACAACATAAAAAGTAGGAAACTTAATTCTCTACAAAAAAGGTCTCTTAACATTTTGCCATAGCTCGCTTCGTTTCCGAGATATTTGCAGATTTATCTCAAGGGAAGGGGCCTGACGGACATATTTCGAGATATTTCTTCTTCTTGTTGTTCTTCTTCTGCACAGCTAAGCTGGAACTGGCATTTGCGGCTCGCACTAGTGCAGAGTTATCTCAAAGAAAGGGGCCACGGTGTTTCTGTATCTCTATTATGTTGGTGCGGCTTCGGAACTTTTAAATATCTTGATATATCTCGAGAACTACGCATCTGATCAAAAAATATCATAGAACATAAAAAGTAGGAAACTTAATTCTCTACAAAAAAGGTCTCTTAACATTTTGCCATAGCTCGCTTCGTTTCCGAGATATTTGCAGATTTATCTCAAGGGAAGGGGCCTGACGGACATATTTCGAGATATTTCTTCTTCTTGTTGTTCTTCTTCTGCACAGCTAAGCTGGAAGTGGCATTTGCGGCTCGCACTAGTGCAGAGTTATCTCAAAGAAAGGGGCCACGGTGTTTCTGTATCTCTATTATGTTGGTGCGGCTTCGGAACTTTTAAATATCTTGATATATCTCGAGAACTACGCATCTGATCAAAAAATATCATAGAACATAAAAAGTAGGAAACCTAATTCTCTACAAAAAAGGTCTCTGAACATTTTGCCATAGCTCGCTTCGTTTCCGAGATATTTGCAGATTTATCTCAAGGGAAGGGGCCTGACGGACATATTTCGAGATATTTCTTCTTCTTGTTGTTCTTCTTCTGCACAGCTAAGCTGGAAGTGGCATTTGCGGCTCGCACTAGTGCAGAGTTATCTCAAAGAAAGGGGCCACGGTGTTTCTGTATCTCTATTATGTTGGTGCGGCTTCGGAACTTTTAAATATCTCGATATATCTCGAAAACTACGCTTCTGATCAAAAAATATCATAGAACATAAATTGTAGGAAACAGAATTCTCTACAAAAACGGTCTCTTAAGATTTTACCATAGCTCGCTTCGTTTCCGAGATATTTGCAGATTTATCTCAAGGGAAGGGGCCTGACGGACATATTTCGAGATATTTCTTCTTCTTGTTGTTCTTCTTCTGCACAGCTAAGCTGGAAGTGGCATTTGCGGCTCGCACTAGTGCAGAGTTATCTCAAAGAAAGGGGCCACGGTGTTTCTGTATCCCTATTATGTTGGTGCGGCTTCGGAACTTTTAAATATCTCGATATATCTCGAAAACTACGCTTCTGATCAAAAAATATCATAGAACATAAATTGTAGTAAACATAATTCTCTACAAAAAACGTCTCTTAACATTTTGCCATAGCTCGCTTCGTTTCCGAGATATTTGCAGATATATCTCAAGCGAAGGGGCCTGACGGACATATTTCGAGATATTTCTTCTTCTTGTTGTTCTTCTTCTGCACAGCTAAGCTGGAAGTGGCATTTACAGCTCGCAATAGTGCAGAGTTATCTCAAAGAAAGGGGCCACGGTGTTTCTGTATCTCTATTATGTTGGTGCGGCTTCGGAACTTTTAAATATCTTGATATATCTCGAGAACTACGCATCTGATCAAAAAATATCATAGAACATAAAAAGTAGGAAACTTAATTCTCTACAAAAAAGGTCTCTTAACATTTTGCCATAGCTCGCTTCGTTTCCGAGATATTTGCAGATTTATCTCAAGGGAAGGGGCCTGACGGACATATTTCGAGATATTTCTTCTTCTTGTTGTTCTTCTTCTGCACAGCTAAGCTGGAAGTGGCATTTGCGGCTCGCACTAGTGCAGAGTTATCTCAAAGAAAGGGGCCACGGTGTTTCTGTATCCCTATTATGTTGGTGCGGCTTCGGAACTTTTAAATATCTCGATATATCTCGAACACTACGCTTCTGATCAAAAAATATCATAGAACATAAATTGTAGGAAACATAATTCTCTACAAAAAACGTCTCTTAACATTTTGCCATAGCTCGCTTCGTTTCCGAGATATTTGCAGATTCAGCTCAAAGGAACTGGCCTGACGGACATATTTCGAGATATTTCTTTTCTTGTTGTTCTTCCTCTGCACAGCTAAGCTGGAAGTGGCATTTGCAGCTCGCAATAGTGCAGAGTTATCTCAAAGAAAGGGGCCACGGTGTTTCTGTATCTCTATTATGTTGGTGCGGCTTCGGAACTTTTAAATATCTTGATATATCTCGAGAACTACGCATTTGATCAAAAAATATCATACAACATAAAAAGTAGGAAACTTAATTCTCTACAAAAAAGGTCTCTTAACATTTTGCCATAGCTCGCTTCGTTTCCGAGATATTTGCAGATTTATCTCAAGGGAAGGGGCCTGACGGACATATTTCGAGATATTTCTTCTTCTTGTTGTTCTTCTTCTGCACAGCTAAGCTGGAACTGGCATTTGCGGCTCGCACTAGTGCAGAGTTATCTCAAAGAAAGGGGCCACGGTGTTTCTGTATCTCTATTATGTTGGTGCGGCTTCGGAACTTTTAAATATCTTGATATATCTCGAGAACTACGCATCTGATCAAAAAATATCATAGAACATAAAAAGTAGGAAACTTAATTCTCTACAAAAAAGGTCTCTTAACATTTTGCCATAGCTCGCTTCGTTTCCGAGATATTTGCAGATTTATCTCAAGGGAAGGGGCCTGACGGACATATTTCGAGATATTTCTTCTTCTTGTTGTTCTTCTTCTGCACAGCTAAGCTGGAAGTGGCATTTGCGGCTCGCACTAGTGCAGAGTTATCTCAAAGAAAGGGGCCACGGTGTTTCTGTATCCCTATTATGTTGGTGCGGCTTCGGAACTTTTAAATATCTCGATATATCTCGAAAACTACGCTTCTGATCAAAAAATATCATAGAACATAAATTGTAGGAAACATAATTCTCTACAAAAAACGTCTCTTAACATTTTGCCATAGCTCGCTTCGTTTCCGAGATATTTGCAGATTTATCTCAAGGGAAGGGGCCTGACGGACATATTTCGAGATATTTCTTCTTCTTGTTGTTCTTCTTCTGCACAGCTAAGCTGGAAGTGGCATTTGCGGCTCGCAATCGTGCAGAGTTATCTCAAAGAAAGGGGCCACGGTGTTTCTGTATCTCTTATGTTGGTGCGGCTAAGGAACTTTTAAATATCTTGATATATCTCGAGAACTACGCATCTGATCAAAAAATATCATAGAACATAAAAAGTAGGAAACTTAATTCTCTACAAAAAAGGTCTCTTAACATTTCGCCATAGCTCGCTTCGTTTCCGAGATATTTGCAGATTTATCTGAAGGGAAGGGGCCTGACGGACATATTTCGAGATATTTCTTCTTCTTGTTGTTCTTCTTCTGCACAGCTAAGCTGGAAGTGGCATTTGCGGCTCGCACTAGTGCAGAGTTATCTCAAAGAAAGGGGCCACGGTGTTTCTGTATCCCTATTATGTTGGTGCGGCTTCGGAACTTTTAAATATCTCGATATATCTCGAAAACTACGCTTCTGATCAAAAAATATCATAGAACATAAATTGTAGGAAACATAATTCTCTATAAAAAACCTCTCTTAACATTTTGCCATAGCTCGCTTCGTTTCCGAGATATTTGCAGATATATCTCAAGGGAAGGGGCCTGACGGACATATTTCGAGATATTTCTTCTTCTTGTTGTTCTTCTTCTGCACAGCTAAGCTGGAAGTGGCATTTGCGGCTCGCAATCGTGCAGAGTTATCTCAAAGAAAGGGGCCACGGTGTTTCTGTATCTCTTATGTTGGTGCGGCTAAGGAACTTTTAAATATCTTGATATATCTCGAGAACTACGCATCTGATCAAAAAATATCATAGAACATAAAAAGTAGGAAACTTAATTCTCTACAAAAAAGGTCTCTTAACATTTCGCCATAGCTCGCTTCGTTTCCGAGATATTTGCAGATTTATCTGAAGGGAAGGGGCCTGACGGACATATTTCGAGATATTTCTTCTTCTTGTTGTTCTTCTTCTGCACAGCTAAGCTGGAAGTGGCATTTGCGGCTCGCACTAGTGCAGAGTTATCTCAAAGAAAGGGGCCACGGTGTTTCTGTATCCCTATTATGTTGGTGCGGCTTCGGAACTTTTAAATATCTCGATATATCTCGAAAACTACGCTTCTGATCAAAAAATATCATAGAACATAAATTGTAGGAAACATAATTCTCTATAAAAAACGTCTCTTAACATTTTGCCATAGCTCGCTTCGTTTCCGAGATATTTGCAGATTCAGCTCAAAGGAACTGGCCTGACGGACATATTTCGAGATATTTCTTCTTCTTGTTGTTCTTCCTCTGCACAGCTAAGCTGGAAGTGGCATTTGCAGCTCGCAATAGTGCAGAGTTATCTCAAAGAAAGGGGCCACGGTGTTTCTGTATCTCTATTATGTTGGTGCGGCTTCGGAACTTTTAAATATCTTGATATATCTCGAGAACTACGCATCTGATCAAAAAATATCATAGAACATAAAAAGTAGGAAACTTAATTCTCTACAAAAAAGGTCTCTTAACATTTTGCCATAGCTCGCTTCGTTTCCGAGATATTTGCAGATTTATCTCCAGGGAAGGGGCCTGACGGACATATTTCGAGATATTTCTTCTTCTTGTTGTTCTTCTTCTGCACAGCTAAGCTGGAAGTGGCATTTGCGGCTCGCACTAGTGCAGAGTTATCTCAAAGAAAGGGGCCACGGTGTTTCTGTATCTCTATTATGTTGGTGCGGCTTCGGAACTTTTAAATATCTCGATATATCTCGAAAACTACGCTTCTGATCAAAAAATATTATAGAACATAAATTATAGGAAACAGAATTCTCTACAAAAAAGGTCTCTTAACATTTTGCCATAGCTCGCTTCGTTTCCGAGATATTTGCAGATATATCTCAAGGGAAGGGGCCTGACGGACATATTTCGAGATATTTCTTCTTCTTGTTGTTCTTCTTCTGCACAGCTAAGCTGGAAGTGGCATTTACAGCTCGCAATAGTGCAGAGTTATCTCAAAGAAAGGGGCCACGGTGTTTCTGTATCTCTACTATGTTGGTGCGGCTTCGGAACTTTTAAATATCTTGATATATCTCGAGAACTACGCATCTGATCAAAAAATATCATAGAACATAAAAAGTAGGAAACTTAATTCTCTACAAAAAAGGTCTCTTAACATTTTGCCATAGCTCGCTTCGTTTCCGAGATATTTGCAGATTTATCTCAAGGGAAGGGGCCTGACGGACATATTTCGAGATATTTCTTCTTCTTGTTGTTCTTCTTCTGCACAGCTAAGCTGGAAGTGTCATTTGCGGCTCGCACTAGTGCAGAGTTATCTCAAAGAAAGGGGCCACGGTGTTTCTGTATCCCTATTATGTTGGTGCGGCTTCGGAACTTTTAAATATCTCGATATATCTCGAACACTACGCTTCTGATCAAAAAATATCATAGAACATAAATTGTAGGAAACATAATTCTCTACAAAAAACGTCTCTTAACATTTTGCCATAGCTCGCTTCGTTTCCGAGATATTTGCAGATTTATCTCAAGGGAAGGGGCCTGACGGACATATTTCGAGATATTTCTTCTTCTTGTTGTTCTTCTTCTGCACAGCTAAGCTGGAAGTGGCATTTGCGGCTCGCAATCGTGCAGAGTTATCTCAAAGAAAGGGGCCACGGTGTTTCTGTATCTCTTATGTTGGTGCGGCTAAGGAACTTTTAAATATCTCGATATATCTCGAGAACTACGCATCTGATCAAAAAATATCATAGAACATAAAAAGTAGGAAACTTAATTCTCTACAAAAAAGGTCTCTTAACATTTCGCCATAGCTCGCTTCGTTTCCGAGATATTTGCAGATTTATCTGAAGGGAAGGGGCCTGACGGACATATTTCGAGATATTTCTTCTTCTTGTTGTTCTTCTTCTGCACAGCTAAGCTGGAAGTGGCATTTGCGGCTCGCACTAGTGCAGAGTTATCTCAAAGAAAGGGGCCACGGTGTTTCTGTATCCCTATTATGTTGGTGCGGCTTCGGAACTTTTAAATATCTCGATATATCTCGAAAACTACGCTTCTGATCAAAAAATATCATAGAACATAAATTGTAGGAAACATAATTCTCTATAAAAAACGTCTCTTAACATTTTGCCATAGCTCGCTTCGTTTCCGAGATATTTGCAGATATATCTCAAGGGAAGGGGCCTGACGGACATATTTCGAGATATTTCTTCTTCTTGTTGTTCTTCTTCTGCACAGCTAAGCTGGAAGTGGCATTTACAGCTCGCACTAGTGCAGAGTTATCTCAAAGAAAGGGGCCACGGTGTTTCTGTATCCCTATTATGTTGGTGCGGCTTAGGAACTTTTAAATATCTCGATATATCTCGAAAACTACGCTTCTGATCAAAAAATATCATAGAACATAAATTGTAGGAAACATAATTCTCTACAAAAAACGTCTCTTAACATTTTGCCATAGCTCGCTTCGTTTCCGAGATATTTGCAGATTTATCTCAAGGGAAGGGGCCTGACGGACATATTTCGAGATATTTCTTCTTCTTGTTGTTCTTCTTCTGCACAGCTAAACTGGAAGTGGCATTTCCAGCTCGCAATAGTGCAGAGTTATCTCAAAGAGAGGGGCCACGGTGTTTCTGTATCTCTATTATGTTGGTGCGGCTTCGGAACTTTTAAATATCTTGATATATCTCGAGAACTACGCATCTGATCAAAAAATATCATAGAACATAAAAAGTAGGAAACTTAATTCTCTACAAAAAAGGTCTCTCAACATTTTGCCATAGCTCGCTTCGTTTCCGAGATATTTGCAGATTTATCTCAAGGGAAGGGGCCTGACGGACATATTTCGAGATATTTCTTCTTCCTGTTGTTCTTCTTCTGCACAGCTAAGCTGGAAGTGGCATTTACAGCTCGCAATAGTGCAGAGTTATCTCAAAGAAAGGGGCCACGGTGTTTCTGTATCTCTATTATGTTGGTGCGGCTTCGGAACTTTTAAATATCTTGATATATCTCGAGAACTACGCATCTGATCAAAAAATATCATAGAACATAAAAAGTAGGAAACTTAATTCTCTACAAAAAAGGTCTCTTAACATTTTGCCATAGCTCGCTTCGTTTCCGAGATATTTGCAGATATATCTCAAGGGAAGGGGCCTGTCGGACATATTTCGAGATATTTCTTCTTCTTGTTGTTCTTCTTCTGCACAGCTAAGCTGGTAGTGGCATTTGCGGCTCGCACTAGTGCAGAGTTATCTCAAAGAAAGGGGCCACGGTGTTTCTGTATCCCTATTATGTTGGTGCGGCTTCGGAACTTTTAAATATCTTGATATATCTCGAGAACTACGCATCTGATCAAAAAATATCATAGAACATAAAAAGTAGGAAACTTAATTCTCTACAAAAAAGGTCTCTTAACATTTTGCCATAGCTCGCTTCGTTTCCGAGATATTTGCAGATTTATCTCAAGGGAAGGGGCCTGACGGACATATTTCGAGATGTTTCTTCTTCTTGTTGTTCTTCTTCTGCACAGCTAAGCTGGAAGTGGCATTTGCGGCTCGCACTAGTGCAGAGTTATCTCAAAGAAAGGGGCCACGGTGTTTCTGTATCTCTATTATGTTGGTGCGGCTTCGGAACTTTTAAATATCTCGATATATCTCGAAAACTACGCTTCTGATCAAAAAATATCATAGAACATAAATTGTAGGAAACAGAATTCTCTACAAAAAAGGTCTCTTAACATTTTGCCATAGCTCGCTTCGTTTCCGAGATATTTGCAGATATATATCAAGGGAAGGGGCCTGATGGACATATTTCGAGATATTTCTTCTTCTTGTTGTTCTTCTTCTGCACAGCTAAGCTGGAACTGGCATTTGCGGCTCGCACTAGTGCAGAGTTATCTCAAAGAAAGGGGCCACGGTGTTTCTGTATCTCTATTATGTTGGTGCGGCTTCGGAACTGATAAATATCTCGATGTATCTCGAAAACTACGCTTCTGATCAAAAAATATCATAGAACATAAATTGTAGGAAGCATAATTCTCTACAAAAAAGGTCTCTTAACATTTTGCCATAGCTCGCTTCGTTTCCGAGATATTTGCAGATTTATCTCAAGGGAAGGGGCCTGACGGACATATTTCGAGATATTTCTTCTTCTTGTTGTTCTTCTTCTGCACAGCTAAACTGGAAGTGGCATTTCCAGCTCGCAATAGTGCAGAGTTATCTCAAAGAGAGGGGCCACGGTGTTTCTGTATCTCTATTATGTTGGTGCGGCTTCGGAACTTTTAAATATCTTGATATATCTCGAGAACTACGCATCTGATCAAAAAATATCATAGAACATAAAAAGTAGGAAACTTAATTCTCTACAAAAAAGGTCTCTCAACATTTTGCCATAGCTCGCTTCGTTTCCGAGATATTTGCAGATTCATCTCAAGGGAAGGGGCCTGACGGACATATTTCGAGATATTTCTTCTTCTTGTTGTTCTTCTTCTGCACAGCTAAGCTGGAAGTGGCATTTGCGGCTCGCACTAGTGCAGAGTTATCTCAACGAAAGGGGCCACGGTGTTTCTGTATCTCTATTATGTTGGTGCGGCTTCGGAACTTTTAAATATCTCGATATATCTCGAAAACTACGCTTCTGATCAAAAAATATCATAGAACATAAATTGTAGGAAACATAATTCTCTACAAAAAAGGTCTCCTAACATTTTGCCATAGCTCGCTTCGTTTCCGAGATATTTGCAGATATATCTCAAGGGAAGGGGCCTGACGGACATATTTCGAGATATTTCTTCTTCTTGTTGTTCTTCTTCTGCACAGCTAAACTGGAAGTGGCATTTCCAGCTCGCAATAGTGCAGAGTTATCTCAAAGAGAGGGGCCACGGTGTTTCTGTATCTCTATTATGTTGGTGCGGCTTCGGAACTTTTAAATATCTTGATATATCTCGAGAACTACGCATCTGATCAAAAAATATCATAGAACGTAAAAAGTAGGAAACTTAATTCTCTACAAAAAAGGTCTCTCAACATTTTGCCATAGCTCGCTTCGTTTCCGAGATATTTGCAGATTTATCTCATGGGAAGGGGCCTGACGGACATATTTCGAGATATTCCTTCTTCTTGTTGTTCTTCTTCTGCACAGCTAAGGTGGAAGTGGCATTTGCGGCTCGCACTAGTGCAGAGTTATCTCAAAGAAAGGGGCCACGGTGTTTCTGTATCCCTATTATGTTGGTGCGGCTTCGGAACTTTTAAATATCTCGATATATCTCGAAAACTACGCTTCTGATCAAAAAATATCATAGAACATAAATTGTAGGAAACATAATTCTCTACAAAAAACGTCTCTTAACATTTTGCCATAGCTCGCTTCGTTTCCGAGATATTTGCAGATTTATCTCAAGGGAAGGGGCCTGACGGACATATTTCGAGATATTTCTTCTTCTTGTTGTTCTTCTTCTGCACAGCTAAACTGGAAGTGGCATTTCCAGCTCGCAATAGTGCAGAGTTATCTCAAAGAGAGGGGCCACGGTGTTTCTGTATCTCTATTATGTTGGTGCGGCTTCGGAACTTTTAAATATCTTGATATATCTCGAGAACTACGAATCTGATCAGAAAATATCGTAGAAGATAAAAAGTAGGAAACTTAATTCTCTACAAAAAAGGTCTCGTAACATTTTGCCATAGCTCGCTTCGTTTCCGAGATATTTGCAGATTTATCTCAAGGGAAGGGGCCTGACGGACATATTTCGAGATATTTCTTCTTCTTGTTGTGCTTCTTCTGCACAGCTAAGCTGGAAGTGGCATTTGCAGCTCGCAATAGTGCACAGTTATCTCAAAGAAAGGGGCCACGGTGTTTCTGTATCTCTATTATGTTGGTGCGGCTTCGGATCTTTTAAATATCTCGATATATCTCGAAAACTACGCTTCTGATCAAAAAATATCATAGAACGTAAATTGTGGGAAACATAATTCTCTACAAAAAAGGTCTCTTAACATTTTGCCATAGCTCGCTTCGTTTCCGAGATATTTGCAGATTTATCTCAAGGGAAGGGGTCTGACGGACATATTTCGAGATATTTCTTCTTCTTGTTGTTCTTCTTCTGCACAGCTAAGCTGGAAGTGGCATTTGCAGCTCGCAATAGTGCAGAGTTATCTCAAAGAAAGGGGCCACGGTGTTTCTGTATCTCTATTATGTTGGTGCGGCTTCGGAACTTTTAAATATCTTGATATATCTCGAGAGCTACGCATCCGATCAAAAAATATCATAGAACATAAAAAGTAGGAAACTTAATTCTCTACAAAAAAGGTCTCTTAACATTTTGCCATAGCTCGCTTCGTTTCCGAGATATTTGCAGATTTATCTCGAGGGAAGGGGCCTGACGGACATATTTCGAGATATTTCTTCTTCTTGTTGTTCTTCTTCTGCACAGCTAAGCTGGACGTGGCATTTACAGCTCGCAATAGTGCAGAGTTATCTCAAAGAAAGGGGCCACGGTGTTTCTGTATCTCTATTATGTTGGTGCGGCTTCGGAACTTTTAAATATCTTGATATATCTCGAGAACTACGCATCTGATCAAAAAATATCATAGACCATAAAAAGTAGGAAACTTAATTCTCTACGAATAAGGTCTCTTAACATTTTGCCATAGCTCGCTTCGTTTCCGAGATATTTGCAGATTTATCTCAAGGGAAGGGGCCTGACGGACATTTTTCGAGATATTTCTTCTTCTTGTTGTTCTTCTTCTGCACAGCTAAGCTGGAAGTGGCATTTGCAGCTCGCAATAGTGCAGAGTTATCTCGAAGAAAGGGGCCACGGTGTTTCTGTATCTCTATTATGTTGGTGCGGCTTCGGAACTTTAAAATATCTTTATATATCTCGAGAACTACGCATCTGATTAAAAAATATCATAGAACGTAAAAAGTAGGAAACTTAATTCTCTACAAATAAAGTCGCTTAACATTTTGCCATAGCTCGCTTCGTTTCCGAGATATTTGCAGATTTATCTCAAGGGAAGGGGCCTGACGGACATATTTCGAGATATTTCTTCTTCTTGTTGTTCTTCTTCTGCACAGCTAAGCTGGAAGTGGCATTTGCAGCTCGCAATAGTGCAGAGTTATCTCAAAGAAAGGGGCCACGGTGTTTCTGTATCTCTATTATGTTGGTGCGGCTTCGGAACTTTTAAATATCTTGATATATCTCGAGAACTACGCATCTGATCAAAAAATATCATAGAACGTAAATTGTGGGAAATATAATTCTCTACAAAAAAGGTCTCTTAACATTTTGCCATAGCTCGCTTCGTTTCCGAGATATTTGCAGATTTATCTCATGGGAAGGGGTCTGACGGACATATTTCGAGATATTTCTTCTTCTTGTTGTTCTTCTTCTGCACAGCTAAGCTGGAAGTGGCATTTGCAGCTCGCAACAGTGCAGAGTTATCTCAAAGAAAGGGGCCACGGTGTTTCTGTATCTCTATTATGTTGGTGCGGCTTCGGAACTTTTAAATATCTTGATATATCTCGAGAACTACGCATCCGATCAAAAAATATCATAGAACATAAAAAGTAGGAAACTTAATTCTCTACAAAAAGGTCTCTTAACATTTTGCCATAGCTCGCTTCGTTTCCGAGATATTTGCAGATTTATCTCGAGGGAAGGGGCCTGACGGACATATTTCGAGATATTTCTTCTTCTTGTAGTTCTTCTTCTGCACAGCTAAGCTGGACGTGGCATTTACAGCTCGCAATAGTGCAGAGTTATCTCAAAGAAAGGGGCCACGGTGTTTCTGTATCTCTATTATGTTGGTGCGGCTTCGGAACTTTTAAATATCTTGATATATCTCGAGAACTACGCATCTGATCAAAAAATATCATAGAACATAAAAAGTAAGAAACTTAATTCTCTACAAATAAGGTCTCTTAACATTTTGCCATAGCTCGCTTCGTTTCCGAGATATTTGCAGATTTATCTCAAGGGAAGGGGCCTGACGGACATTTTTCGAGATATTTCTTCTTCTTGTTGTTCTTCTTCTGCACAGCTAAGCGGGAAGTGGCATTTGCAGCTCGCAATAGTGCAGAGTTATCTCAAAGAAAGGGGCCACGGTGTTTCTGTATCTCTATTATGTTGGTGCGGCTTCGGAACTTTTAAATATCTTGATATATCTCGAGAACTACGCATCTGATCAAAAAATATCATAGAACATAAAAAGTAGGAAACTTAATTCTCTACAAGTAAGGTCTCTTAACATTTTGCCATAGCTCGCTTCGTTTCCGAGATATTTGCAGATTTATCTCAAGGGAAGGGGCCTGACGGACATATTTCGAGATATTTCTTCTTCTTGTTGTTCTTCTTCTGCACAGCTAAGCTGGAAGTGGCATTTGCAGCTCGCAATAGTGCAGAGTTATCTCAAAGAAAGGGGCCACGGTGTTTCTGTATCCCTATTATGTTGGTGCGGCTTCGGAACTTTTAAATATCTCGATATATCTCGAAAACTACGCATCTGATCAAATAATATCATAGAACATAAAAAGTAGGAAACTTAATTCTCCACAAATAAGGTCTCTTAACATTTTGCCATAGCTCGCTTCGTTTCCGAGATATTTGCAGATTTATCTCAAGGGAAGGGGCCTGACGGACATATTTCGAGATATTTCTTCTTCTTGTTGGTCTTCTTCTGCACAGCTAAGCTGGAAGTGGCATTTGCAGCTCGCAATAGTGCAGAGTTATCTCGAAGAAAGGGGCCACGGTGTTTCTGTATATCTATTATGTTGGTGCGGCTTCGGATCTTTTAAATATCTCGATATATCTCGAAAACTACGCTTCTGATCAAAAAATATCATAGAACGTAAATTGTGGGAAACATAATTCTCTACAAAAAAGGTCTCTTAACATTTTGCCATAGCTCGCTTCGTTTCCGAGATATTTGCAGATTTATCTCGAGGGAAGGGGCCTGACGGACATATTTCGAGATATTTCTTCTTCTTGTTGTTCTTCTTCTGCACAGCTAAGCTGGACGTGGCATTTACAGCTCGCAATAGTGCAGAGTTATCTCAAAGAAAGGGGCCACGGTGTTTCTGTATCTCTATTATGTTGGTGCGGCTTCGGAACTTTTAAATATCTTGATATATCTCGAGAACTACGCATCTGATCAAAAAATATCATAGACCATAATAAGTAGGAAACTTAATTCTCTACGAATAAGGTCTCTTAACATTTTGCCATAGCTCGCTTCGTTTCCGAGATATTTGCAGATTTATCTCAAGGGAAGGGGCCTGACGGACATTTTTCGAGATATTTCTTCTTCTTGTTGTTCTTCTTCTGCACAGCTAAGCTGGAAGTGGCATTTGCAGCTCGCAATAGTGCAGAGTTATCTCGAAGAAAGGGGCCACGGTGTTTCTGTATCTCTATTATGTTGGTGCGGCTTCGGAACTTTAAAATATCTTTATATATCTCGAGAACTACGCATCTGATTAAAAAATATCATAGAACGTAAAAAGTAGGAAACTTAATTCTCTACAAATAAAGTCGCTTAACATTTTGCCATAGCTCGCTTCGTTTCCGAGATATTTGCAGATTTATCTCAAGGGAAGGGGCCTGACGGACATATTTCGAGATATTTCTTCTTCTTGTTGTTCTTCTTCTGCACAGCTAAGCTGGAAGTGGCATTTGCAGCTCGCAATAGTGCAGAGTTATCTCAAAGAAAGGGGCCACGGTGTTTCTGTATCTCTATTATGTTGGTGCGGCTTCGGAACTTTTAAATATCTTGATATATCTCGAGAACTACGCATCTGATCAAAAAATATCATAGAACGTAAATTGTGGGAAACATAATTCTCTACAAAAAAGGTCTCTTAACATTTTGCCATAGCTCGCTTCGTTTCCGAGATATTTGCAGATTTATCTCATGGGAAGGGGTCTGACGGACATATTTCGAGATATTTCTTCTTCTTGTTGTTCTTCTTCTGCACAGCTAAGCTGGAAGTGGCATTTGCAGCTCGCAATAGTGCAGAGTTATCTCAAAGAAAGGGGCCACGGTGTTTCTGTATCTCTATTATGTTGGTGCGGCTTCGGAACTTTTAAATATCTTGATATATCTCGAGAACTACGCATCCGATCAAAAAATATCATAGAACATAAAAAGTAGGAAACTTAATTCTCTACAAAAAAGGTCTCTTAACATTTTGCCATAGCTCGCTTCGTTTCCGAGATATTTGCAGATTTATCTCGAGGGAAGGGGCCTGACGGACATATTTCGAGATATTTCTTCTTCTTGTAGTTCTTCTTCTGCACAGCTAAGCTGGACGTGGCATTTACAGCTCGCAATAGTGCAGAGTTATCTCAACGAAAGGGGCCACGGTGTTTCTGTATCTCTATTATGTTGGTGCGGCTTCGGAACTTTTAAATATCTTGATATATCTCGAGAACTACGCATCTGGTCAAAAAATATCATAGAACATAAAAAGTAAGAAACTTAATTCTCTACAAATAAGGTCTCTTAACATTTTGCCATAGCTCGCTTCGTTTCCGAGATATTTGCAGATTTATCTCAAGGGAAGGGGCCTGACGGACATTTTTCGAGATATTTCTTCTTCTTGTTGTTCTTCTTCTGCACAGCTAAGCGGGAAGTGGCATTTGCAGCTCGCAATAGTGCAGAGTTATCTCAAAGAAAGGGGCCACGGTGTTTCTGTATCTCTATTATGTTGGTGCGGCTTCGGAACTTTTAAATATCTTGATATATCTCGAGAACTACGCATCTGATCAAAAAATATCATAGAACATAAAAAGTAGGAAACTTAATTCTCTACAAATAAGGTCTCTTAACATTTTGCCATAGCTCGCTTCGTTTCCGAGATATTTGCAGATTTATCTCAAGGGAAGGGGCCTGACGGACATATTTCGAGATATTTCTTCTTCTTGTTGTTCTTCTTCTGCACAGCTAAGCTGGAAGTGGCATTTGCAGCTCGCAATAGTGCAGAGTTATCTCAAAGAAAGGGGCCACGGTGTTTCTGTATCCCTATTATGTTGGTGCGGCTTCGGAACTTTTAAATATCTCGATATATCTCGAAAACTACGCATCTGATCAAATAATATCATAGAACATAAAAAGTAGGAAACTTAATTCTCCACAAATAAGGTCTCTTAACATTTTGCCATAGCTCGCTTCGTTTCCGAGATATTTGCAGATTTATCTCAAGGGAAGGGGCCTGACGGACATATTTCGAGATATTTCTTCTTCTTGTTGGTCTTCTTCTGCACAGCTAAGCTGGAAGTGGCCTTTGCAGCTCGCAATAGTGCAGAGTTATCTCAAAGAAAGGGGCCACGGTGTTTCTGTATCTCTATTATGTTGGTGCGGCTTCGGAACTTTTAAATATCTTGATATATCTCGAGAGCTACGCATCCGATCAAAAAATATCATAGAACATAAAAAGTAGGAAACTTAATTCTCTACAAAAAAGGTCTCTTAACATTTTGCCATAGCTCGCTTCGTTTCCGAGATATTTGCAGATTTATCTCGAGGGAAGGGGCCTGACGGACATATTTCGAGATATTTCTTCTTCTTGTTGATCTTCTTCTGCACAGCTAAGCTGGACGTGGCATTTACAGCTCGCAATAGTGCAGAGTTATCTCAAAGAAAGGGGCCACGGTGTTTCTGTATCTCTAATATGTTGGTGCGGCTTCGGAACTTTTAAATATCTTGATATATCTCGAGAACTACGCATCTGATCAAAAAATCTCATAGAACATAAAAAGTAGGAAACTTAATTCTCTACAAATAAGGTCTCTTAACATTTTGCCATAGCTCGCTTCGTTTCCGAGATATTTGCAGATTTATCTCAAGGGAAGGGGCCTGACGGACATTTTTCGAGATATTTCTTCTTCTTGTTGTTCTTCTTCTGCACAGCTAAGCTGGAAGTGGCATTTGCAGCTCGCAATAGTGCAGAGTTATCTCAAAGAAAGGGGCCACGGTGTTTCTGTATCTCTATTATGTTGGTGCGGCTTCGGAACTTTTAAATATCTTGATATATCTCGAGAACTACGCATCTGATCAAATAATATCATAGAACATAAAAAGTAGGAAACTTAATTCTCCACAAATAAGGTCTCTTAACATTTTGCCATAGCTCGCTTCGTTTCCGAGATATTTGCAGATTTATCTCAAGGGAAGGGGCCTGACGGACATATTTCGAGATATTTCTTCTTCTTGTTGGTCTTCTTCTGCACAGCTAAGCTGGAAGTGGCATTTGCAGCTCGCAATAGTGCAGAGTTATCTCGAAGAAAGGGGCCACGGTGTTTCTGTATCTCTATTATGTTGGTGCGGCTTCGGATCTTTTAAATATCTCGATATATCTCGAAAACTACGCTTCTGATCAAAAAATATCATAGAACGTAAATTGTGGGAAACATAATTCTCTACAAAAAAGGTCTCTTAAGATTTTGCCATAGCTCGCTTCGTTTCCGAGATATTTGCAGATTTATCTCATGGGAAGGGGTCTGACGGACATATTTCGAGATATTTCTTCTTCTTGTTGTTCTTCTTCTGCACAGCTAAGCTGGAAGAGGCATTGGCAGCTCGCAATAGTGCAGAGTTATCTCAAAGAAAGGGGCCACGGTGTTTCTGTATCTCTATTATGTTGGTGCGGCTTCGGAACTTTTAAATATCTTGATATATCTCGAGAACTACGCATCCGATCAAAAAATATCATAGAACATAAAAAGTAGGAAACTTAATTCTCTACAAAAAAGGTCTCTTAACATTTTGCCATAGCTCGCTTCGTTTCCGAGATATTTGCAGATTTATCTCGAGGGAAGGGGCCTGACGGACATATTTCGAGATATTTCTTCTTCTTGTTGTTCTTCTTCTGCACAGCTAAGCTGGACGTGGCATTTACAGCTCGCAATAGTGCAGAGTTATCTCAAAGAAAGGGGCCACGGTGTTTCTGTATCTCTATTATGTTGGTGCGGCTTCGGAACTTTTAAATATCTTGATATATCTCGAGAACTACGCATCTGATCAAATAATATCATACAACATAAAAAGTAAGAAACTTAATTCTCTACAAATAAGGTCTCTTAACATTTTGCCATAGCTCGCTTCGTTTCCGAGATATTTGCAGATTTATCTCAAGGGAAGGGGCCTGACGGACATATTTCGAGATATTTCTTCTTCTTGTTGGTCTTCTTCTGCACAGCTAAGCTGGAAGTGGCATTTGCAGCTCGCAATAGTGCAGAGTTATCTCGAAGAAAGGGGCCACGGTGTTTCTGTATCTCTATTATGTTGGTGCGGCTTCGGATCTTTTAAATATCTCGATATATCTCGAAAACTACGCTTCTGATCAAAAAATATCATAGAACGTAAATTGTGGGAAACATAATTCTCTACAAAAAAGGTCTCTTAACATTTTGCCATAGCTCGCTTCGTTTCCGAGAGATTTGCAGATTTATCTCGAGGGAAGGGGCCTGACGGACATATTTCGAGATATTTCTTCTTCTTGTTGTTCTTCTTCTGCACAGCTAAGCTGGACGTGGCATTTACCGCTCGCAATAGTGCAGAGTTATCTCAAAGAAAGGGGCCACGGTGTTTCTGTATCTCTATTATGTTGGTGCGGCTTCGGAACTTTTAAATATCTTGATATATCTCGAGAACTACGCATCTGATCAAAAAATATCATAGAACATAAAAAGTAAGAAACTTAATTCTCTACAAATAAGGTCTCTTAACATTTTGCCATAGCTCGCTTCGTTTCCGAGATATTTGCAGATTTATCTCAAGGGAAGGGGCCTGACGGACATTTTTCGAGATATTTCTTCTTCTTGTTGGTCTTCTTCTGCACAGCTAAGCTGGAAGTGGCATTTGCAGCTCGCAATAGTGCAGAGTTATCTCCAAGAAAGGGGCCACGGTGTTTCTGTATCTCTATTATGTTGGTGCGGCTTCGGATCTTTTAAATATCTCGATATATCTCGAAAACTACGCTTCTGATCAAAAAATATCATAGAACGTAAATTGTGGAAAACATAATTCTCTACAAAAAAGGTCTCTTAACATTTTGCCATAGCTCGCTTCGTTTCCGAGATATTTGCAGATTTATCTCAAGGGAAGGGGTCTGACGGACATATTTCGAGATATTTCTTCTTCTTGTTGTTCTTCTTCTGCACAGCTAAGCTGGAAGTGGCATTTGCACCTCGCAATAGTGCAGAGTTATCTCAAAGAAAGGGGCCACGGTGTTTCTGTATCTCTATTATGTTGGTGCGGCTTCGGAACTTTTAAATATCTTGATATATCTCGAGAACTACGCATCCGATCAAAAAATATCATAGAACATAAAAAGTAGGAAACTTAATTCTCTACAAAAAAGGTCTCTTAACATTTTGCCATAGCTCGCTTCGTTTCCGAGATATTTGCAGATTTATCTCGAGGGAAGGGGCCTGACGGACATATTTCGAGATATTTCTTCTTCTTGTTGTTCTTCTTCTGCACAGCTAAGCTGGACGTGGCATTTACAGCTCGCAATAGTGCAGAGTTATCTCAAAGAAAGGGGCCACGGTGTTTCTGTATCTCTATTATGTTGGTGCGGCTTCGGAACTTTTAAATATCTTGATATATCTCGAGAACTACGCATCTGATCAAAAAATATAATGGAACATAAAAAGTAGGAAACTTAATTCTCAACAAAAAAGGTCTCTTAACATTTTGCCATAGCTCGATTCGTTTCCGAGATATTTGCAGATTTATCTCAAGGGAAGGGGCCTGACGGACATATTTCGAGATATTTCTTCTTCTTGTTGTTCTTCTTCTGCACAGCTAAACTGGAAGTGGCATTTCCAGCTCGCAGAAGTGCACAGTTATCTCAAAGAAAGGGGCCACGGTGTTTCTGTATCTCCATTATGTTGGTGCGGCTTCGGAACTTTAAAATATCTTGATATATCTCGAGAACTACGCATCTGATCAAAAAATATCATAGAACGTAAAAAGTAGGAAACTTAATTCTCTACAAATAAAGTCGCTTAACATTTTGCCATAGCTCGCTTCGTTTCCGAGATATTTGCAGATTTATCTCAAGGGAAGGGGCCTGACGGACATATTTCGAGATATTTCTTCTTCTTGTTGTTCTTCTTCTGCACAGCTAAGCTGGAAGTGGCATTTGCAGCTCGCAATAGTGCAGAGTTATCTCAAAGAAAGGGGCCACGGTGTTTCTGTATCTCTATTATGTTGGTGCGGCTTCGGAACTTTTAAATATCTTGATATATCTCGAGAACTACGCATCTGATCAAAAAATATCATAGAACCTAAAAAGTAGGAAACTTCATTCCCTACCAAAAAGGTCTCTTAACATTTTGCCATAGCTCGCTTCGTTTCCGAGATATATGCAGATTTATCTCAAGGGAAGGGGCCTGACGGACATATTTCGAGATATTTCTTCTTCTTGTTGGTCTTCTTCTGCACAGCTAAGCTGGAAGTGGCATTTGCAGCTCGCAATAGTGCAGAGTTATCTCAAAGAAAGGGGCCACGGTGTTTCTGTATCTCTATTATGTTGGTGCGGCTTCGGAACTTTTAAATATCTTGATATATCTCGAGAACTACGCATCTGATCAAAAAATATCATAGAACATAAAAAGTAGGAAACTTCATTCTCTACAAGAAAGGTCTCTTAACATTTTGCCATAGCTCGTTTCGTTTCTGAGATATTTGCAGATATATCTCAAGGGAAGGGGCCTGACGGACATATTTCGAGATATTTCCTCTTCTTGTTGTTCTTCTTCTGCACAGCTAAACTGGAAGTGGCATTTCCAGCACGCAATAGCGCAGAGTTATCTCAAAGAAAGGGGCCACGGTGTTTCTGTATCTCTATTATGTTGGTGCGGCTTCGGAACTTTTAAATATCTTGATATATCTCGAGAACTACGCATCTGATCAAAAAATATCATAGAACATAAAAAGTAGGAAACCTAATTCTCTACAAATAGGGTCTCTTAACATTTTGCCATAGCTCGCTTCGTTTCCGAGATATTTGCAGATTTATCTCAAGGGAAGGGGCCTGACGGACATTTTTCGAGATATTTCTTCTTCTTGTTGTTCTTCTTCTGCACAGCTAAGCTGGAAGTGGCATTTGCAGCTCGCAATAGTGCAGAGTTATCTCGAAGAAAGGGGCCACGGTGTTTCTGTATCTCTATTATGTTGGTGCGGCTTCGGAACTTTTAGATATCTTGATATATCTCGAGAACTACGCATCTGATCAAAAAATATCATAGAAGATAAAAAGTAGGAAACTTAATTCTCTACAAAAAAGGTCTCTTAACATTTTGCCATAGCTCGCTTCGTTTCCGAGATATTTGCAGATTTATCTCAAGGGAAGGGGTCTGACGGACATATTTCGAGATATTTCTTCTTCTTGTTGTTCTTCTTCTGCACAGCTAAGCTGGAAGTGGCATTTGCAGCTCGCAATAGTGCAGAGTTATCTCAAAGAAAGGGGCCACGGTGTTTCTGTATCTCTATTATGTTGGTGCGGCTTCGGAACTTTTAAATATCTTGATATATCTCGAGAACTACGCATCTGATCAAATAATATCATAGAACATAAAAAGTAGGAAACTTAATTCTCCACAAATAAGGTCTCTTAACATTTTGCCATAGCTCGCTTCGTTTCCGAGATATTTGCAGATTTATCTCAAGGGAAGGGGCCTGACGGACATATTTCGAGATATTTCTACTTCTTGTTGGTCTTCTTCTGCACAGCTAAGCTGGAAGTGGCATTTGCAGCTCGCAATAGTGCATAGTTATCTCCAACAAAGGGGCCACGGTGTTTCTGTATCTCTATTATGTTGGTGCGGCTTCGGATCTTTTAAATATCTCGATATATCTCGAAAACTACGCTTCTGATCAAAAAATATCATAGAACGTAAATTGTGGGAAACATAATTCTCTACAAAAAAGGTCTCTTAACATTTTGTCATAGCTCGCTTCGTTTCCGAGATATTTGCAGATTTATCTCAAGGGAAGGGGCCTGACGGACATATTTCGAGATATTTCTTCTTCTTGTTGTTCTTCTTCTGCACAGCTAAACTGGAAGTGGCATTTCCAGCTCGCAGTAGTGCAGAGTTATCTCAAAGAAAGGGGCCACGGTGTTTCTGTATCTCTATTATGTTGGTGCGGCTTCGGAACTTTAAAATATCTTGATATATCTCGAGAACTACGCATCTGATCAAAAAATATCATAGAACGTAAAAAGTAGGAAACTTAATTCTCTACAAATATAGTCGCTTAACATTTTGCCATAGCTCGCTTCGTTTCCGAGATATATGCAGATTTATCTCAAGGGAAGGGGCCTGACGGACATATTTCGGGATATTTCTTCTTCTTGTTGTTCTTCTTCTGCACAGCTAAACAGGAAGTGGCATTTCCAGCTCGCAATAGTGCAGAGTTATCTGAAAGAAAGGGGCCACGGTGTTTCTGTATCTCTATTATGTTGGTGCGGCTTCGGAACTTTTAAATATCTTGATATATCTCGAGAACTACGCATCTGATCAAATAATATCATAGAACATAAAAAGTAGGAAACTTAATTCTCTACAAATAAGGTCTCTTAACATTTTGCCATAGCTCGCTTCGTTTCCGAGATATTTGCAGATTTATCTCAAGGGAAGGGGCCTGACGGACATATTTCGAGATATTTCTTCTTCTTGTTGGTCTTCTTCTGCACAGCTAAGCTGGAAGTGGCATTTGCAGCTCGCAATAGTGCAGAGTTATCTCAAAGAAAGGGGCCACGGTGTTTCTGTATCTCTATTATGTTGGTGCGGCTTCGGAACTTTTAAATATCTTGATATATCTCGAGAACTACGCATCTGATCAAAAAATATCATAGAACATAAAAAGTAGGAAACTTCATTCTCTACCAAAAAGGTCTCTTATCATTTTGCCATAGCTCGCTTCGTTTCCGAGATATATGCAGATTTATCTCAAGGGAAGGGGCCTGACGGACATATTTCGGGACATTTCTTCTTCTTGTTGTTCTTCTTCTGCACAGCTAAACAGGAAGTGGCATTTCCAGCTCGCAATAGTGCAGAGTTATCTGAAAGAAAGGGGCCACGGTGTTTCTGTATCTCTATTATGTTGGTGCGGCTTCGGAACTTTTAAATATCTTGATATATCTCGAGAACTACGCATCTGATCAAATAATATCATAGAACATAAAAAGTAGGAAACTTAATTCTCTACAAATAAGGTCTCTTAACATTTTGCCATAGCTCGCTTCGTTTCCGAGATATTTGCAGATTTATCTCAAGGGAAGGGGCCTGACGGACATATTTCGAGATATTTCTTCTTCTTGTTGGTCTTCTTCTGCACAGCTAAGCTGGAAGTGGCATTTGCAGCTCGCAATGGTGCAGAGTTATCTCAATGAAAGGGGCCACGGTGTTTCTGTATCTCTATTATGTTGGTGCGGCTTCGGATCTTTTAAATATCTCGATATATCTCGAAAACGACGCTTCTGATCAAAAAATATCATAGAACCTAAATTGTGGGAAACTTAATTCTCTACAAAAAAGGTCTCTTAACATTTTGCCATAGCTCGCTTTGTTTCCGAGATATTTGCAGATTTATCTCGAGGGAAGGGGCCTGACGGACATATTTCGAGATATTTCTTCTTCTTGTTGTTCTTCTTCTGCACAGCTAAGCTGGAAGCGGCATTTGCGGCTCGCACTAGTGCAGAGTTATCTCAAAGAAAGGGGCCACGGTGTTTCTGTATCTCTATTATGTTGGTGCAGCTTCGGATCTTTTAAATATCTCGATATATCTCGAAAACTACGCTTCTGATCAAAAAATATCATAGAACATAAATTGTAGGAAACATAATTCTCTACAAGAAAGGTCTCTTAACATTTTGCCATAGCTCGTTTCGTTTCTGAGATATTTGCAGATTTATCTCGAGGGAAGGGGCCTGACGGACATATTTCGAGATATTTCTTCTTCTTGTTGTTCTTCTTCTGCACAGCTAAGCTGGACGTGGCATTTACAGCTCGCAATAGTGCAGAGTTATCTCAAAGAAAGGGGCCACGGTGTTTCTGTATCTCTATTATGTTGGTGCGGCTTCGGAACTTTTAAATATCTTGATATATCTCGAGAACTACGCATCTGATCAAAAAATATCATGGAACATAAAAAGTAGGAAACTTAATTCTCAACAAAAAAGGTCTCTTAACATTTTGCCATAGCTCGCTTCGTTTCCGAGATATTTGCAGATTTATCTCAAGGGAAGGGGCCTGACGGACATATTTCGAGATATTTCTTCTTCTTGTTGTTCTTCTTCTGCACAGCTAAACTGGAAGTGGCATTTCCAGCTCGCAGTAGTGCAGAGTTATCTCAAAGAAAGGGGCCACGGTGTTTCTGTATCTCTATTATGTTGGTGCGGCTTCGGAACTTTAA
The DNA here is from genome assembly GCF_051020975.1 of Osmia lignaria lignaria. Lineage (NCBI taxonomy): Eukaryota > Metazoa > Arthropoda > Insecta > Hymenoptera > Megachilidae > Osmia > Osmia lignaria. The sequence goes on from NW_027478161.1 coordinate 4,106,058, forward strand.
AATATCTTGATATATCTCGAGAACTACGCATCTGATCAAAAAATATCATAGAACGTAAAAAGTAGGAAACTTAATTCTCTACAAATAAAGTCGCTTAACATTTTGCCATAGCTCGCTTCGTTTCCGAGATATTTGCAGATTTATCTCAAGGGAAGGGGCCTGACGGACATATTTCGAGATATTTCTTCTTCTTGTTGTTCTTCTTCTGCACAGCTAAGCTGGAAGTGGCATTTGCAGCTCGCAATAGTGCAGAGTTATCTCAAAGAAAGGGGCCACGGTGTTTCTGTATTTCTATTATGTTGGTGCGGCTTCGGAACTTTTAAATATCTTGATATATCTCGAGAACTACGCATCTGATCAAATAATATCATACAACATAAAAAGTAGGAAACTTAATTCTCTACAAATAAGGTCTCTTAACATTTTGCCATAGCTCGCTTCGTTTCCGAGATATTTGCAGATTTATCTCAAGGGAAGGGGCCTGACGGACATATTTCGAGATATTTCTTCTTCTTGTTGGTCTTCTTCTGCACAGCTAAGCTGGAAGTGGCATTTGCAGCTCGCAATAGTGCAGAGTTATCTCAAAGAAAGGGGCCACGGTGTTTCTGTATCTCTATTATGTTGGTGCGGCTTCGGAACTTTTAAATATCTTGATATATCTCGAGAACTACGCATCTGATCAAATAATATCATACAACATAAAAAGTAGGAAACTTAATTCTCTACAAATAAGGTCTCTTAACATTTTGCCATAGCTCGCTTCGTTTCCGAGATATTTGCAGATTTATCTCAAGGGAAGGGGCCTGACGGACATATTTCGAGATATTTCTTCTTCTTGTTGGTCTTCTTCTGCACAGCTAAGCTGGAAGTGGCATTTGCAGCTCGCAATGGTGCAGAGTTATCTCAAAGAAAGGGGCCACGGTGTTTCTGTATCTCTATTATGTTGGTGCGGCTTCGGATCTTTTAAATATCTCGATATATCTCGAAAACTACGCTTCTGATCAAAAAATATCATAGAACCTAAATTGTGGGAAACTTAATTCTCTACAAAAAAGGTCTCTTAACATTTTGCCATAGCTCGCTTCGTTTCCGAGATATTTGCAGATTTATCTCGAGGGAAGGGGCCTGACGGACATATTTCGAGATATTTCTTCTTCTTGTTGTTCTTCTTCTGCACAGCTAAGCTGGAAGCGGCATTTGCGGCTCGCACTAGTGCAGAGTTATCTCAAAGAAAGGGGCCACGGTGCTTCTGTATCCCTATTATGTTGGTGCAGCTTCGGATCTGTTAAATATCTCGATATATCTCGAAAACTACGCTTCTGATCAAAAAATATCATAGAACATAAATTGTAGGAAACATAATTCTCTACAAAAAAGGTCTCTTAACATTTTGCCATAGCTCGTTTCGTTTCCGAGATATTTGCAGATATATCTCAAGGGAAGGGGCCTGACGGACATATTTCGAGATATTTCCTCTTCTTGTTGTTCTTCTTCTGCACAGCTAAACTGGAAGTGGCATTTCCAGCTCGCAATAGCGCAGAGTTATCTCAAAGAAAGGGGCCACGGTGTTTCTGTATCTCTATTATGTTGGTGCGGCTTCGGAACTTTTAAATATCTTGATATATCTCGAGAACTACGCATCTGATCAAATAATATCATAGAACATAAGAAGTAGGAAACTTAATTCTCTACAAATAAGGTCTCTTAACATTTTGCCATAGCTCGCTTCGTTTCCGAGATATTTGCAGATTTATCTCAAGGGAAGGGGCCTGACGGACATATTTCGCGATATTTCTTCTTCTTGTTGGTCTTCTTCTGCACAGCTAAGCTGGAAGTGGCATTTGCAGCTCTTATAGTGCAGAGTTATCTCAAAGAAAGGGGCCACGGTGTTTCTGTATCTCTATTATGTTGGTGCGGCTTCGGAACTTTTAAATATCTTGATATATCTCGAGAACTACGCATCTGATCAAAAAATATCATAGAACATAAAAAGTAGGAAACTTCATTCTCTACCAAAAAGGTCTCTTAACATTTTGCCATAGCTCGCTTCGTTTCCGAGATATATGCAGATTTATCTCAAGGGGAGGGGCCTGACGGACATATTTCGGGATATTTCTTCTTCTTGTTGTTCTTCTTCTGCACAGCTAAACAGGAAGTGGCATTTCCAGCTCGCAATAGTGCAGAGTTATCTGAAACAAAGGGGCCACGGTGTTTCTGTATCTCTATTATGTTGGTGCGGCTTCGGAACTTTTAAATATCTTGATATATCTCGAGAACTACGCATCTGATCAAATAATATCATAGAACATAAAAAGTAGGAAACTTAATTCTCTACAAATAAGGTCTCTTAACATTTTGCCATAGCTCGCTTCGTTTCCGAGATATTTGCAGATTTATCTCAAGGGAAGGGGCCTGACGGACATATTTCGAGATATTTCTTCTTCTTGTTGGTCTTCTTCTGCACAGCTAAGCTGGAAGTGGCATTTGCAGCTCGCAATGGTGCAGAGTTATCTCAAAGAAAGGGGCCACGGTGTTTCTGTATCTCTATTATGTTGGTGCGGCTTCGGATCTTTTAAATATCTCGATATATCTCGAAAACTACGCTTCTGATCAAAAAATATCATAGAACCTAAATTGTGGGAAATATAATTCTCTACAAAAAAGGTCTCTTAGCATTTTGCCGTAGCTCGCTTCGTTTCCGAGATATTTGCAGATTTATCTCAAGGGAAGGGGCCTGACGGACATATTTCCAGATATTTCTTCTTCTTGTTGTTCTTCTTCTGCACAGCTAAGCTGGAAGTGGCATTTGCAGCTCGCAATAGTGCAGAGTTATCTCAAAGAAAGGGGCCACGGTGTTTCTGTATCTCTATTATGTTGGTGCGGCTTCGGAACTTTTAAATATCTTGATATATCTCGAGAACTACGCATCCGATCAAAAAATATCATAGAACATAAAAAGTAGGAAACTTAGTTCTCTACAAAAAAGGTCTCTTAACATTTTGCCATAGCTCGCTTCGTTTCCGAGATATTTGCAGATTTATCTCGAGGGAAGGGGCCTGACGGACATATTTCGAGATATTTCTTCTTCTTGTTGGTCTTCTTCTGCACAGCTAAGCTGGAAGTGGCATTTGCAGCTCGCAATAGTGCAGAGTTATCGCAAAGAAAGGGGCCACGGTGTTTCTGTATCTCTATTATGTTGGTGCGGCTTCGGAACTTTTAAATATCTTGATATATCTCGAGAACTACGCATCTGATCAAAAAATATCATAGAACATAAAAAGTAGGAAACTTAATTCTCTACAAAAAAGGTCTCTTAACGTTTTGCAATAGCTCGCTTCGTTTCCGAGATATTTGCAGATTTATCTCAAGGGAAGGGTCCTGACGGACATATTTCGAGATATTTCTTCTTCTTGTTGTTCTTCTTCTGCACAGCTAAACTGGAAGTGGCATTTCCAGCTCGCAATCATGCAGAGTTATCTCAAAGAGAGGGGCCACGGTGTTTCTGTATCTCTATTATGTTGGTGCGGCTTCGGAACTTTTAAATATCTTGATATATCTCGAGAACTACGCCTCTGATCGAAAAATATCATAGAACCTAAATTGTGGGAAACTTAATTCTCTACAAAAAAGGTCTCTTAACATTTTGCCATAGCTCGCTTTGTTTCCGAGATATTTGCAGATTTATCTCGAGGGAAGGGGCCTGACGGACATATTTCGAGATATTTCTTCTTCTTGTTGTTCTTCTTCTGCACAGCTAAGCTGGAAGCGGCATTTGCGGCTCGCACTAGTGCAGAGTTATCTCAAAGAAAGGGGCCACGGTGTTTCTGTATCTCTATTATGTTGGTGCAGCTTCGGATCTTTTAAATATCTCGATATATCTCGAAAACTACGCTTCTGATCAAAAAATATCATAGAACATAAATTGTAGGAAACTTAATTCTCAACAAAAAAGGTCTCTTAACATTTTGCCATAGCTCGCTTCGTTTCCGAGATATTTGCAGATTTATCTCAAGGGAAGGGGCCTGACGGACATATTTCGAGATATTTCTTCTTCTTGTTGTTCTTCTTCTGCACAGCTAAACTGGAAGTGGCATTTCCAGCTCGCAGTAGTGCAGAGTTATCTCAAAGAAAGGGGCCACGGTGTTTCTGTATCTCTATTATGTTGGTGCGGCTTCGGAACTTTAAAATATCTTGATATATCTCGAGAACTACGCATCTGATCAAATAATATCATAGAACATAAAAAGTAGGAAACTTAATTCTCTACAAATAAGGTCTCTTAACATTTTGCCATAGCTCGCTTCGTTTCCGAGATATTTGCAGATTTATCTCAAGGGAAGGGGCCTGACGGACATATTTCGAGATATTTCTTCTTCTTGTTGGTCTTCTTCTGCACAGCTAAGCTGGAAGTGGCATTTGCAGCTCGCAATGGTGCAGAGTTATCTCAAAGAAAGGGGCCACGGTGTTTCTGTATCTCTATTATGTTGGTGCGGCTTCGGATCTTTTAAATATCTCGATATATCTCGAAAACTACGCTTCTGATCAAAAAATATCATAGAACCTAAATTGTGGGAAATATAATTCTCTACAAAAAAGGTCTCTTAGCATTTTGCCGTAGCTCGCTTCGTTTCCGAGATATTTGCAGATTTATCTCAAGGGAAGGGGCCTGACGGACATATTTCCAGATATTTCTTCTTCTTGTTGTTCTTCTTCTGCACAGCTAAGCTGGAAGTGGCATTTGCAGCTCGCAATAGTGCAGAGTTATCTCAAAGAAAGGGGCCACGGTGTTTCTGTATCTCTATTATGTTGGTGCGGCTTCGGAACTTTTAAATATCTTGATATATCTCGAGAACTACGCATCCGATCAAAAAATATCATAGAACATAAAAAGTAGGAAACTTAGTTCTCTACAAAAAAGGTCTCTTAACATTTTGCCATAGCTCGCTTCGTTTCCGAGATATTTGCAGATTTATCTCGAGGGAAGGGGCCTGACGGACATATTTCGAGATATTTCTTCTTCTTGTTGGTCTTCTTCTGCACAGCTAAGCTGGAAGTGGCATTTGCAGCTCGCAATAGTGCAGAGTTATCGCAAAGAAAGGGGCCACGGTGTTTCTGTATCTCTATTATGTTGGTGCGGCTTCGGAACTTTTAAATATCTTGATATATCTCGAGAACTACGCATCTGATCAAAAAATATCATAGAACATAAAAAGTAGGAAACTTAATTCTCTACAAAAAAGGTCTCTTAACGTTTTGCAATAGCTCGCTTCGTTTCCGAGATATTTGCAGATTTATCTCAAGGGAAGGGTCCTGACGGACATATTTCGAGATATTTCTTCTTCTTGTTGTTCTTCTTCTGCACAGCTAAACTGGAAGTGGCATTTCCAGCTCGCAATCATGCAGAGTTATCTCAAAGAGAGGGGCCACGGTGTTTCTGTATCTCTATTATGTTGGTGCGGCTTCGGAACTTTTAAATATCTTGATATATCTCGAGAACTACGCCTCTGATCGAAAAATATCATAGAACAGAAAAAGTAGGAAACTTAATTCTCTACAAAAAAGGTCTCTTAACATTTTGCCATAGCTCGCTTCGTTTCCGAGATATTTGCAGATTTATCTCAAGGGAAGGGGCCTGACGGACATATTTCGGGACATTTCTTCTTCTTGTTGTTCTTCTTCTGCACAGCTAAACAGGAAGTGGCATTTCCAGCTCGCAATAGTGCAGAGTTATCTGAAAGAAAGGGGCCACGGTGTTTCTGTATCTCTATTATGTTGGTGCGGCTTCGGAACTTTTAAATATCTTGATATATCTCGAGAACTACGCATCTGATCAAATAATATCATAGAACATAAAAAGTAGGAAACTTAATTCTCTACAAATAAGGTCTCTTCACATTTTGCCATAGCTCGCTTCGTTTCCGAGATATTTGCAGATTTATCTCAAGGGAAGGGGCCTGACGGACATATTTCGAGATATTTCTTCTTCTTGTTGGTCTTCTTCTGCACAGCTAAGCTGGAAGTGGCATTTGCAGCTCGCAATGGTGCAGAGTTATCTCAATGAAAGGGGCCACGGTGTTTCTGTATCTCTATTATGTTGGTGCGGCTTCGGATCTTTTAAATATCTCGATATATCTCGAAAACGACGCTTCTGATCAAAAAATATCATAGAACCTAAATTGTGGGAAACTTAATTCTCTACAAAAAAGGTCTCTTAACATTTTGCCATAGCTCGCTTTGTTTCCGAGATATTTGCAGATTTATCTCGAGGGAAGGGGCCTGACGGACATATTTCGAGATATTTCTTCTTCTTGTTGTTCTTCTTCTGCACAGCTAAGCTGGAAGCGGCATTTGCGGCTCGCACTAGTGCAGAGTTATCTCAAAGAAAGGGGCCACGGTGTTTCTGTATCTCTATTATGTTGGTGCAGCTTCGGATCTTTTAAATATCTCGATATATCTCGAAAACTACGCTTCTGATCAAAAAATATCATAGAACATAAATTGTAGGAAACTTAATTCTCAACAAAAAAGGTCTCTTAACATTTTGCCATAGCTCGCTTCGTTTCCGAGATATTTGCAGATTTATCTCAAGGGAAGGGGCCTGACGGACATATTTCGAGATATTTCTTCTTCTTGTTGTTCTTCTTCTGCACAGCTAAACTGGAAGTGGCATTTCCAGCTCGCAGTAGTGCAGAGTTATCTCAAAGAAAGGGGCCACGGTGTTTCTGTATCTCTATTATGTTGGTGCGGCTTCGGAACTTTAAAATATCTTGATATATCTCGAGAACTACGCATCTGATCAAAAAATATCATAGAACGTAAAAAGTAGGAAACTTAATTCTCTACAAATAAAGTCGCTTAACATTTTGCCATAGCTCGCTTCGTTTCCGAGATATTTGCAGATTTATCTCAAGGGAAGGGGCCTGACGGACATATTTCGAGATATTTCTTCTTCTTGTTGTTCTTCTTCTGCACAGCTAAGCTGGAAGTGGCATTTGCAGCTCGCAATAGTGCAGGGTTATCTCAAAGAAAGGGGCCACGGTGTTTCTGTATTTCTATTATGTTGGTGCGGCTTCGGAACTTTTAAATATCTTGATATATCTCGAGAACTACGCATCTGATCAAATAATATCATACAACTTAAAAAGTAGGAAACTTAATTCTCTACAAATAAGGTCTCTTAACATTTTGCCATAGCTCGCTTCGTTTCCGAGATATTTGCAGATTTATCTCAAGGGAAGGGGCCTGACGGACATATTTCGAGATATTTCTTCTTCTTGTTGGTCTTCTTCTGCACAGCTAAGCTGGAAGTGGCATTTGCAGCTCGCAATGGTGCAGAGTTATCTCAAAGAAAGGGGCCACGGTGTTTCTGTATCTCTATTATGTTGGTGCGGCTTCGGATCTTTTAAATATCTCGATATATCTCGAAAACTACGCTTCTGATCAAAAAATATCATAGAACCTAAATTGTGGGAAACTTAATTCTCTACAAAAAAGGTCTCTTAACATTTTGCCATAGCTCGCTTCGTTTCCGAGATATTTGCAGATTTATCTCGAGGGAAGGGGCCTGACGGACATATTTCGAGATATTTCTTCTTCTTGTTGTTCTTCTTCTGCACAGCTAAGCTGGAAGCGGCATTTGCGGCTCGCACTAGTGCAGAGTTATCTCAAAGAAAGGGGCCACGGGGCTTCTGTATCCCTATTATGTTGGTGCAGCTTCGGATCTGTTAAATATCTCGATATATCTCGAAAACTACGCTTCTGATCAAAAAATATCATAGAACATAAATTGTAGGAAACATAATTCTCTACAAAAAAGGTCTCTTAACATTTTGCCATAGCTCGTTTCGTTTCCGAGATATTTGCAGATATATCTCAAGGGAAGGGGCCTGACGGACATATTTCGAGATATTTCCTCTTCTTGTTGTTCTTCTTCTGCACAGCTAAACTGGAAGTGGAATTTCCAGCTCGCAATAGCGCAGAGTTATCTCAAAGAAAGGGGCCACGGTGTTTCTGTATCTCTATTATGTTGGTGCGGCTTCGGAACTTTTAAATATCTTGATATATCTCGAGAACTACGCATCTGATCAAATAATATCATAGAACATAAGAAGTAGGAAACTTAATTCTCTACAAATAAGGTCTCTTAACATTTTGCCATAGCTCGCTTCGTTTCCGAGATATTTGCAGATTTATCTCAAGGGAAGGGGCCTGACGGACATATTTCGCGATATTTCTTCTTCTTGTTGGTCTTCTTCTGCACAGCTAAGCTGGAAGTGGCATTTGCAGCTCTTATAGTGCAGAGTTATCTCAAAGAAAGGGGCCACGGTGTTTCTGTATCTCTATTATGTTGGTGCGGCTTCGGAACTTTTAAATATCTTGATATATCTCGAGAACTACGCATCTGATCAAAAAATATCATAGAACATAAAAAGTAGGAAACTTCATTCTCTACCAAAAAGGTCTCTTAACATTTTGCCATAGCTCGCTTCGTTTCCGAGATATATGCAGATTTATCTCAAGGGAAGGGGCCTGACGGACATATTTCGGGATATTTCTTCTTCTTGTTGTTCTTCTTCTGCACAGCTAAACAGGAAGTGGCATTTCCAGCTCGCAATAGTGCAGAGTTATCTGAAACAAAGGGGCCACGGTGTTTCTGTATCTCTATTATGTTGGTGCGGCTTCGGAACTTTTAAATATCTTGATATATCTCGAGAACTACGCATCTGATCAAATAATATCATAGAACATAAAAAGTAGGAAACTTAATTCTCTACAAATAAGGTCTCTTAACATTTTGCCATAGCTCGCTTCGTTTCCGAGATATTTGCAGATTTATCTCAAGGGAAGGGGCCTGACGGACATATTTCGAGATATTTCTTCTTCTTGTTGGTCTTCTTCTGCACAGCTAAGCTGGAAGTGGCATTTGCAGCTCGCAATGGTGCAGAGTTATCTCAAAGAAAGGGGCCACGGTGTTTCTGTATCTCTATTATGTTGGTGCGGCTTCGGATCTTTTAAATATCTCGATATATCTCGAAAACTACGCTTCTGATCAAAAAATATCATAGAACCTAAATTGTGGGAAATATAATTCTCTACAAAAAAGGTCTCTTAGCATTTTGCCGTAGCTCGCTTCGTTTCCGAGATATTTGCAGATTTATCTCAAGGGAAGGGGCCTGACGGACATATTTCCAGATATTTCTTCTTCTTGTTGTTCTTCTTCTGCACAGCTAAGCTGGAAGTGGCATTTGCAGCTCGCAATAGTGCAGAGTTATCTCAAAGAAAGGGGCCACGGTGTTTCTGTATCTCTATTATGTTGGTGCGGCTTCGGAACTTTTAAATATCTTGATATATCTCGAGAACTACGCATCCGATCAAAAAATATCATAGAACATAAAAAGTAGGAAACTTAGTTCTCTACAAAAAAGGTCTCTTAACATTTTGCCATAGCTCGCTTCGTTTCCGAGATATTTGCAGATTTATCTCGAGGGAAGGGGCCTGACGGACATATTTCGAGATATTTCTTCTTCTTGTTGGTCTTCTTCTGCACAGCTAAGCTGGAAGTGGCATTTGCAGCTCGCAATAGTGCAGAGTTATCGCAAAGAAAGGGGCCACGGTGTTTCTGTATCTCTATTATGTTGGTGCGGCTTCGGAACTTTTAAATATCTTGATATATCTCGAGAACTACGCATCTGATCAAAAAATATCATAGAACATAAAAAGTAGGAAACTTAATTCTCTACAAAAAAGGTCTCTTAACGTTTTGCAATAGCTCGCTTCGTTTCCGAGATATTTGCAGATTTAGCTCAAGGGAAGGGGCCTGACGGACATATTCCGAGATATTTCTTCTTCTTGTTGTTCCTCTTCTGCACAGCTAAGCTGGAAGTGGCATTTGCAGGTCGCAATAGTGCAGAGTTATCTCAAAGAAAGGGGCCACGGTGTTTCTGTATCTCTATTATGTTGGTGCGGCTTCGGAACTTTTAAATATCTCGATATATCTCGAAAACTACGCTTCTGATCAAAAAATATCAGAGAACGTAAATTGTAGGAAACATAATTCTCTACAAAAAAGGTCTCTGAACATTTTGCCATAGCTCGCTTCGTTTCCGAGATATTTGCAGATTTATCTCAAGGGAAGGGGCCTGACGGACATATTTCGAGATATTTCTTCTTCTTGTTGTTCTTCTTCTGCACAGCTAAGCTGGAAGTGGCATTTGCTGCGCGCAATAGTGCAGAGTTATCTCAAAGAAAGGGGCCACGGTGTTTCTGTATCTCTATTATGTTGGTGCGGCTTCGGAACTTTTAAATATCTTGATATATCTCGAGAACTACGCATCTGATCAAGAAATATCATAAAACATAAAAAGTAGAAAACTTAATTCTCTACAAAAAAGGTCTCTTAACATTTTCCCATAGCTGGCATCGTTTCCGAGATATTTGCAGATTTAGCTCAAGGGAAGGGGCCTGACGGACATATTCCGAGATATTTCTTCTTCTTGTTGTTCCTCTTCTGCACAGCTAAGCTGGAAGTGGCATTTGCAGGTCGCAATAGTGCAGAGTTATCTCAAAGAAAGGGGCCACGGTGTTTCTGTACCTCTATTATGTTGGTGCAGCTTCGGAGCTTTTAAATATCTTGATATATCTCGAGAACTACGCATCTGATCAAAAAATATCATAGAACTTAAAAAGTAGGAAACTTAATTCTCTACAAAAAAGGTCTTTTAACGTTTTGCAATAGCTCGCTTCGTTTCCGAGATATTTGCAGATTTATCTCAAGGGAAGGGTCCTGACGGACATATTTCGAGGTATTTCTTCTTCTTGTTGTTCTTCTTCTGCACAGCTAAACTGGAAGTGGCATTTCCAGCTCGCAATCATGCAGAGTTATCTCAAAGAGAGGGGCCACGGTGTTTCTGTATCTCTATTATGTTGGTGCGGCTTCGGAACTTTTAAATATCTTGATATATCTCGAGAACTACGCCTCTGATCGAAAAATATCATGGAACATAAAAAGTAGGAAACTTAATTCTCTACAAAAAAGGTCTCTTAACATTTTGCCATAGCTCGCTTCTTTTCCGAGATATTTGCAGATTTATCTCAAGGGAAGGGGCCTGACGGACATATTTCGAGATATTTCTTCTTCTTGTTGTTCTTCTTCTGCACAGCTAAGCTGGAAGTGGCATTTGCAGCTCGCAATAGTGCAGAGTTATCGCAAAGAAAGGGGCCACGGTGTTTCTGTATCTCTATTATGTTGGTGCGGCTTCGGAACTTTTAAATATCTTGATATATCTCGAGAACTACGCATCTGATCAAAAAATATCATAGAACATAAAAAGTAGGAAACCTAATTTTCTACAAAAAAGGTCTCTTAACATTTTGCCGTAGCTCGCTTCGTTTCCGAGATATTTGCAGATTTATCTCAAGGGAAGGGGCCTGACGGACATATTTCGAGATATTTCTTCTTCTTGTTGTTCTTCTTCTGCACAGCTAAGCTGGAAGTGGCATTTGCAGCGCGCAATAGTGCAGAGTTATCTCAAAGAGAGGGGCCACGGTGTTTCTGTATCTCTATTATGTTGGTGCGGCTTCGGAACTTTTAAATATCTTGATATATCTCGAGAACTACGCCTCTGATCGCAAAATATCATAGAACATAAAAAGTTGCAAACTTAATTCTCTACAAAAAAGGTCTCTTAACATTTTCCCATAGCTGGCATCGTTTCCGAGATATTTGCAGATTTAGCTCAAGGGAAGGGGCCTGACGGACATATTCCGAGATATTTCTTCTTCTTGTTGTTCCTCTTCTGCACAGCTAAGCTGGAAGTGGCATTTGCAGGTCGCAATAGTGCAGAGTTATCTCAAAGAAAGGGGCCACGGTGTTTCTGTATCTCTATTATGTTGGTGCGGCTTCGGAACTTTTAAATATCTCGATATATCTCGAAAACTACGCTTCCGATCAAAAAATATCAGAGAACGTAAATTGTAGGAAACATAATTCTCTACAAAAAAGGTCTCTTAACATTTTGCCGTAGCTCGCTTCGTTTCCGAGATATTTGCAGATTTATCTCAAGGGAAGGGGCCTGACGGACATATTTCGAAATATTTCTTATTCTTGTTGTTCTTCTTCTGCACAGCTAAGCTGGAAGTGGCATTTGCAGCTCGCAATAGTGCTGAGTTATCTCAAAGAAAGGGGCCACGGTGTTTCTGTACCTCTATTATGTTGGTGCAGCTTCGGAGCTTTTAAATATCTAGATATATCTCGAGAACTACGCATCTGATCAAAAAATATCATAGAACATAAAAAGTAGGAAACTTAATTCTCTACAAAAAAGGTCTTTTAACGTTTTGCAATAGCTCGCTTCGTTTCCGAGATATTTGCAGATTTATCTCAAGGGAAGGGTCCTGACGGACATATTTCGAGGTATTTCTTCTTCTTGTTGTTCTTCTTCTGCACAGCTAAACTGGAAGTGGCATTTCCAGCTCGCAATCATGCAGAGTTATCTCAAAGAGAGGGGCCACGGTGTTTCTGTATCTCTATTATGTTGGTGCGGCTTCGGAACTTTTAAATATCTTGATATATCTCGAGAACTACGCCTCTGATCGAAAAATATCATAGAACATAAAAAGTAGGAAACTTAATTCTCTACAAAAAAGGTCTCTTAACATTTTGCCATAGCTCGCTTCGTTTCCGAGATATTTGCAGATTTATCTCAAGGGAAGGGGCCTGACGGACATATTTCGAAATATTTCTTATTCTTGTTGTTCTTCTTCTGCACAGCTAAGCTGGAAGTGGCATTTGCAGCTCGCAATAGTGCTGAGTTATCTCAAAGAAAGGGGCCACGGTGTTTCTGTACCTCTATTATGTTGGTGCAGCTTCGGAGCTTTTAAATATCTTGATATATCTCGAGAACTACGCATCTGATCAAAAAATATCATAGAACATAAAAAGTAGGAAACCTAATTTTCTACAAAAAAGGTCTCTTAACATTTTGCCGTAGCTCGCTTCGTTTCCGAGATATTTGCAGATTTATCTCAAGGGAAGGGGCCTGACGGACATATTTCGAGATATTTCTTCTTCTTGTTGTTCTTCTGCTGCACAGCTAAGCTGGAAGTGGCATTTGCAGCGCGCAATAGTGCAGAGTTATCTCAAAGAGAGGGGCCACGGTGTTTCTGTATCTCTATTATGTTGGTGCGGCTTCGGAACTTTTAAATATCTTGATACATCTCGAGAACTACGCCTCTGATCGAAAAATATCATAGAACATAAAAAGTTGGAAACTTAATTCTCTACAAAAAAGGTCTCTTAACATTTTCCCATAGCTGGCATCGTTTCCGAGATATTTGCAGATTTAGCTCAAGGGAAGGGCCCTGACGGACATATTCCGAGATATTTCTTCTTCTTGTTGTTCCTCTTCTGCACAGCTAAGCTGGAAGTGGCATCTGCAGGTCGCAATAGTGCAGAGTTATCTCAAAGAAAGGGGCCACGGTGTTTCTGTATCTCTATTATGTTGGTGCCGCTTCGGAACTTTTAATTATCAGGATATATCTCGAGAACTACGCATCTGATCAAAAAATAACATAGAACGTAAAAAGTAGGAAACTTAATTCTCTACAAAAATGGTCTCCTAACATTTTGCCATAGCTCGCTTCGTTTCCGAGATATTTGCAGATTTATCTCAAGGGAAGGGGCCTGACGGACATATTTCGAAATATTTCTTATTCTTGTTGTTCTTCTTCTGCACAGGTAAGCTGGAAGTGGCATTTGCAGCGCGCAATAGTGCAGAGTTATCTCAAAGAGAGGGGCCACGGTGTTTCTGTATCTCTATTATGTTGGTGCGGCTTCGGAACTTTTAAATATCTTGATACATCTCGAGAACTACGCCTCTGATCGAAAAATATCATAGAACATAAAAAGTAGGAAACTTAATTCTCTACAAATAAGGTCTCTAAACATTTTGCCATAGCTCGCTTGGTTTCCGAGATATTTGCAGATTTATCTCAAGGGAAGGGGCCTGACGGACATATTTCGAGATATTCCTTCTTCTTGTTGTTCTTCTTCTGCACAGCTAAGCTGGAAGTGGCATTTGCAGCTCGCAATAGTGCAGAGTTACCTCAAAGAAAGGGGCCACGGTGTTTCTGTATCTCTATTATGTTGGTGCCGCTTCGGAACTTTTAAATATCAGGATATATCTCGAGAACTACGCATCTGATCAAAAAATAACATAGAACGTAAAAAGTAGGAAACTTAATTCTCTACAAAAATGGTCTCTTAACATTTTGCCATAGCTCGCTTCGTTTCGGAGATATTTGCAGATTTATCTCAAGGGAAGGGGCCTGACGGACATATTTCGAAATATTTCTTATTCTTGTTGTTCTTCTTCTGCACAGCTAAGCTGGAAGTGGCATTTGCAGCTCGCAATAGTGCAGAGTTATCTCAAAGAAAGGGGCCACGGTGTTTCTGTACCTCTATTATGTTGGTGCAGCTTCGGAGCTTTTAAATATCTTGATATATCTCGAGAACTACGCATCTGATCAAAAAATATCATAGAACATAAAAAGTAGGAAACTTAATTCTCTACAAAAAAGGTCTCTTAACATTTTCCCATAGCTGGCATCGTTTCCGAGATATTTGCAGATATAGCTCAAGGGAAGGGGCCTGACGGACATATTCCGAGATATTTCTTCTTCTTGTTGTTCCTCTTCTGCACAGCTAAGCTGGAAGTGGCATTTGCAGGTCGCAATAGTGCAGAGTTATCTCAAAGAAAGGGGCCACGGTGTTTCTGTATCTCTATTATGTTGGTGCGGCTTCGGAACTTTTAAATATCTCGATATATCTCGAAAACTACGCTTCTGATCAAAAAATATCAGAGAACGTAAATTGTAGGGCACATAATTCTCTACAAAAAAGGTCTCTTAACATTTTGCCATAGCTCGCTTCGTTTCCGAGATATTTGCAGATTTATCTCAAGGGAAGGGGCCTGACGGACATATTTCGAGATATTTCTTCTTCTTGTTGTTCTTCTTCTGCACAGCTAAGCTGGAAGTGGCATTTGCAGCTCGCAATAGTGCAGAGTTATCTCAAAGAAAGGGGCCACGGTGTTTCTGTATCTCTATTATGTTGGTGCGGCTTCGGAACTTTTAAATATCTTGATATATCTCGAGAACTACGCATCTGATCAAAAAATATCATAGAACATAAAAAGTAGGAAACTTAATTCTCTACAAAAATGGTCTCTTAACATTTTGCCATAGCTCGCTTCGTTTCCGAGATATTTGCAGATTTATCTCAAGGGAAGGGGCCTGACGGACATATTTCGAGATATTTCTTCTTCTTGTTGTTCTTCTTCTGCACAGCTAAGCTGGAAGTGGCATTTGCAGCTCGCAGTAGTGCAGAGTTATCTCAAAGAAAGGGGCCACGGTGTTTCTGTATCTCTATTATGTTGGTGCGGCTTCGGAACTTTTAAATATCTTGATATATCTCGAGAACTACGCATCTGATCAGAAAATATCATAGAACATAAAAAGTAGGAAACTTAATTCTCTACAAAAAAGGTCTCTTAACATTTTGCCATAGCTCGCTTCGTTTCCGAGATATTTGCAGATTTATCTCAAGGGAAGGGGCCTGACGGACATATTTCGAGATATTTCTTCTTCTTGTTGTTCTTCTTCTGCACAGCTAAGCTGGAAGTGGCATTTGCAGCTCGCAATAGTGCAGAGTTACCTCAAAGAAAGGGGCCACGGTGTTTCTGTATCTCTATTATGTTGGTGCGGCTTCGGAACTTTTAAATATCTTGATATATCTCGAGAACTACGCATCTGATCAAAAAATATCATAGAACATAAAAAGTAGGAAACTTAATTCTCTACAAAAAAGGTTTGTTAACATTTTGCCATAGCTCGCTTCGTTTCCGAGATATTTGCAGATATATCTCAAGGGAAGGGGCCTGACGGACATATTTCGAGATATTTCTTCTTCTTGTTGTTCTTCTTCTGCACAGCTAAGCTGGAAGTGGCATTTGCAGCGCGCAATAGTGCAGAGTTATCTCAAAGAAAGGGGCCACGGTGTTTCTGTATCTCTATTATGTTGGTGCGGCTTCGGAACTTTTAAATATCTTGATATATCTCGAGAACTACGCATCTGCTCAAAAAATATCATAGAACATAAAAAGTAGGAATCCTAATTTTCTACAAAAAAGGTCTCTTAACATTTTGCCGTAGCTCGCTTGGTTTCCGAGATATTTGCAGATTTATCTCAAGGGAAGGGGCCTGACGGACATATTTCCAGATATTTCTTCTTCTTGTTGTTCTTCTTCTGCACAGCTAAGCTGGAAGTGGCATTTGCAGCTCGCAATAGTGCAGAGTTATCGCAAAGAAAGGGGCCACGGTGTTTCTGTATCTCTATTATGTTGGTGCGGCTTCGGAACTTTTAAATATCTTGATATATCTCGAGAACTACGCATCTGATCAAAAAATATCATAGAACATAAAAAGTAGGAAACCTAATTTTCTACAAAAAAGGTCTCTTAACATTTTGCCGTAGCTCGCTTCGTTTCCGAGATATTTGCAGATTTATCTCAAGGGAAGGGGCCTGACGGACATATTTCGAGATATTTCTTCTTCTTGTTGTTCTTCTTCTGCACAGCTAAGCTGGAAGTGGCATTTGCTGCGCGCAATAGTGCAGAGTTATCTCAAAGAAAGGGGCCACGGTGTTTCTGTATCTCTATTATGTTGGTGCGGCTTCGGAACTTTTAAATATCTTGATATATCTCGAGAACTACGCATCTGATCAAAAATTATCATAGAACATAAAAAGTAGGAAACTTAATTCTCTACAAAAAAGGTCTCTTAACATTTTCCCATAACTGGCATCGTTTCCGAGATATTTGCAGATTTAGCTCAAGGGAAGGAGCCTGACGGACATATTCCGAGATATTTCTTCTTCTTGTTGTTCCTCTTCTGCACAGCTAAGCTGGAAGTGGCATTTGCAGGTCGCAATAGTGCAGAGTTATCTCAAAGAAAGGAGCCACGGTGTTTCTGTATCTCTATTATGTTGGTGCGGCTTCGGAACTTTTAAATATCTCGATATATCTCGAAAACTACGCTTCTGATCAAAAAATATCAGAGAACGTAAATTGTAGGAAACATAATTCTCTACAAAAAAGGTCTCTTAACATTTTGCCGTAGCTCGCTTCGTTTCCGAGATATTTGCAGATTTATCTCAAGGGAAGGGGCCTGACGGACATATTTCGAAATATTTCTTATTCTTGTTGTTCTTCTTCTGCACAGCTAAGCTGGAAGTGGCATTTGCAGCTCGCAATAGTGCAGAGTTATCTCAAAGAAAGGGGCCACGGTGTTTCTGTACCTCTATTATGTTGGTGCAGCTTCGGAGCTTTTAAATATCTTGATATATCTCGAGAACTACGCATCTGATCAAAAAATATCATAGAACATAAAAAGTAGGAAACTTAATTCTCTACAAAAAAGGTCTCTTAACATTTTGCCATAGCTCGCTTCGTTTCCGAGATATTTGCAGATTTATCTCAAGGGAAGGGGCCTGACGGACATATTTCGAGATATTTCTTCTTCTTGTTGTTCCTCTTCTGCACAGCTAAGCTGGAAGTGGCATTTGCAGCGCGCAATAGTGCAGAGTTATCTCAAAGAAACGGGCCACGGTGTTTCTGTATCTCTATTATGTTGGTGCGGCTTCGGAACTTTTAAATATCTTGATATATCTCGAGAACTACGCATCTGATCAAAAAATATCATAGAACATAAAAAGTAGGAAACTTAATTCTCTACAAAAAAGGTCTCTTAACATTTTCCCATAACTGGCATCGTTTCCGAGATATTTGCAGATTTATCTCAAGGGAAGGGGCCTGACGGACATATTTCGAGATATTTCTTCTTCTTGTTGTTCTTCTTCTGCACAGCTAAGCTGGAAGTGGCATTTGCAGCTCGCAATAGTGCAGAGTTATCTCAAAGAAAGGGGCCACGGTGTTTCTGTACCTCTATTATGTTGGTGCAGCTTCGGAGCTTTTAAATATCTTGATATATCTCGAGAACTACGCATCTGATCAAAAAATATCATAGAACATGAAAAGTAGGAAACTTAATTCTCTACAAAAAAGGTCTCTTAACATTTTGCCATAGCTCGCTTCGTTTCCGAGATATTTGCAGATTTATCTCGAGGGAAGGGGCCTGACGGACATATTTCGAGATATTTCTTCTTCTTGTTGTTCTTCTTCTGCACAGCTAAGCTGGAAGCGGCATTTGTGCCTGGCACTAGTGCAGAGTTATCTCAAAGAAAGGGGCCACGGTGTTTCTGTATCTCTATTATGTTGGTGCGGCTTCGGATCTTTTAAATATCTCGATATATCTCGAAAACTACGCTTCTGATCAAAAAATATCATAGAACATAAATTGTAGAAAACTTAATTCTCTACAAAAAAGGTCTCTTAACATTTTGCCATAGCCCTCTTCGTTTCCGAGATATTTCCAGATTTATCTCAAGGGAAGGGGCCTGACGGACATATTTCGAGATATTTCTTCTTCTTGTTGTTCTTCTTCTGCACAGATAAGCTGGAAGTGGCATTTGCGGCTCGCACTAGTGCAGAGTTATCTCAAAGAAAGGGGCCACGGTGTTTCTGTATCTCTATTATGTTGGTGCGGCTTCGGAACTTTTAAATATCTCGATATATCTCGAAAACTACGCTTCTGATCAAAAAATATCATAGAACATAAATTGTAGGAAACATAATTCTCTACAAAAAAGGTCTCTTAACATTTTGCCATAGCTCGCTTCGTTTCCGAGATATTTGCAGATATATCTCAAGGGCAGGGGCCTGACGGACATATTTCGAGATATTTCTTCTTCTTGTTGTTCTTCTTCTGCACAGCTAAGCTGGAAGTGGCATTTACAGCTCGCAATAGTGCAGAGTTATCTCAAAGAAAGGGGCCACGGTGTTTCTGTATCTCTATTATGTTGGTGCGGCTTCGGAACTTTTAAATATCTTGATATATCTCGAGAACTACGCATCTGATCAAAAAATATCATAGAACATAAAAAGTAGGAAACTTAATTCTCTACAAAAAAGGTCTCTTAACATTTTGCCATAGCTCTCTTCGTTTCCGAGATATTTGCAGATTTAGCTCAAGGGAAGGGGCCTGACGGACATATTCCGAGATATTTCTTCTTCTTGTTGTTCCTCTTCTGCACAGCTAAGCTGGAAGTGGCATTTGCAGGTCGCAATAGTGCAGAGTTATCTCAAAGAAAGGGGCCACGGTGTTTCTGTATCTCTATTATGTTGGTGCGGCTTCGGAACTTTTAAATATCTCGATATATCTCGAAAACTACGCTTCTGATCAAAAAATATCAGAGAACGTAAATTGTAGGGCACGTAATTCTCTACAAAAAAGGTCTCTTAACATTTTGCCATAGCTCGCTTCGTTTCCGAGATATTTGCAGATTTATCTCAAGGGAAGGGGCCTGACGGACATATTTCGAGATATTTCTTCTTCTTGTTGTTCTTCTTCTGCACAGCTAAGCTGGAAGTGGCATTTGCAGCTCGCAATAGTGCAGAGTTATCTCAAAGAAAGGGGCCACGGTGTTTCTGTATCTCTATTATGTTGGTGCGGCTTCGGAACTTTTAAATATCTTGATATATCTCGAGAACTACGCATCTGATCAAAAAATATCATAGAACATAAAAAGTAGGAAACCTAATTTTCTACAAAAAAGGTCTCTTAACATTTTGCCGTAGCTCGCTTCGTTTCCGAGATATTTGCAGATTTATCTCAAGGGAAGGGGCCTGACGGACATATTTCGAGATATTTCTTCTTCTTGTTGTTCTTCTTCTGCACAGCTAAGCTGGAAGTGGCATTTGCTGCGCGCAATAGTGCAGAGTTATCTCAAAGAAAGGGGCCACGGTGTTTCTGTATCTCTATTATGTTGGTGCGGCTTCGGAACTTTTAAATATCTTGATATATCTCGAGAACTACGCATCTGATCAAAAATTATCATAGAACATAAAAAGTAGGAAACTTAATTCTCTACAAAAAAGGTCTCTTAACATTTTCCCATAACTGGCATCGTTTCCGAGATGTTTGCAGATTTAGCTCAAGGGAAGGGGCCTGACGGACATATTCCGAGATATTTCTTCTTCTTGTTGTTCCTCTTCTGCACAGCTAAGCTGGAAGTGGCATTTGCAGGTCGCAATAGTGCAGAGTTATCTCAAAGAAAGGAACCACGGTGTTTCTGTATCTCTATTATGTTGGTGCGGCTTCGGAACTTTTAAATATCTCGATATATCTCGAAAACTACGCTTCTGATCAAAAAATATCAGAGAACGTAAATTGTAGGAAACATAATTCTCTACAAAAAAGGTCTCTTAACATTTTGCCGTAGCTCGCTTCGTTTCCGAGATATTTGCAGATTTATCTCAAGGGAAGGGGCCTGACGGACATATTTCGAAATATTTCTTATTCTTGTTGTTCTTCTTCTGCACAGCTAAGCTGGAAGTGGCATTTGCAGCTCGCAATAGTGCAGAGTTATCTCAAAGAAAGGGGCCACGGTGTTTCTGTACCTCTATTATGTTGGTGCAGCTTCGGAGCTTTTAAATATCTTGATATATCTCGAGAACTACGCATCTGATCAAAAAATATCATACAACATAAAAAGTAGGAAACTTAATTCTCTACAAAAAAGGTCTCTTAACATTTTGCCATAGCTCGCTTCGTTTCCGAGATATTTGCAGATTTATCTCAAGGGAAGGGGCCTGACGGACATATTTCGAGATATTTCTTCTTCTTGTTGTTCCTCTTCTGCACAGCTAAGCTGGAAGTGGCATTTGCAGCGCGCAATAGTGCAGAGTTATCTCAAAGAAACGGGCCACGGTGTTTCTGTATCTCTATTATGTTGGTGCGGCTTCGGAACTTTTAAATATCTTGATATATCTCGAGAACTACGCATCTGATCAAAAAATATCATAGAACATAAAAAGTAGGAAACTTAATTCTCTACAAAAAAGGTCTCTTAACATTTTCCCATAACTGGCATCGTTTCCGAGATATTTGCAGATTTATCTCAAGGGTAGGGGCCTGACGGACATATTTCGAGATATTTCTTCTTCTTGTTGTTCTTCTTCTGCACAGCTAAGCTGGAAGTGGAATTGCAGCTCGCAATAGTGCAGAGTTATCGCAAAGAAAGGGGCCACGGTGTTTCTGTATCTCTATTATGTTGGTGCGGCTTCGGAACTTTTAAATATCTTGATATATCTCGAGAACTACGCATCTGATCAAAAAATATCATAGAACATGAAAAGTAGGAAACTTAATTCTCTACAAAAAAGGTCTCTCAACATTTTGCCGTAGCTCGCTTCGTTTCCGAGATATTTGCAGATTTATCTCAAGGGAAGGGGCCTGACGGACATATTTCGAAATATTTCTTATTCTTGTTGTTCTTCTTCTGCACAGCTAAGCTGGAAGTGGCATTTGCAGCTCGCTATAGTGCAGAGTTATCTCAAAGAAAGGGGCCACGGTGTTTCTGTCCCTCTATTATGTTGGTGCAGCTTCGGAGCTTTTAAATATCTTGATATATCTCGAGAACTACGCATCTGATCGAAAAATATCATAGAACATATAAAGTAGGAAACTTAATTCTCTACAAAAAAGGTCTTTTAACGTTTTGCAATAGCTCGCTTCGTTTCCGAGATATTTGCAGATTTATCTCAAGGGAAGGGTCCTGACGGACATATTTCGAGATATTTCATCTTCTTGTTGTTCTTCTTCTGCACAGCTAAGCTGGAAGTGGCATTTGCAGCTCGCAATAGTGCAGAGTTATCTCAAAGAAAGGGGCCACGGTGTTTCTGTATCTCTATTATGTTGGTGCGGCTTCGGAACGTTTAAATATCTTGATATATCTCGAGAACTACGCATCTGATCAAAAAATATCATAGAACATAAAAAGTAGGAAACCTAATTTTCTACAAAAAAGGTCTCTTAACATTTTGCCGTAGCTCGCTTCGTTTCCGAGATATTTGCAGATTTATCTCAAGGGAAGGGGCCTGACGGACATATTTCGAGATATTTCTTCTTCTTGTTGTGCTTCTTCTGCACAGCTAAACTGGAAGTGGCATTTCCAGCTCGCAATCGTGCAGAGTTATCTCAAAGAGAGGGGCCACGGTGTTTCTGTATCTCTATTATGTTGGTGCGGCTTCAGAACTTTTAAATATCTTGATATATCTCGAGAACTACGCCTCTGATCGAAAAATATCATAGAACATAAAAAGTAGGAAACTTAATTCTCTACAAAAAAGGTCTCTTAACATTTTCCCATAGCTGGCATCGTTTCCGAGATATTTGCAGATTTAGCTCAAGGGAAGGGGCCTGACGGACATATTCCGAGATATTTCTTCTTCTTGTTGTTCCCCTTCTGCACAGCTAAGCTGGAAGTGGCATTTGCAGCTCGCAATAGTGCAGAGTTATCTCAAAGAAAGGGGCCACGGTGTTTCTGTACCTCTATTATGTTGGTGCAGCTTCGGAGCTTTTAAATATCTTGATATATCTCGAGAACTACGCATCTGATCAAAAAATATCATAGAACATGAAAAGTAGGAAACTTAATTCTCTACAAAAAAGGTCTCTTAACATTTTGCCATAGCTCGCTTCGTTTCCGAGATATTTGCAGATTTATCTCGAGGGAAGGGGCCTGACGGACATATTTCGAGATATTTCTTCTTCTTGTTGTTCTTCTTCTGCACAGCTAAGCTGGAAGCGGCATTTGCGCCTGGCACTAGTGCAGAGTTATCTCAAAGAAAGGGGCCACGGTGTTTCTGTATCTCTATTATGTTGGTGCGGCTTCGGATCTTTTAAATATCTCGATATATCTCGAAAACTACGCTTCTGATCAAAAAATATCATAGAACATAAATTGTAGAAAACTTAATTCTCTACAAAAAAGGTCTCTTAACATTTTGCCATAGCTCTCTTCGTTTCCGAGATATTTCCAGATTTATCTCAAGGGAAGGGGCCTGACGGACATATTTCGAGATATTTCTTCTTCTTGTTGTTCTTCTTCTGCACAGATAAGCTGGAAGTGGCATTTGCGGCTCGCACTAGTGCAGAGTTATCTCAAAGAAAGGGGCCACGGTGTTTCTGTATCTCTATTATGTTGGTGCGGCTTCGGAACTTTTAAATATCTCGATATATCTCGAAAACTACGCTTCTGATCAAAAAATATCATAGAACATAAATTGTAGGAAACATAATTCTCTACAAAAAAGGTCTCTTAACATTTTGCCATAGCTCGCTTTGTTTCCGAGATATTTGCAGATATATCTCAAGGGCAGGGGCCTGACGGACATATTTCGAGATATTTCTTCTTCTTGTTGTTCTTCTTCTGCACAGCTAAGCTGGAAGTGGCATTTGCGGCTCGCACTAGTGCAGAGTTATCTCAAAGAAAGGGGCCACGGTGTTTCTGTATCTCTATTATGTTGGTGCGGCTTCGGAACTTTTAAATATCTTGATATATCTCGAGAACTACGCATCTGATCAAAAAATATCATAGAACATAAAAAGTAGGAAACTTAATTCTCTACAAAAAAGGTCTCTTAACATTTTGCCATAGCTCTCTTCGTTTCCGAGATATTTGCAGATTTATCTCAAGGGAAGGGGCCTGACGGACATATTTCGAGATACTTCTTCTTCTTGTTGTTCTTCTTCTGCACAGCTAAGCTGGAAGTGGCATTTGCAGCTCGCAATAGTGCAGAGTTATCTCAAAGAAAGGGGCCACGGTGTTTCTGTATCTCTATTATCTTGGTGCGGCTTCGGAACTTTTAAATATCTTAATATATCTCGAGAACTACGCATCTGATCAAAAAATATCATAGAACATAAAAAGTAGGAAACATAATTCTGTACAAAAAAGGTCTCTTAACATTTTGCCATAGCTCGCTTCGTTTCCGAGATATTTGCAGATTTATCTCAAGGGAAGGGGCCTGACGGACATATTTCGAGATGTTTCTTCTTCTTGTTGTTCTTCTTCTGCACAGCTAAGCTGGAAGTGGCATTTGCGGCTCGCACTAGTGCACAGTTATCTCAAAGAAAGGGGCCACGGTGTTTCTGTATCTCTATTATGTTGGCGCGGCTTCGGAACTTTTAAGTATCTCGATATATCTCGAAAACTACGCTTCTGATCAAAAAATATCATAGAACATAAATTGTAGGAAACATAATTCTCTACAAGAAACGTCTCTTAACATTTTGCCATAGCTCGCTTCGTTTACGAGATATTTGCAGATTCATCTCAAAGGAACTGGCCTGACGGACATATTTCGAGATATTTCTTCTTCTTGTTGTTCTTCCTCTGCACAGCTAAGCTGGAAGTGGCATTTGCAGCTCGCAATAGTGCAGAGTTATCTCAAAGAAAGGGGCCACGGTGTTTCTGTATCTCTATTATGTTGGTGCTGCTTCGGAACTTTTAAATATTTTGATATATCTCGAGAACTACGCATCTGATCAAAAAATATCATAGAACATGAAAAGTAGGAAACTTAATTCTCTACAAAAAAGGTCTCTTAACATTTTGCCATAGCTCGCTTCGTTTCCGAGATATTTGCAGATTTATCTCAAGGGAAGGGGCCTGACGGACATATTTCGAGATATTTCTTCTTCTTGTTATTCTTCTTCTGCACAGCTAAGCTGGAAGTGGCATTTGCGGCTCGCACTAGTGCAGAGTTATCTCAACGAAAGGGGCCACGGTGCTTCTGTATCTCTATTATGTTGGTGCGGCTTCGGAACTTTTAAATATCTCGATATATCTCGAAAACTACGCTTCTGATCAAAAAATATCATAGAACATAAATTGTAGGAAACTTAATTCTCTACAAAAAAGGTCTCTTAACATTTTGCCATAGCTCGCTTCGTTTCCGAGATATTTGCAGATTTATCTCAAGGGAAGGGGCCTGACGGACATATTTCGAGATATTTCTTCTTCTTGTTATTCTTCTTCTGCACAGCTAAGCTGGAAGTGGCATTTGCGGCTCGCACTAGTGCAGAGTTATCTCAACGAAAGGGGCCACGGTGCTTCTGTATCTCTATTATGTTGGTGCGGCTTCGGAACTTTTAAATATCTCGATATATCTCGAAAACTACGCTTCTGATCAAAAAATATCATAGAACATAAATTGTAGGAAGCATAATTCTCTACAAAAAAGGTCTCTTAACATTTTGCCATAGCTCGCTTCGTTTCCGAGATATTTGCAGATATATCTCAAGGGAAGGGGCCGGACGGACATATTTCGAGATATTTCTTCTTCTTGTTGTTCTTCTTCTGCACAGCTGAGCTGGAAGTGGCATTTGCAGGTCGCAATAGTGCAGAGTTATCTCAAAGAAAGGGGCCACGGTGTTTCTGTATCTCTATTATGTTGGTGCGGCTTCGGAACTTTTAAATATCTCGATATATCTCGAAAACTACGCTTCTGATCAAAAAATATCATAGAACATAAATTGTAGGAAACATAATTCTCTACAAAAAACGTCTCTTAACATTTTGCCATAGCTCGCTTCGTTTCCGAGATATTTGCAGATTCAGCTCAAAGGAACGGGCCTGACCGACATATTTCGAGATATTTCTTCTTCTTGTTGTTCTTCTTCTGCACAGCTAAGCTGGAAGTGGCATTTGCGGCTCGCACTAGTGCAGAGTTATCTCAAAGAAAGGGGCCACGGTGTTTCTGTATCTCTATTATGTTGGTGCGGCTTCGGAACTTTTAAATATCTCGATATATCTCGAAAACTACGCTTCTGATCAAAAAATATCATAGAACATAAATTGTAGGAAACATACTTCTCTACAAAAAAGGTCTCTTAACATTTTGCCATAGCTCGCTTGGTTTCCGAGATATTTGCAGATTTATCTCAAGGGAAGGGGCCTGACGGACATATTTCGAGATATTTCTTCTTCTTGTTGTTCGTCTTCTGCACAGCTAAGCTGGAAGTGGCATTTGCGGCTCGCACTAGTGCAGAGTTGTCTCAACGAAAGGGGCCACGGTGTTTCTGTATCTCTATTATGTTGGTGCGGCTTCGGAACTTTTAAATATCTCGATATATCTCGAAAACTACGCTTCTGATCAAAAAATATCATAGAACATAAATTGTAGGAAGCATAATTCTCTACAAATAAGGTCTCTTAACATTTTGCCATAGCTCGCTTCGTTTCCGAGATATTTGCAGATATATCTCAAGGGAAGGGGCCTGACGGACATATTTCGAGATATTTCTTCTTCTTGTTGTTCTTCTTCTGCACAGCTAAGCTGGAAGTGGCATTTACAGCTCGCAATAGTGCAGAGTTATCTCAAAGAAAGGGGCCACGGTGTTTCTGTATCTCCATTATGTTGGTGCGTCTTCGGAACTTTTAAATATCTCGATATATCTCGAAAACTACGCTTCTGATCAAAAAATATCGTAGAACATAAATTGTAGGAAACATAATTCTCTACAAAAAACGTCTCTTAACATTTTGCCATAGCTCGCTTCGTTTCCGAGATATTTGCAGATTCAGCTCAAAGGACCTGGCCTGACGGACATATTTCGAGATATTTCTTCTTCTTGTTGTTCTTCTTCTGCACAGCTAAGCTGGAAGTGGCATTTGCAGCTCGCAATAGTGCAGAGTTATCTCAAAGAGAGGGGCCACGGTGTTTCTGTATCTCTATTATGTTGGTGCGGCTTCGGAACTTTTAAATATCTTGATATATCTCGAGAACTACGCATCTGATCAAAAAATATCATAGAAGGTAAAAAGTAGGAAACTTAATTCTCTGCAAAAAAGGTCTCTTAACATTTCGCCATAGCTCGCTTCGTTTCCGAGATATTTGCAGATTTATCTCAAGGGAAGGGGCCTGTCGGACATATTTCGAGATATTTCTTCTTCTTGTTGTTCTTCTTCTGCACAGCTAAGCTGGAAGTGGCATTTGCGGCTCGCACTAGTGCAGAGTTATCTCAAAGAAAGGGGCCACGGTGTTTCTGTATCTCTATTATGTTGGTGCGGCTTCGGAACTTTTAAATATCTCGATATATCTCGAAAACTACGCTTCTGATCAAAAAATATCATAGAACATAAATTGTAGGAAGCATAATTCTCTACAAAAAAGGTCTCTTAACATTTTGCCATAGCTCGCTTCGTTTCCGAGATATTTGCAGATATATCTCAAGGGAAGGGGCCTGACGGACATATTTCGAGATATTTCTTCTTCTTGTTGTTCTTCTTCTGCACAGCTAAGCTGGAAGTGGCATTTGCAGCTCGCAATAGTGCAGAGTTATCTCAAAGAGAGGGGCCACGGTGTTTCTGTATCTCTATTATGTTGGTGCGGCTTCGGAACTTTTAAATATCTTGATATATCTCGAGAACTACGCATCTGATCAAAAAATATCATAGAAGGTAAAAAGTAGGAAACTTAATTCTCTACAAAAAAGGTCTCTTAACATTTTGCCATAGCTCGCTTCGTTTCCGAGATATTTGCAGATTCAGCTCAAAGGAACGGGCCTGACGGACATATTTCGAGATACTTCTTCTTCTTGTTGTTCTTCTTCTGCACAGCTAAGCTGGAAGTGGCATTTGCAGCTCGCACTAGTGCAGAGTTGTCTCAACGAAAGGGGCCACGGTGTTTCTGTATCTCTATTATGTTGGTGCGGCTTCGGAACTTTTAAATATCTCGATATATCTCGAAAACTACGCTTCTGATCGTAAAATATCATAGAACATAAATTGTAGGAAACATAATTCTCTACAAAAAACGTCTCTTAACATTTTGCCATAGCTCGCTTCGTTTCCGAGATATTAGCAGATTCAGCTCAAAGGAACTGGCCTGACGGACATATTTCGAGATATTTCTTCTTCTTGTTGTTCTTCTTCTGCACAGCTAAGCTGGAAGTGGCATTTGCGGCTCGCACTAGTGCACAGTTATCTCAAAGAAAGGGGCCACGGTGTTTCTGTATCTCTATTATGTTGGTGCGTCTTCGGAACTTTTAAATATCTCGATATATCTCGAAAACTACGCTTCTGATCAAAAAATATCATAGAGCATAAAAAGTAGGAAACTTAATTCTCTACAAAAAAGGTCTCTTAACATTTTGCCATAGCTCGCTTCGTTTCCGAGATATTTGCAGATTCAGCTCAAAGGAACTGGCCTGACGGACATATTTCGAGATATTTCTTCTTCTTGTTGTTCTTCTTCTGCACAGCTAAGCTGGAAGTGGCATTTGCAGCTCGCAATAGTGCAGAGTTATCTCACAGAGAGGGGCCACGGTGTTTCTGTATCTCTATTATGTTGGTGCGGCTTCGGAACTTTTAAATATCTTGATATATCTCGAGAACTACGCATCTGATCAAAAAATATCATAGAAGGTAAAAAGTAGGAAACTTAATTCTCTACAAAAGAGGTCTCTTAACATTTCGCCATAGCTCGCTTCGTTTCCGAGATATTTGCAGATTTATCTCAAGGGAAGGGGCCTGTCGGACATATTTCGAGATATTTCTTCTTCTTGTTGTTCTTCTTCTGCACAGCTAAGCTGGAAGTGGCATTTGCGGCTCGCACTAGTGCAGAGTTATCTCAAAGAAAGGGGCCACGGTGTTTCTGTATCTGTATTATGTTGGTGCGGCTTCGGAACTTTTAAATATCTCGATATATCTCGAAAACTACGCTTCTGATCAAAAAATATCATACAACATAAATTGTAGGAAACATAATTCTCTACAAAAAAGGTCTCTTAACATTTTGCCATAGCTCGCTTCGTTTCCGAGATATTTGCAGAATTATCTCAAGGGAAGGGGCCTGACGGACATATTTCGAGATATTTCTTCTTCTTGTTGTTCTTCTTCTGCACAGCTAAGCTGGAAGTGGCATTTACAGCTCGCAATAGTGCAGAGTTATCTCAAAGAAAGGGGCCACGGTGTTTCTGTATCTCTATTATGTTGGTGCGGCTTCGGAACTTTTAAATATCTCGATATATCTCGAAAACTACGCTTCTGATCAAAAAATATCATACAACATAAATTGTAGAAAACATAATTCTCTACAAAAAAGGTCTGTTAACATTTTGCCATAGCTCGCTTCGTTTCCGAGATATTTGCAGATATATCTCAAGGGAAGGGGCCTGACGGACATATTTCGAGATATTTCTTCTTCTTGTTGTTCTTCTTCTGCACAGCTAAGCTGGAAGTGGCATTTACAGCTCGCAATAGTGCAGAGTTATCTCAAAGAAAGGGGCCACGGTGTTTCTGTATCTCTATTATGTTGGTGCGGCTTCGGAACTTTTAAATATCTTGATATATCTCGAGAACTACGCATCTGATCAAAAAATATCATAGAATATAAAAAGTAGGAAACTTAATTCTCTACAAAAAAGGTCTGTTAACATTTTGCCATAGCTCGCTTGGTTTCCGAGATATTTGCAGATTTATCTCAAGGGAAGGGGCCTGACGGACATATTTCGAGATATTTCTTCTTCTTGTTGTTCTTCTTCTGCACAGCTAAGCTGGAAGTGGCATTTGCGGCTCGCACTAGTGCAGAGTTATCTCAAAGAAAGGGGCCACGGTGTTTCTGTATCTCTATTATGTTGGTGCGGCTTCGGAACTTTTAAATATCTCGATATATCTCGAAAACTACGCTTCTGATCAAAAAATATCATAGAACATAAATTGTAGGAAAGATAATTCTCTACAAAAAACGTCTCTTAACATTTTGCCATAGCTCGCTTCGTTTCCGAGATATTTGCAGATTCAGCTCAAAGGAACGGGCCTGACGGACATATTTCGAGATACTTCTTCTTCTTGTTGTTCTTCCTCTGCACAGCTAAGCTGGAAGTGGCATTTGCAGCTCGCAATAGTGCAGAGTTATCTCAAAGAAAGGGGCCACGGTGTTTCTGTATCTCTATTATGTTGGTGCGGCTTCGGAACTTTTAAATATCTTGATATATCTCGAGAACTACGCATCTGATCAAAAAATATCATAGAACATAAAAAGTAGGAAACTTAATTCTCTACAAAAAAGGTCTCTTAACATTTTGCCATAGCTCGCTTCGTTTCCGAGATATTTGCAGATTTATCTCAAGGGAAGGGGCCTGACGGACATATTTCGAGATATTTCTTCTTCTTGTTGTTCTTCTTCTGCACAGCTAAGCTGGAAGTGGCATTTACAGCTCGCAATAGTGCAGAGTTATCTCAAAGAAAGGGGCCACGGTGTTTCTGTATCTCTATTATGTTGGTGCGGCTTCGGAACTTTTAAATATCTTGATATATCTCGAGAACTACGCATCTGATCAAAAAATATCATAGAACATAAAAAGTAGGAAACTTAATTCTCTACAAAAAAGGTCTCTTAACATTTTGCGATAGGTCGCTTCGTTTCCGAGATATTTGCAGATTGATCTCAAGGGAAGGGGCCTAACGGACATATTTCGAGATATTTCTTCTTCTTGTTGTCCTTCTTCTGCACAACTAAACTGGAAGTGGCATTTCCAGCTCCCAATAGTGCAGTGTTATCTCAAAGAAAGGGGCCACGGTGTTTCTGTATCTCTATTATGTTGGTGCGGCTTCGGAACTTTTAAATATCTTGATATATCTCGGGAACTACGCGTCTGATCAAAAAATATCATAGAACATAAAAAGTAGGAAACTTAATTCTCTACAAAAACGGTCTCTTAACATTTTGCCATAGCTCGCTTCGTTTCCGAGATATTTGCAGATATATCTCAAGGGAAGGGGCCTGACGGACATATTTCGAGATATTTCTTCTTCTTGTTGTTCTTCTTCTGCACAGCTAAGCTGGAAGTGGCATTTGCGGCTCGCACTAGTGCACAGTTATCTCAAAGAAAGGGGCCACGGTGTTTCTGTATCTCTATTATGTTGGTGCGTCTTCGGAACTTTTAAATATCTCGATATATCTCGAAAACTACGCTTCTGATCAAAAAATATCATAGAAGATAAAAAGTAGGAAACTTAATTCTCTACAAAAAAGGTCTCTTAACATTTCGCCATAGCTCGCTTCGTTTCCGAGATATTTGCAGATTTATCTCAAGGGAAGGGGCCTGTCGGACATATTTCGAGATATTTCTTCTTCTTGTTGTTCTTCCTCTGCACAGCTAAGCTGGAAGTGGCATTTGCGGCTCGCACTAGTGCAGAGTTATCTCAAAGAAAGGGGCCACGGTGTTTCTGTATCTCTATTATGTTGGTGCGGCTTCGGAACTTTTAAATATCTCGATTTATCTCGAAAACTACGCTTCTGATCAAAAAATATCATAGAACATAAATTGTAGGAAACATAATTCTCTACACAAAACGTCTCTTAACATTTTGCCATAGCTCGCTTCGTTTCCGAGATATTTGCAGATTCAGCTCAAAGGAACGGGCCTGACGGACATATTTCGAGATACTTCTTCTTCTTGTTGTTCTTCTTCTGCACAGCTAAGCTGGAAGTGGCATTTGCAGCTCGCACTAGTGCAGAGTTATCTCAAAGAAAGGGGCCACGGTGTTTCTGTATCTCTATTATGTTGGTGCGGCTTCGGAACTTTTAAATATCTCGATATATCTCGAAAACTACGCTTCTGATCAAAAAATATCATAGAACATAAATTGTAGGAAACATAATTCTCTACAAAAAAGGTCTCTTAACATTTTGCCATAGCTCGCTTCGTTTCCGAGATATTGGCAGAATTATCTCAAGGGAAGGGGCCTGGCGGACATATTTCGAGATATTTCTTCTTCTTGTTGTTCTTCTTCTGCACAGCTAAGCTGGAAGTGGCATTTACAGCTCGCAATAGTGCAGAGTTATCTCAAAGAAAGGGGCCACGGTGTTTCTGTATCTCTATTATGTTGGTGCGGCTTCGGAACTTTTAAATATCTTGATATATCTCGAGAACTACGCATCTGATCAAAAAATATCATAGAACATAAATTGTAGGAAAGATAATTCTCTACAAAAAACGTCTCTTAACATTTTGCCATAGCTCGCTTCGTTTCCGAGATATTTGCAGATTCAGCTCAAAGGAACGGGCCTGACGGACATATTTCGAGATACTTCTTCTTCTTGTTGTTCTTCCTCTGCACAGCTAAGCTGGAAGTGGCATTTACAGCTCGCAATAGTGCAGAGTTATCTCAAAGAAAGGGGCCACGGTGGTTCTGTATCTCTATTATGTTGGTGCGGCTTCGGAACTTTTAAATATCTTGATATATCTCGAGAACTACGCATCTGATCAAAAAATATCATAGAACATAAAAAGTAGGAAACTTAATTCTCTACAAAAAGGTCTATTAACATTTTGCCATAGGTCGCTTCGTTTCCGAGATATTTGCAGATATATCTCAAGGGAAGGGGCCTGACGGACATATTTCGAGATATTTCTTCTTCTTGTTGTTCTTCTTCTGCACAGCTAAGCTGGAAGTGGCATTTACAGCTCGCAATAGTGCAGAGTTATCTCAAAGAAAGGGGCCACGGTGTTTCTGTATCTCTATTATGTTGGTGCGGCTTCGGAACTTTTAAATATCTTGATATATCTCGAGAACTACGCATCTGATCAAAAAATATCATAGAACATAAAAAGTAGGAAACTTAATTCTCTACAAAAAAGGTCTCTTAACATTTTGCCATAGCTCGCTTGGTTTCCGAGATATTTGCAGATTTATCTCAAGGGAAGGGGCCTGACGGACATATTTCGAGATATTTCTTCTTCTTGTTGTTCTTCTTCTGCACAGCTAAGCTGGAAGTGGCATTTGCGGCTCGCACTAGTGCAGAGTTATCTCAAAGAAAGGGGCCACGGTGTTTCTGTATCTCTATTATGTTGGTGCGGCTTCGGAACTTTTAAATATCTCGATATATCTCGAAAACTACGCTTCTGATCAAAAAATATCATAGAACATAAATTGTAGGAAAGATAATTCTCTACAAAAAAGGTCTCTTAACATTTTGCCATAGGTCGCTTCTTTTCCGAGATATTTGCAGATTTATCTCAAGGGAAGGGGCCTAGCGGACATATTTCGAGATATTTCTTCTTCTTGTTGTCCTTCTTCTGCACAGCTAAACTGGAAGTGGCATTTCCAGCTCGCAATAGTGCAGAGTTATCTCAAAGAGAGGGGCCACGGTGTTTCTGTATCTCTATTATGTTGGTGCGGCTTCGGAACTTTTAAATATCTTGATATATCTCGAGAACTACGCATCTGATCAAAAAATATCATAGAAGATAAAAAGTAGGAAACTTAATTCTCTACAAAAAAGGTCTGTTAACATTTTGCCATTGCTCGCTTCGTTTCCGAGATATTTGCAGATATATCTCAAGGGAAGGGGCCTGACGGACATATTTCGAGATATTTCTTCTTCTTGTTGTTCTTCTTCTGCACAGCTAAGCTGGAAGTGGCATTTACAGCTCGCAATAGTGCAGAGTTATCTCAAAGAAAGGGGCCACGGTGTTTCTGTATCTCTATTATGTTGGTGCGGCTTCGGAACTTTTAAATATCTTGATATATCTCGAGAACTACGCATCTGATCAAAAAATATCATAGAACATAAAAAGTAGGAAACTTAATTCTCTACAAAAAAGGTCTCTTAACATTTTGCCATAGCTCGCTTCGTTTCAGAGATATTTGCAGATTCAGCTCAAAGGAACGGGCCTGACGGACATATTTCGAGATACTTCTTCTTCTTGTTGTTCTTCCTCTGCACAGCTAAGCTGGAAGTGGCATTTGCAGCTCGCAATAGTGCAGAGTTATCTCAAAGAAAGGGGCCACGGTGTTTCTGTATCTCTATTATGTTGGTGCGGCTTCGGAACTTTTAAATATCTTGATATATCTCGAGAACTACGCATCTGATCAAAAAATATCATAGAACATAAAAAGTAGGAAACTTAATTCTCTACAAAAAAGGTCTCTTAACATTTTGCCATAGGTCGCTTCGTTTCCGAGATATTTGCAGATTTATCTCAAGGGAAGGGGCCTAACGGACATATTTCGAGATATTTCTTCTTCTTGTTGTCCTTCTTCTGCACAGCTAAACTGGAAGTGGCATTTCCAGCTCGCAATAGTGCAGAGTTATCTCAAAGAAAGGGGCCACGGTGTTTCTGTATCTCTATTATGTTGGTGCGGCTTCGGAACTTTTAAATATCTTGATATATCTCGAGAACTACGCATCTGATCAAAAAATATCATAGAACATAAAAAGTAGGAAACTTAATTCTCTACAAAAAAGGTCTCTTAACATTTTGCCATAGCTCGCTTCGTTTCCGAGATATTTGCAGATTTATCTCAAGGGAAGGGGCCTGACGGACATATTTCGAGATATTTCTTCTTCTTGTTGTTCTTCTTCTGCACAGCTAAGCTGGAAGTGGCATTTACAGCTCGCAATAGTGCAGAGTTATCTCAAAGAAAGGGGCCACGGTGTTTCTGTATCTCTATTATGTTGGTGCGGCTTCGGAACTTTTAAATATCTTGATATATCTCGAGAACTACGCATCTGATCAAAAAATATCATAGAACATAAAAAGTAGGAAACTTAATTCTCTACAAAAAACGTCTCTTAACATTTTGCCATAGCTCGCTTCGTTTCCGAGATATTTGCAGATTTATCTCAAGGGAAGGAGCCTAACGGAAATATGTCGAGATATTTCTTCTTCTTGTTGTTCTTCTTCTGCACAGCTAAGCTGGAAGTGGCATTTGCGGCTCGCACTAGTGCAGAGTTATCTCAAAGAAAGGGGCCACGGTGTTTCTGTATCCCTATTATGTTGGTGCGGCTTCGGAACTTTTAAATATCTCGATATATCTCGAAAACTACGCATCCGATCAAAAAATATCATAGAACATAAAAAGTAGGAAACCTAATTCTCTACAAAAAAGGTCTCTTAACATTTTGCCATAGCTCGCTTCGTTTCCGAGATATTTGCAGATTTATCTCAAGGGAAGGGGCCTGACGGACATATTTCGAGATATTTCTTCTTCTTGTTGTTCTTCTTCTGCACAGCTAAGCTGGAAGTGGCATTTGCGGCTCGCACTAGTGCAGAGTTATCTCAAAGAAAGGGGCCACGGTGTTTCTGTATCTCTATTATGTTGGTGCGGCTTCGGAACTTTTAAATATCTCGATATATCTCGAAAACTACGCTTCTGATCAAAAAATATCATAGAACATAAATTGTAGAAAACATAATTCTCTACAAAAAAGGTCTGTTAACATTTTGCCATAGCTCGCTTCGTTTCCGAGATATTTGCAGATATATCTCAAGGGAAGGGGCCTGACGGACATATTTCGAGATATTTCTTCTTCTTGTTGTTCTTCTTCTGCACAGCTAAGCTGGAAGTGGCATTTACAGCTCGCAATAGTGCAGAGTTATCTCAAAGAAAGGGGCCACGGTGTTTCTGTATCTCTATTATGTTGGTGCGGCTTCGGAACTTTTAAATATCTTGATATATCTCGAGAACTACGCATCTGATCAAAAAATATCATAGAACATAAAAAGTAGGAAACTTAATTCTCTACAAAAAAGGTCTCTTAACATTTTGCCATAGCTCGCTTGGTTTCCGAGATATTTGCAGATTTATCTCAAGGGAAGGGGCCTGACGGACATATTTCGAGATATTTCTTCTTCTTGTTGTTCTTCTTCTGCACAGCTAAGCTGGAAGTGGCATTTGCGGCTCGCACTAGTGCAGAGTTATCTCAAAGAAAGGGGCCACGGTGTTTCTGTATCTCTATTATGTTGGTGCGGCTTCGGAACTTTTAAATATCTCGATATATCTCGAAAACTACGCTTCTGATCAAAAAATATCATAGAACATAAATTGTAGGAAAGATAATTCTCTACAAAAAACGTCTCTTAACATTTTGCCATAGCTCGCTTCGTTTCCGAGATATTTGCAGATTCAGCTCAAAGGAACGGGCCTGACGGACATATTTCGAGATACTTCTTCTTCTTGTTGTTCTTCCTCTGCACAGCTAAGCTGGAAGTGGCATTTACAGCTCGCAATAGTGCAGAGTTATCTCAAAGAAAGGGGCCACGGTGTTTCTGTATCTCTATTATGTTGGTGTGGCTTCGGAACTTTTAAATATCTTGATATATCTCGAGAACTACGCATCTGATCAAAAAATATCATAGAACATAAAAAGTAGGAAACTTAATTCTCTACAAAAAAGGTCTCTTAACATTTTGCCATAGGTCGCTTCGTTTCCGAGATATTTGCAGATTTATCTCAAGGGAAGGGGCCTAACGGACATATTTCGAGATATTTCTTCTTCTTGTTGTCCTTCTTCTGCACAGCTAAACTGGAAGTGGCATTTCCAGCTCGCAATAGTGCAGAGTTATCTCAAAGAGAGGGGCCACGGTGTTTCTGTATCTCTATTATGTTGGTGCGGCTTCGGAACTTTTAAATATCTTGATATATCTCGAGAACTACGCATCTGATCAAAAAATATCATAGAAGATAAAAAGTAGGAAACTTAATTCTCTACAAAAAAGGTTTGTTAACATTTTGCCATAGCTCGCTTCGTTTCCGAGATATTTGCAGATATATCTCAAGGGAAGGGGCCTGACGGACATATTTCGAGATATTTCTTCTTCTTGTTGTTCTTCTTCTGCACAGCTAAGCTGGAAGTGGCATTTACAGCTCGCAATAGTGCAGAGTTATCTCAAAGAAAGGGGCCACGGTGTTTCTGTATCTCTATTATGTTGGTGCGGCTTCGGAACTTTTAAATATCTTGATATATCTCGAGAACTACGCATCTGATCAAAAAATATCATAGAACATAAAAAGTAGGAAACTTAATTCTCTACAAAAAAGGTCTCTTAACATTTTGCCATAGGTCGCTTCGTTTCCGAGATATTTGCAGATATATCTCAAGGGAAGGGGCCTGACGGACATATTTCGAGATATTTCTTCTTCTTGTTGTTCTTCTTCTGCACAGCTAAGCTGGAAGTGGCATTTGCGGCTCGCACTAGTGCGGAGTTATCTCAAAGAAAGGGGTCACGGTGTTTATGTATCTCTATTATGTTGGTGCGGTTTCGGAACTTTTAAATATCTTGATATATCTCGAGAACTACGCATCTGATCAAAAAATATCATAGAACGTAGAACGTAGGAAACTTAATTCTCTACAAATAAGGTCTCTTAACATTTTGCCATAGCTCGCTTCGTTTCCGAGATATTTGCAGATTTATCTCAAGGGAAGGGGCCTAACGGACATTTCGAGATATTTTTGCTTCTTGTTGTTCTTCTTCTGCACAGCTAAACTGGAAGTGGCATTTCCAGCTCGCAATAGTGCAGAGTTATCTCAAAGAGAGGGGCCACGGTGTTTCTGTATCTCTATTATGTTGGTGCGGCTTCGGAACTTTTAAATATCTTGATATATCTCGAGAACTACGCATTAGATCAAAAAATATCATAGAACATAAAAAGTAGGAAACTTAATTCTCTACAAAAAAGGTCTCTTAACATTTTGCCATAGCTCGCTTGGTTTCCGAGATATTTGCAGATTTATCTCAAGGGAAGGGGCCTGACGGACATATTTCGAGATATTTCTTCTTCTTGTTGTTCTTCTTCTGCACAGCTAAGCTGGAAGTGGCATTTGCGGCTCGCACTAGTGCAGAGTTATCGTAAAGAAAGGGGCCACGGTGTTTCTGTATCTCTATTATGTTGGTGCGGCTTCGGAACTTTTAAATATCTCGATATATCTCGAAAACTACGCTTCTGATAAAAAAATATCATAGAACATAAATTGTAGGAAAGATAATTCTCTACAAAAAACGTCTCTTAACATTTTGCCATAGCTCGCTTCGTTTCCGAGATATTTGCAGATTCAGCTCAAAGGAACGGGCCTGACGGACATATTTCGAGATACTTCTTCTTCTTGTTGTTCTTCCTCTGCACAGCTAAGCTGGAAGTGGCATTTGCAGCTCGCAATAGTGCAGAGGTATCTCAAAGAAAGGGGCCTCGGTGTTTCTGTATCTCTATTATGTTGGTGCGGCTTCGGAACTTTTAAATATCTTGATATATCTCGAGAACTACGCATCTGATCAAAAAATATCGTAGAACATGAAAAGTAGGAAACTTAATTCTCTACAAAAAAGGTCTCTTAGCATTTTGCCATAGCTCGCTTCGTTTCCGAGATATTTGCAGATTTATCTCAAGGGAAGGGGCCTGACGGACATATTTCGAAATATTTCTTCTTCTTGTTGTTCTTCTTCTGCACAGCTAAGCTGGAAGTGGCATTTGCGGCTCGCACTAGTGCAGAGTTATCTCAAAGAAAGGGGCCACGGTGTTTCTGTATCCCTATTATGTTGGTGCGGCTTCGGAACTTTTAAATATCTCGATATATCTCGAAAACTACGCTTCGGATTAAAAAATATCATAGAACATAAATAGTAGGAAACATAATTCTCTACAAAAAACGTCTCTTAACATTTTGCCATAGCTCGCTTCGTTTCCGAGATATGTGCAGATTTATCTCAAGGGAAGGGGCCTGACGGACATATTTCGAGATATTTCTTCTTCTTGTTGTTCTTCTTCTGCACAGCTAAGCTGGAAGTGGCATTTGCGGCTCGCACTAGTGCAGAGTTATCTCAACGAAAGGGGCCACGGTGTTTCTGTATCTCTATTATGTTGGTGCGGCTTCGGAACTTTTAAATATCTCGATATATCTCGAAAACTACGCTTCTGATCAAAAAATATCATAGAACATAAATTGTAGGAAACATAATTCTCTACAAAAAAGGTCTCTCAACATTTTGCCATAGCTCGCTTCGTTTCCGAGATATTTGCAGATATATCTCAAGGGAAGGGGCCTGACGGACATATTTCGAGATATTTCTT
Source organism: Osmia lignaria lignaria (assembly GCF_051020975.1). Lineage (NCBI taxonomy): Eukaryota > Metazoa > Arthropoda > Insecta > Hymenoptera > Megachilidae > Osmia > Osmia lignaria. The sequence goes on from NW_027478161.1 coordinate 4,144,879, forward strand.
CTTCTTGTCGTTCTTCTTCTGCACAGCTAAGCTGGAAGTGGCATTTGCGGCTCGCACTAGTGCAGAGTTATCTCAAAGAAAGGGGCCACGGTGTTTCTGTATCTCTATTATGTTGGTGCGGCTTCGGAACTTTCTAATATCTCGATGTATCTCGAAAACTACGCTTCTGATCAAAAAATATCATAGAACATAAATTGTAGGAAACATAATTCTCTATCAAAAACGTCTCTTAACATTTTGCCATAGCTCGCTTCGTTTCCGAGATATTTGCAGATTCATCTCAAAGGAACTGGCCTGACGGACATATTTCGAGATATTTCTTCTTCTTGTTGTTCTTCCTCTGCACAGCTAAGCTGGAAGTGGCATTTGCAGCTCGCAATAGTGCAGAGTTATCTCAAAGAAAGGGGCCACGGCGTTTCTGTATCTCTATTATGTTGGTGCGGCTTCGGAACTTTTAAATATCTTGATATATCTCGAGAACTACGCATCTGATCAAAAAATATCATAGAACATAAAAAGTAGGAAACTTAATTCTCTACAAAAAAGGTCTCTTAACATTTTGCCATAGGTCGCTTCGTTTCCGAGATATTTGCAGATTTATCTCAAGGGAAGGGGCCTAACGGACATATTTCGAGATATTTCTTCTTCTTGTTGTCCTTCTTCTGCACAGCTAAACTGGAAGTGGCATTTCCAGCTCGCAATAGTGCAGAGTTATCTCAAAGGGAGGGGCCACGGTGTTTCTGTATCTCTATTATGTTGGTGCGGCTTCGGAACTTTTAAATATCTCGATATATCTCGAAAACTACGCTTCGGATCAAAAAATATCATAGAACATAAATTGTAGGAAACATAATTCTCTACAAAAAACGTCTCTTAACATTTTGCCAGAGCTCGCTTCGTTTCCGAGATATTTGCCGATTCAGCTCAAAGGAACTGGCCTGACGGACATATTTCGAGATATTTCTTCTTCTTGTTGTTCTTCCTCTGCACAGCTAAGCTGGAAGTGGCATTTGCAGCTCGCAATAGTGCAGAGTTATCTCAAAGAAAGGAGTCACGGTGTTTCTGTATCCCTATTATGTTGGTGCGGCTTCTGAACTTTTAAATATCTCGATATATCTCGAAAACTACGCTTCTGACCAAAAAATATCATAGAACATAAATTGTAGGAAACATAATTCTCTACAAAAAAGGTCTCTCAACATTTTGCCATAGCTCGCTTCGTTTCCGAGATATTTGCAGATATATCTCAAGGGAAGGGGCCTGACGGACATATTTCGAGATATTTCTTCTTCTTGTTGTTCTTCTTCTGCACAGCTAAGCTGGAAGTGGCATTTGCGGCTCGCACTAGTGCAGAGTTATCTCAAAGAAAGGGGCCACGGTGTTTCTGTATCTCTATTATGTTGGTGCGGCTTCGGAACTTTCTAATATCTCGATGTATCTCGAAAACTACGCTTCTGATCAAAAAATATCATAGAACATAAATTGTAGGAAACATAATTCTCTATAAAAAACGTCTCTTAACATTTTGCCATAGCTCGCTTCGTTTCCGAGATATTTGCAGATTCATCTCAAAGGAACTGGCCTGACGGACATATTTCGAGATATTTCTTCTTCTTGTTGTTCTTCCTCTGCACAGCTAAGCTGGAAGTGGCATTTGCAGCTCGCAATAGTGCAGAGTTATCTCAAAGAAAGGGGCCACGGCGTTTCTGTATCTCTATTATGTTGGTGCGGCTTCGGAACTTTTAAATATCTTGATATATCTCGAGAACTACGCATCTGATCAAAAAATATCATAGAACATAAAAAGTAGGAAACTTAATTCTCTACAAAAAAGGTCTCTTAACATTTTGCCATAGGTCGCTTCGTTTCCGAGATATTTGCAGATTTATCTCAAGGGAAGGGGCCTAACGGACATATTTCGAGATATTTCTTCTTCTTGTTGTCCTTCTTCTGCACAGCTAAACTGGAAGTGGCATTTCCAGCTCGCAATAGTGCAGAGTTATCTCAAAGAGAGGGGCCACGGTGTTTCTGTATCTCTATTATGTTGGTGCGGCTTCGGAACTTTTAAATATCTCGATATATCTCGAAAACTACGCTTCGGATCAAAAAATATCATAGAACACAAATTGTAGGAAACATAATTCTCTACAAAAAACGTCTCTTAACATTTTGCCATAGCTCGCTTCGTTTCCGAGATATTTGCAGATTCAGCTCAAAGGAACTGGCCTGACGGACATATTTCGAGATATTTCTTCTTCTTGTTGTTCTTCCTCTGCACAGCTAAGCTGGAAGTGGCATTTGCGGCTCGCACTAGTGCAGAGTTATCTCAAAGAAAGGGGCCACGGTGTTTCTGTATCACTATTATGTTGGTGCGGCTTCGGAACTTTTAAATATCTCGATATATCTCGAAAACTACGCTTCTGATCAAAAAATATCATAGAACATAAATTGTAGGAAACGTAATTCTCTACAAAAAACGTCTCTTAACATTTTGCCATAGCTCGCTTCGTTTCCGAGATATTTGCCGATTCAGCTCAAAGGAACTGGCCTGACGGACATATTTCGAGATATTTCTTCTTCTTGTTGTTCTTCCTCTGCACAGCTAAGCTGGAAGTGGCATTTGCAGCTCGCAATAGTGCAGAGTTATCTCAAAGAGAGGGGCCACGGTGTTTCTGTATCTCTATTATGTTGGTGCGGCTTCGGAACTTTTAAATATCTTGATATATCTCGAGAACTACGCATCAGATCAAAAAATATCATAGAACATAAAAAGTAGGAAACTTAATTCTCTACAAAAAAGGTCTCTTAACATTTTGCCATAGCTCGCTTGGTTTCCGAGATATTTGCAGATTTATCTCAAGGGAAGGGGCCTGACGGACATATTTCGAGATATTTCTTCTTCTTGTTGTCCTTCTTCTGCACAGCTAAACTGGAAGTGGCATTTCCAGCTCGCAATAGTGCAGAGTTATCTCAAAGAGAGGGGCCACGGTGTTTCTGTATCTCTATTATGTTGGTGCGGCTTCGGAACTTTTAAATATCTCGATATATCTCGAAAACTACGCTTCTGATCAAAAAATATCATAGAACATAAATTGTAGGAAACATACTTCTCTACAAAAAAGGTCTCTTAACATTTTGCCATAGCTCGCTTGGTTTCCGAGATATTTGCAGATTTATCTCAAGGGAAGGGGCCTAACGGACATATTTCGAGATATTTTTGCTTCTTGTTGTTCTTCTTCTGCACAGCTAAACTGGAAGTGGCATTTCCAGCTCGCAATAGTGCAGAGTTATCTCAAAGAGAGGGGCCACGGTGTTTCTGTATCTCTATTATGTTGGTGCGGCTTCGGAACTTTTAAATATCTTGATATATCTCGAGAACTACGCATCAGATCAAAAAATATCATAGAACATAAAAAGTAGGAAACTTAATTCTCTACAAAAAAGGTCTCTTAACATTTTGCCATAGCTCGCTTGGTTTCCGAGATATTTGCAGATTTATCTCAAGGGAAGGGGCCTGACGGACATATTTCGAGATATTTCTTCTTCTTGTTGTTCTTCTTCTGCACAGCTAAGCTGGAAGTGGCATTTGCGGCTCGCACTAGTGCAGAGTTATCTCAAAGAAAGGGGCCACGGTGTTTCTGTATCTCTATTATGTTGGTGCGGCTTCGGAACTTTTAAATATCTCGATATATCTCGAAAACTACGCTTCTGATAAAAAAATATCATAGAACATAAATTGTAGGAAAGATAATTCTCTACAAAAAACGTCTCTTAACATTTTGCCATAGCTCGCTTCGTTTCCGAGATATTTGCAGATTCAGCTCAAAGGAACGGGCCTGACGGACATATTTCGAGATACTTCTTCTTCTTGTTGTTCTTCCTCTGCACAGCTAAGCTGGAAGTAGCATTTGCAGCTCGCAATAGTGCAGAGTTATCTCAAAGAAAGGGGCCTCGGTGTTTCTGTATCTCTATTATGTTGGTGCGGCTTCGGAACTTTTAAATATCTTGATATATCTCGAGAACTACGCATCTGATCAAAAAATATCATAGAACGTAAAAAGTAGGAAACTTAATTCTCTACAAAAAAGGTCTCTTAGCATTTTGCCATAGCTCGCTTCGTGTCCGAGATATTTGCAGATTTATCTCAAGGGAAGGGGCCTGACGGACATATTTCGAGATATTTCTTCTTCTTGTAGTTCTTCTTCTGCACAGCTAAGCTGGAAGTGGCATTTGCGGCTCGCACTAGTGCAGAGTTATCTCAAAGAAAGGGGCCACGGTGTTTCTGTATCCCTATTATGTTGGTGCGGCTTCGGAACTTTTAAATATCTCGATATATCTCGAAAACTACGCTTCGGATCAAAAAATATCATAGAACATAAATAGTAGGAAACATAATTCTCTACAAAAAACGTCTCTTAACATTTTGCCATAGCTCGCTTCGTTTCCGAGATATGTGCAGATTTATCTCAAGGGAAGGGGCCTGACGGACATATTTCGAGATATTTCTTCTTCTTGTTGTTCTTCTTCTGCACAGCTAAGCTGGAAGTGGCATTTGCGGCTCGCACTAGTGCAGAGTTATCTCAACGAAAGGGGCCACGGTGTTTCTGTATCTCTATTATGTTGGTGCGGCTTCGGAACTTTTAAATATCTCGATATATCTCGAAAACTACGCTTCTGATCAAAAAATATCATAGAACATAAATTGTAGGAAACATAATTCTCTACAAAAAAGGTCTCTCAACATTTTGCCATAGCTCGCTTCGTTTCCAAGATATTTGCAGATATATCTCAAGGGAAGGGGCCTGACGGACATATTTCGAGATATTTCTTCTTCTTGTTGTTCTTCTTCTGCACAGCTAGGCTGGAAGTGGCATTTGCGGCTCGCACTAGTGCAGAGTTATCTCAAAGAAAGGGGCCACGGTGTTTCTGTATCTCTATTATGTTGGTGCGGCTTCGGAACTTTCTAATATCTCGATGTATCTCGAAAACTACGCTTCTGATCAAAAAATATCATAGAACATAAATTGTAGGAAACATAATTCTCTATAAAAAACGTCTCTTAACATTTTGCCATAGCTCGCTTCGTTTCCGAGATATTTGCAGATTCATCTCAAAGGAACTGGCCTGACGGACATATTTCGAGATATTTCTTCTTCTTGTTGTTCTTCCTCTGCACAGCTAAGCTGGAAGTGGCATTTGCAGCTCGCAATAGTGCAGAGTTATCTCAAAGAAAGGGGCCACGGCGTTTCTGTATCTCTATTATGTTGGTGCGGCTTCGGAACTTTTAAATATCTTGATATATCTCGAGAACTACGCATCTGATCAAAAAATATCATAGAACATAAAAAGTAGGAAACTTAATTCTCTACAAAAAACGTCTCTTAACATTTTGCCATAGGTCGCTTCGTTTCCGAGATATTTGCAGATTTATCTCAAGGGAAGGGGCCTAACGGACATATTTCGAGATATTTCTTCTTCTTGTTGTCCTTCTTCTGCACAGCTAAACTGGAAGTGACATTGCCAGCTCGCAATAGTGCAGAGTTATCTCAAAGAGAGGGGCCACGGTGTTTCTGTATCTCTATTATGTTGGTGCGGCTTCGGAACTTTTAAATATCTCGATATATCTCGAAAACTACGCTTCGGATCAAAAAATATCATAGAACATAAATTGTAGGAAACATACTTCTCTACAAAAAAGGTCTCTTAACATTTTGCCATAGCTCGCTTGGTTTCCGAGATATTTGCAGATTTATCTCAAGGGAAGGGGCCTAACGGACATATTTCGAGATATTTTTGCTTCTTGTTGTTCTTCTTCTGCACAGCTAAACTGGAAGTGGCATTTCCAGCTCGCAATAGTGCAGAGTTATCTCAAAGAGAGGGGCCACGGTGTTTCTGTATCTCTATTATGTTGGTGCGGCTTCGGAACTTTTAAATATCTTGATATATCTCGAGAACTGCGCATCAGATCAAAAAATATCATAGAACATAAAAAGTAGGAAACTTAATTCTCTACAAAAAAGGTCTCTTAACATTTTGCCATAGCTCGCTTGGTTTCCGAGATATTTGCAGATTTATCTCAAGGGAAGGGGCCTGACGGACATATTTCGAGATATTTCTTCTTCTTGTTGTTCTTCTTCTGCACAGCTAAGCTGGAAGTGGCATTTGCGGCTCGCACTAGTGCAGAGTTATCTCAAAGAAAGGGGCCACGGTGTTTCTGTATCTCTATTATGTTGGTGCGGCTTCGGAACTTTTAAATATCTCGATATATCTCGAAAACTACGCTTCTGATAAAAAAATATCATAGAACATAAATTGTAGGAAAGATAATTCTCTACAAAAAACGTCTCTTAACATTTTGCCATAGCTCGCTTCGTTTCCGAGATATTTGCAGATTCAGCTCAAAGGAACGGGCCTGACGGACATATTTCGAGATACTTCTTCTTCTTGTTGTTCTTCCTCTGCACAGCTAAGCTGGAAGTGGCATTTGCAGCTCGCAATAGTGCAGAGTTATCTCAAAGAAAGGGGCCTCGGTGTTTCTGTATCTCTATTATGTTGGTGCGGCTTCGGAACTTTTAAATATCTTGATATATCTCGAGAACTACGCATCTGATCAAAAAATATCATAGAACATAAAAAGTAGGAAACTTAATTCTCTACAAAAAAGGTCTCTTAGTATTTTGCCATAGCTCGCTTCGTTTCCGAGATATTTGCAGATTTATCTCAAGGGAAGGGGCCTGACGGACATATTTCGAGATATTTCTTCTTCTTGTTGTTCTTCTTCTGCACAGATAAGCTGGAAGTGGCATTTGCGGCTCGCACTAGTGCAGAGTTATCTCAACGAAAGGGGCCACGGTGTTTCTGTATCTCTATTATGTTGGTGCGGCTTCGGAACTTTTAAATATCTCGATATATCTCGAAAACTACGCTTCTGATCAAAAAATATCATAGAACATAAATTGTAGGAAACATAATTCTCTACAAAAAAGGTCTCTCAACATTTTGCCATAGCTCGCTTCGTTTCCGAGATATTTGCAGATATATCTCAAGGGAAGGGGCCTGACGGACATATTTCGAGATATTTCTTCTTCTTGTTGTTCTTCTTCTGCACAGCTAAGCTGGAAGTGGCATTTGCGGCTCGCACTAGTGCAGAGTTATCTCAAAGAAAGGGGCCACGGTGTTTCTGTATCTCTATTATGTTGGTGCGGCTTCGGAACTTTCTAATATCTCGATGTATCTCGAAAACTACGCTTCTGATCAAAAAATATCATAGAACATAAATTGTAGGAAACATAATTCTCTATAAAAAACGTCTCTTAACATTTTGCCATAGCTCGCTTCGTTTCCGAGATATTTGCAGATTCATCTCAAAGGAACTGGCCTGACGGACATATTTCGAGATATTTCTTCTTCTTGTTGTTCTTCCTCTGCACAGCTAAGCTGGAAGTGGCATTTGCAGCTCGCAATAGTGCAGAGTTATCTCAAAGAAAGGGGCCACGGCGTTTCTGTATCTCTATTATGTTGGTGCGGCTTCTGAACTTTTAAATATCTCGATATATCTCGAAAACTACGCTTCTGACCAAAAAATATCATAGAACATAAATTGTAGGAAACATAATTCTCTACAAAAAACGTCTCTTAACATTTTGCCATAGCTCGCTTCGATTCCGAGATATTTGCAGATTCAGCTCAAAGGAACTGGCCTAACGGACATATTTCGAGATATTTCTTCTTCTTGTTGTTCTTCCTCTGCACAGCTAAGCTGGAAGTGGCATTTGCGGCTCGCACTAGTGCAGAGTTATCTCAAAGAAAGGGGCCACGGTGTTTCTGTATCCCTATTATGTTGGTGCGGCTTCGGAACTTTTAAATATCTCGATATATCTCGAAAACTACGCTTCTGATCAAAAAATATCATAGAACATAAATTGTAGGAAACATAATTCTCTACAAAAAACGTCTCATAACATTTTGCCATAGCTCGCTTCGTTTCCGAGATATTTGCCGATTCAGCTCAAAGGAACTGGCCTGACGGACATATTTCGAGATATTTCTTCTTCTTGTTGTTCTTCCTCTGCACAGCTAAGCTGGAAGTGGCATTTGCAGCTCGCAATAGTGCAGAGTTATCTCAAAGAAAGGGGCCACGGTGTTTCTGTATCTCTATTATGTTGGTGCGGCTTCGAAACTTTTAAATATCTTGATATATCTCGAGAACTACGCATCTGATCAAAAAATATCATAGAACATAAAAAGTAGGAAACTTAATTCTCTACAAAAAAGGTCGCTTAACATTTTGCCATAGCTCGCTTCCTTTCCGAGATATTTGCAGATTTATCTCAAGGGAAGGGGCCTGACCGACATATTTCGAGATATTTCTTCTTCTTGTTGTTCTTCTTCTGCACAGCTAAGCTGGAAGTGGCATTTGCGGCTCGCACTAGTGCAGAGTTATCTCAAAGAAAGGGACCACGGTGTTTCTGTATCTCTATTATGTTGGTGCGGCTTCGGAACTTTTAAATATCTCGATATATCTCGAAAACTACGCTTCTGATCAAAAAATATCATAGAACATAAATTGTAGGAAACATACTTCTCTACAAAAAAGGTCTCTTAACATTTTGCCATAGCTCGCTTGGTTTCCGAGATATTTGCAGATTTATCTCAAGGGAAGGGGCCTAACGGACATATTTCGAGATATTTTTGCTTCTTGTTGTTCTTCTTCTGCACAGCTAAACTGGAAGTGGCATTTCCAGCTCGCAATAGTGCAGAGTTATCTCAAAGAGAGGGGCCACGGTGTTTCTGTATCTCTATTATGTTGGTGCGGCTTCGGAACTTTTAAATATCTTGATATATCTCGAGAACTACGCATCTGATCAAAAAATATCATAGAACATAAAAAGTAGGAAACTTAATTCTCTACAAAAAAGGTCTCTTAACATTTTGCCATAGCTCGCTTCGTTTCCGTGATATTTGCATATTTATCTCAAGGGAAGGGGCCTGACCGACATATTTCGAGATATTTCTTCTTCTTGTTGTTCTTCTTCTGCACAGCTGAGCTGGAAGTGGCATTTGCGGCTCGCAATAGTGCAGAGTTATCTCAAAGAAAGGGGCCACGGTGTTTCTGTATCTCTATTATATTGGTGCGGCTTCGGAGCTTTTAAATATCTCGATATATCTCGAAAACTACGCTTCTGATCAAAAAATATCATAGAACGTAAATTGTAGGAAATATTATTCTCTACAAAAAAGGTCTCTTAACGTTTTGCCATAGCTCGCTTCGTTTCCGAGATATTTGCAGATTCATCTCAAGGGAAGGGGTCTGACGGACATATTTCGAGATATTTCTTCTTCTTGTTGTTCTTCTTCTGCACAGCTAAGCTCGAAGTGGCATTTGCAGCTCGCAATAGTGCAGAGTTATCTCAAAGAAAGAGGCCACGGTGTTTCTGTACCTCTATTATGTTGGTGCAGCTTCGGAACTTTTAAATATCTTGATATATCTCGAGAACTACGCATCTGATCAAAAAATATCATCGAACATAAAAAGTAGAAAACTTAATTCTCTACAAAAAAGGTCTCTTAACATTTTGCCATAGCTCGCTTCGTTTCCGAGATATTTGCAGATATATCTCAAGGGAAGGGGCCTGACGGACATATTTCGAGATATTTCTTCTTCTTGTTGTTCTTCTTCTGCACACCTGAGCTGGAAGTGGCATTTGCGGCTCGCAATAGTGCAGAGTTATCTCAAAGAAAGGGGCCACGGTGTTTCTGTATCTCTATTATATTGGTGCGGCTTCGGAGCTTTTAAATATCTCGATGTATCTCGAAAACTACGCTTCTGATCAAAAAATATCATCGAACATAAAAAGTAGAAAACTTAATTCTCTACAAAAAAGGTCTCTTAACATTTTGCCATAGCTCGCTTCGTTTCCGAGATATTTGCAGATATATCTCAAGGGAAGGGGCCTGACGGACATATTTCGAGATATTTCTCCTTCTTGTTGTTCTTCTTCTGCACAGCTAAGCTGGAAGTGGCATTTACAGCTCGCAATAGTGCAGAGTTATCTCAAAGAAAGGGGCCACGGTGTTTCTGTATCTCTATTATGTTGGTGCGGCTTCGGAACTTTTAAATATCTTGATATATCTTGAGAACTACGCATCTGATCAAAAAATATCATAGAACATGAAAAGTAGGAAACTTAATTCTCTACAAAAAACGTCTCTTAACATTTTGCCATAGCTCGCTTCGTTTCCGAGATATTTGCAGATTTATCTCAAGGGAAGGGGCCTGACGGACATATTTCGAGATATTTCTTCTTCTTGTTGTTCTTCTTCTGCACAGCTAAGCTGGAAGTGGCATTTGCAGCTCGCACTAGTGCAGAGTTATCTCCAAGAAAGGGGCCACGGTGTTTCTGTATCTCTATTATGTTGGTGCGGCTTCGGAACTTTTAAATATCTCGATATATCTCGAAAACTACACTTCTGATCAAAAAATATCGTAGAACATAAATTGTAGGAAACATAATTCTCTCCAAAAAAGGTCTCTTAACATTTTGCGATAGCTCGCTTCGTTTCCGAGATATTTGCAGATTTATCTCAAGGGAAGGGGCCTGACGGACATATTTCGAGATATTTCTTCTTCTTGTTGTTCTTCTTCTGCACAGCTAAGCTGGAAGTGGCATTTGCGGCTCGCACTAGTGCAGAGTTATCTCAAAGAAAGGGGCCACGGTGTTTCTGTATCTCTATTATGTTGGTGCGGCTTCGGAACTTTTAAATATCTCGATATATCTCGAAAACTACGCTTCTGATCAAAAAATATCATAGAACATAAATTGTAGGAAACATAATTCTCTACAAAAAACGTCTCTTAACATTTTGCCATAGCTCGCTTCGTTTCCGAGATATTTGCAGATATATCTCAAGGGAAGGGGCCTGACGGACATATTTCGAGATATTTCTTCTTCTTGTTGTTCTTCTTCTGCACAGCTAAGCTGGAAGTGGCATTTACAGCTCGCAATAGTGCAGAGTTATCTCAAAGAAAGGGGCCACGGTGTTTCTGTATCTCTATTATGTTGGTGCGGCTTCGGAACTTTTAAATATCTTGATATATCTCGAGAACTACGCATCTGATCAAAAAATATCATAGAACATAAATTGTAGGAAACATAATTCTCTACAAAAAAGGTCTCTTAACATTGTGCCATAGCTCGCTTCGTTTCCGAGATATTTGCAGATATATCTCAAGGGAAGGGGCCTGACGGACATATTTCGAGATATTTCTCCTTCTTGTTGTTCTTCTTCTGCACAGCTAAGCTGGAAGTGGCATTTACAGCTCGCAATAGTGCAGAGTTATCTCAAAGAAAGGGGCCACGGTGTTTCTGTATCTCTATTATGTTGGTGCGGCTTCGGAACTTTTAAATATCTTGATATATCTTGAGAACTACGCATCTGATCAAAAAATATCATAGAACATGAAAAGTAGGAAACTTAATTCTCTACAAAAAACGTCTCTTAACATTTTGCCATAGCTCGCTTCGTTTCCGAGATATTTGCAGATTTATCTCAAGGGAAGGGGCCTGACGGACATATTTCGAGATATTTCTTCTTCTTGTTGTTCTTCTTCTGCACAGCTAAGCTGGAAGTGGCATTTGCAGCTCGCACTAGTGCAGAGTTATCTCCAAGAAAGGGGCCACGGTGTTTCTGTATCTCTATTATGTTGGTGCGGCTTCGGAACTTTTAAATATCTCGATATATCTCGAAAACTACACTTCTGATCAAAAAATATCGTAGAACATAAATTGTAGGAAACATAATTCTCTCCAAAAAAGGTCTCTTAACATTTTGCGATAGCTCGCTTCGTTTCCGAGATATTTGCAGATTTATCTCAAGGGAAGGGGCCTGACGGACATATTTCGAGATATTTCTTCTTCTTGTTGTTCTTCTTCTGCACAGCTAAGCTGGAAGTGGCATTTGCGGCTCGCACTAGTGCAGAGTTATCTCAAAGAAAGGGGCCACGGTGTTTCTGTATCTCTATTATGTTGGTGCGGCTTCGGAGCTTTTAAATATCTCGATATATCTCGAAAACTACGCTTCTGATCAAAAAATATCATAGAACGTAAATTGTAGGAAATATTATTCTCTACAAAAAAGGTCTCTTAACGTTTTGCCATAGCTCGCTTCGTATCCGAGATATTTGCAGATTCATCTCAAGGGAAGGGGTCTGACGGACATATTTCGAGATATTTCTTCTTCTTGTTGTTCTTCTTCTGCACAGCTAAGCTCGAAGTGGCATTTGCAGCTCGCAATAGTGCAGAGTTATCTCAAAGAAAGAGGCCACGGTGTTTCTGTACCTCTATTATGTTGGTGCAGCTTCGGAACTTTTAAATATCTTGATATATCTCGAGAACTACGCATCTGATCAAAAAATATCATCGAACATAAAAAGTAGAAAACTTAATTCTCTACAAAAAAGGTCTCTTAACATTTTGCCATAGCTCGCTTCGTTTCCGAGATATTTGCAGATTTATCTCAAGGGAAGTGGCCTGACGGACATATTTCGAGATATTTCTTCTTCTTGTTGTTCTTCTTCTGCACAGCTAAGCTGGAAGTGGCATTTGCAGCTCGCAATAGTGCAGAGTTATCCCAAAGAAAGGGGCCACGGTGTTTCTGTATCTCTATTATGTTGGTGCGGCTTCGGAACTTTTAAATATCTCGATATATCTCGAAAACTACGCTTCTGATCAAAAAATATCATAGAACATAAATTGTAGGAAACATAATTCTCTATAAAAAACGTCTCTTAACATTTTGCCATAGCTCGCTTCGTTTCCGAGATATTTGCAGATTCATCTCAAAGGAACTGGCCTGACGGACATATTTCGAGATATTTCTTCTTCTTGTTGTTCTTCCTCTGCACAGCTAAGCTGGAAGTGGCATTTGCAGCTCGCAATAGTGCAGAGTTATCTCAAAGAAAGGGGCCACGGCGTTTCTGTATCTCTATTATGTTGGTGCGGCTTCGGAACTTTTAAATATCTTGATATATCTCGAGAACTACGCATCTGATCAAAAAATATCATAGAACATAAAAAGTAGGAAACTTAATTCTCTACAAAAAAGGTCTCTTAACATTTTGCCATAGGTCGCTTCGTTTCCGAGATATTTGCAGATTTATCTCAAGGGAAGGGGCCTAACGGACATATTTCGAGATATTTCTTCTTCTTGTTGTCCTTCTTCTGCACAGCTAAACTGGAAGTGGCATTTCCAGCTCGCAATAGTGCAGAGTTATCTCAAAGAGAGGGGCCACGGTGTTTCTGTATCTCTATTATGTTGGTGCGGCTTCGGAACTTTTAAATATCATGATATATCTCGAGAACTACGCATCTGATCAAAAAATATCATAGAACATAAATTGTAGGAAACTTAATTCTCTACAAAAAAGGTCTCTTAACATTTTGCCATAGCTCGCTTCGTTTCCGAGATATTTGCAGATTTATCTCAAGGGAAGGGGCCTGACGGACATATTTCGAGATATTTCTTCTTCTTGTTGTTCTTCTTCTGCACAGCTAAGCTGGAAGTGGCATTTGCGGCTTGCACTAGTGCAGAGTTATCTCAAAGAAAGGGGCCACGGTGTTTCTGTATCCCTATTATGTTGGTGCGGCTTCGGAACTTTTAAATATCTCGATATATCTCGAAAACTACGCTTCGGATCAAAAAATATCATAGAACATAAATAGTAGGAAACATAATTCTCTACAAAAAACGTCTCTTAACATTTTGCCATAGCTCGCTTCGTTTCCGAGATATGTGCAGATTTATCTCAAGGGAAGGGGCCTGACGGACATAATTCGAGATATTTCTTCTTCTTGTTGTTCTTCTTCTGCACAGCTAAGCTGGAAGTGGCATTTGCGGCTCGCACTAGTGCAGAGTTATCTCAACGAAAGGGGCCACGGTGTTTCTGTATCTCTATTATGTTGGTGCGGCTTCGGAACTTTTAAATATCTCGATATATCTCGAAAACTACGCTTCTGATCAAAAAATATCATAGAACATAAATTGTAGGAAACATAATTCTCTACAAAAAAGGTCTCTCAACATTTTGCAATAGCTCGCTTCGTTTCCGAGATATTTGCAGATATATCTCAAGGGAAGGGGCCTGACGGACATATTTCGAGATATTTCTTCTTCTTGTTGTTCTTCTTCTGCACAGCTAAGCTGGAAGTGGCATTTACAGCTCGCAATAGTGCAGAGTTATCTCAAAGAAAGGGGCCACGGTGTTTCTGTATCTCTATTATGTTGGTGCGGCTTCGGAACTTTTAAATATCTCGATATATCTCGAACACTACGCTTCTGATCAAAAAATATCATAGAACATAAATTGTAGGAAAGATAATTCTCTACAAAAAACGTCTCTTAACATTTTGCCATAGCTCGCTTCGTTTCCGAGATATTTGCAGATTCAGCTCAAAGGAACGGGCCTGACGGACATATTTCGAGATACTTCTTCTTCTTGTTGTTCTTCCTCTGCACAGCTAAGCTGGAAGTGGCATTTGCAGCTCGCAATAGTGCAGAGTTATCTCAAAGAAAGGGGCCACGGTGTTTCTGTATCTCTATTATGTTGGTGCGACTTCGGAACTTTTAAATATCTTGATATATCTCGAGAACTACGCATCTGATCAAAAAATATCATAGAACATAAAAAGTAGGAAACTTAATTCTCTACAAAAAAGGTCTCTTAACATTTTGCCATAGCTCTCTTCGTTTCCGAGATATTTGCAGATTTATCTCAAGGGAAGGGGCCTGACGGACATATTTCGAGATATTTCTACTTCTTGTTGTTCTTCTTCTGCACAGCTAAGCTGGAAGTGGCATTTGCAGCTCGCAATAGTGCAGAGTTATCTCAAAGAAAGGGGCCACGGTGTTTCTGTATCTCTATTATGTTGGTGCGGCTTCGGAACTTTTAAATATCTTGATATATCTCGAGAACTACGCGTCTGATCAAAAAATGTCATAGAACATAAAAAGTAGGAAACATAATTCTCTACAAAAACGGTCTCTTAACATTTTGCCATAGCTCGCTTCGTTTCCGAGATATTTGCAGATATATCTCAAGGGAAGGGGCCTGACGGACATATTTCGAGATATTTCTTCTTCTTGTTGTTCTTCTTCTGCACAGCTAAGCTGGAAGTGGCATTTGCGGCTCGCACTGGTGCACAGTTATCTCAAAGAAAGGGGCCACGGTGTTTCTGTATCTCTATTATGTTGGTGCGTCTTCGGAACTTTTAAATATCTTGATATATCTCGAGAACTACGCATCTGATCAAAAAATATCATAGAACATAAAAAGTAGGAAACTTAATTCTCTACAAAAAAGGTCTCTTAACATTTTGCCATAGCTCGCTTCGTTTCCGAGATATTTGCATATTTATCTCAAGGGAAGGGGCCTGACGGACATATTTCGAGATATTTCTTCTTCTTGTTGTTCTTCTTCTGCACAGCTGAGCTGGAAGTGGCATTTGCGGCTCGCAATAGTGCAGAGTTATCTCAAAGAAAGGGGCCACGGTGTTTCTGTATCTCTATTATATTGGTGCGGCTTCGGAGCTTTTAAATATCTCGATATATCTCGAAAACTACGCTTCTGATCAAAAAATATCATAGAACGTAAATTGTAGGAAATATTATTCTCTACAAAAAAGGTCTCTTAACGTTTTGCCATAGCTCGCTTCGTATCCGAGATATTTGCAGATTCATCTCAAGGGAAGGGGTCTGACGGACATATTTCGAGATATTTCTTCTTCTTGTTGTTCTTCTTCTGCACAGCTAAGCTCGAAGTGGCATTTGCAGCTCGCAATAGTGCAGAGTTATCTCAAAGAAAGAGGCCACGGTGTTTCTGTACCTCTATTATGTTGGTGCAGCTTCGGAACTTTTAAATATCTTGATATATCTCGAGAACTACGCATCTGATCAAAAAATATCATAGAACATAAAAAGTAGGAAACTTAATTCTCTACAAAAAAGGTCTCTTAACATTTTGCCATAGCCCGCTTCGTTTCCGAGATATTTGCAGATTTATCTCAAGGGAAGGGGCCTGACGGACATATTTCGAGATATTTCTTCTTCTTGTTGTTCTTCTTCTGCACAGCTAAGCTGGAAGTGGCGTTTACAGGTCGCAATAGTGCAGAGTTATCTCAAAGAAAGGGGCCACGGTGTTTCTGTATCTCTATTATGTTGGTGCGGCTTCGGAACTTTTAAATATCTTGATATATCTCGAGAACTACGCATCTGATCAAAAAATATCATAGAACATAAAAAGTAGGAAACTTAAGTCTCTACAAAAAAGGTCTCTTAACATTTTGCCATAGGTCGCTTCGTTTCCGAGATATTTGCAGATTTATCTCAAGGGAAGGGGCCTAACGGACATATTTCGAGATATTTCTTCTTCTTGTTGTCCTTCTTCTGCACAGCTAAACTGGAAGTGGCATTTCCAGCTCGCAATAGTGCAGAGTTATCTCAAAGAGAGGGGCCACGGTGTTTCTGTATCTCTATTATGTTGGTGCGGCTTCGGAACTTTTAAATATCTTGATATATCTCGAGAACTACGCATCTGATCAAAAAATATCATACAAGATAAAAAGTAGGAAACTTAATTCTCTACAAAAAAGGTCTCTTAACATTTTGCCATAGCTCGCTTCGTTTCCGAGATATTTGCAGATTTATCTCAAGGGAAGGGGCCTGACGGACATATTTCGAGATATTTCTTCTTCTTGTTGTTCTTCTTCTGCACAGCTAAGCTGGAAGTGGCATTTGCGGCTCGCACTAGTGCAGAGTTATCTCAAAGAAAGGGGCCACGGTGTTTCTGTATCCCTATTATGTTGGTGCGGCTTCGGAACTTTTAAATATCTCGATATATCTCGAAAACTACGCTTCGGATCAAAAAATATCGTAGAACATAAATAGTAGGAAACATAATTCTCTACAAAAAACGTCTCTTAACATTTTGCCATAGCTCGCTTCGTTTCCGAGATATGTGCAGATTTATCTCAAGGGAAGGGGCCTGACGGACATATTTCGAGATATTTCTTCTTCTTGTTGTTCTTCTTCTGCACAGCTAAGCTGGAAGTGGCATTTGCGGCTCGCACTAGTGCAGAGTTATCTCAACGAAAGGGGCCACGGTGTTTCTGTATCTCTATTATGTTGGTGCGGCTTCGGAACTTTTAAATATCTCGATGTATCTCGAAAACTACGCTTCTGATCAAAAAATATCATAGAACATAAATTGTAGGAAACATAATTCTCTATAAAAAACGTCTCTTAACATTTTGCCATAGCTCGCTTCGTTTCCGAGATATTTGCAGATTCATCTCAAAGGAACTGGCCTGACGGACATATTTCGAGATATTTCTTCTTCTTGTTGTTCTTCCTCTGCACAGCTAAGCTGGAAGTGGCATTTGCAGCTCGCAATAGTGCAGAGTTATCTCAAAGAAAGAGGCCACGGCGTTTCTGTATCTCTATTACGTTGGTGTGGCTTCGGAACTTTTAAATATCTTGATATATCTCGAGAACTACGCATCTGATCAAAAAATATCATAGAACACAAAAAGTTGTAAACTTAATTCTCTACAAAAAAGGTCTCTTAACATTTTGCCATAGCTCGCTTCGTTTCCGAGATATTTGCAGATTTATCTCAAGGGAAGGGGCCTGACGGACATAATTCGAGATATTTCTTCTTCTTGTTGTTCTTCTTCTGCACAGCTAAGCTGGAAGTGGCATTTGCGGCTCGCACTAGTGCAGAGTTATCTCAACGAAAGGGGCCACGGTGTTTCTGTATCTCTATTATGTTGGTGCGGCTTCGGAACTTTTAAATATCTCGATATATCTCGAAAACTACGCTTCTGATCAAAAAATATCATAGAACATAAATTGTAGGAAACATAATTCTCTACAAAAAAGGTCTCTCAACATTTTGCAATAGCTCGCTTCGTTTCCGAGATATTTGCAGATATATCTCAAGGGAAGGGGCCTGACGGACATATTTCGAGATATTTCTTCTTCTTGTTGTTCTTCTTCTGCACAGCTAAGCTGGCAGTGGCATTTACAGCTCGCAATAGTGCAGAGTTATCTCAAAGAAAGGGGCCACGGTGTTTCTGTATCTCTATTATGTTGGTGCGTCTTCGGAACTTTTAAATATCTCGATATATCTCGAAAACTACGCTTCTGATCAAAAAATATCATAGAACATAAATTGTAGGAAACATAATTCTCTACAAAAAACGTCTCTTAACATTTTGCCATAGCTCGCGTCGTTTCCGAGATATTTGCAGATTCAGCTCAAAGGAACTGGCCTGACGGACATATTTCGAGATATTTCTTCTTCTTGTTGTTCTTCCTCTGCACAGCTAAGCTGGAAGTGGCATTTGCAGCTCGCAATAGTGCAGAGTTATCTCAAAGAAAGGGGCCACGGTGTTTCTGTATCTCTATTATGTTGGTGCGGCTTCGGAACTTTTAAATAACTTGATATATCTCGAGAACTACGCATCTGATCAAAAAATATCATAGAACATAAAAAGTAGGAAACTTAATTCTCTACAAAAAAGGTCTCTTAACATTTTGCCATAGCTCGCTTCGTATCCGAGATATTTGCAGATTCATCTCAAGGGAAGGGGTCTGACGGACATATTTCGAGATATTTCTTCTTCTTGTTGTTCTTCTTCTGCACAGCTAAGCTCGAAGTGGCATTTGCAGCTCGCAATAGTGCAGAGTTATCTCAAAGAAAGAGGCCACGGTGTTTCTGTACCTCTATTATGTTGGTGCAGCTTCGGAACTTTTAAATATCTTGATATATCTCGAGAACTACGCATCTGATCAAAAAATATCATAGAACATAAAAAGTAGGAAACTTAATTCTCTACAAAAAAGGTCTCTTAACATTTTGCCATAGCCCGCTTCGTTTCCGAGATATTTGCAGATTTATCTCAAGGGAAGGGGCCTGACGGACATATTTCGAGATATTTCTTCTTCTTGTTGTTCTTCTTCTGCACAGCTAAGCTGGAAGTGGCATTTACAGCTCGCAATAGTGCAGAGTTATCTCAAAGAAAGGGGCCACGGTGTTTCTGTATCTCTATTATGTTGGTGCGGCTTCGGAACTTTTAAATATCTTGATATATCTCGAGAACTACGCATCTGATCAAAAAATATCATAGAACATAAAAAGTAGGAAACTTAAGTCTCTACAAAAAAGGTCTCTTAACATTTTGCCATAGGTCGCTTCGTTTCCGAGATATTTGCAGATTTATCTCAAGGGAAGGGGCCTAACGGACATATTTCGAGATATTTCTTCTTCTTGTTGTCCTTCTTCTGCACAGCTAAACTGGAAGTGGCATTTCCAGCTCGCAATAGTGCAGAGTTATCTCAAAGAGAGGGGCCACGGTGTTTCTGTATCTCTATTATGTTGGTGCGGCTTCGGAACTTTTAAATAACTTGATATATCTCGAGAACTACGCATCTGATCAAAAAATATCATAGAACATAAAAAGTAGGAAACTTAATTCTCTACAAAAAAGGTCTCTTAACATTTTGCCATAGCTCGCTTCGTATCCGAGATATTTGCAGATTCATCTCAAGGGAAGGGGTCTGACGGACATATTTCGAGATATTTCTTCTTCTTGTTGTTCTTCTTCTGCACAGCTAAGCTCGAAGTGGCATTTGCAGCTCGCAATAGTGCAGAGTTATCTCAAAGAAAGAGGCCACGGTGTTTCTGTACCTCTATTATGTTGGTGCAGCTTCGGAACTTTTAAATATCTTGATATATCTCGAGAACTACGCATCTGATCAAAAAATATCATAGAACATAAAAAGTAGGAAACTTAATTCTCTACAAAAAAGGTCTCTTAACATTTTGCCATAGCCCGCTTCGTTTCCGAGATATTTGCAGATTTATCTCAAGGGAAGGGGCCTGACGGACATATTTCGAGATATTTCTTCTTCTTGTTGTTCTTCTTCTGCACAGCTAAGCTGGAAGTGGCATTTACAGCTCGCAATAGTGCAGAGTTATCTCAAAGAAAGGGGCCACGGTGTTTCTGTATCTCTATTATGTTGGTGCGGCTTCGGAACTTTTAAATATCTTGATATATCTCGAGAACTACGCATCTGATCAAAAAATATCATAGAACATAAAAAGTAGGAAACTTAAGTCTCTACAAAAAAGGTCTCTTAACATTTTGCCATAGGTCGCTTCGTTTCCGAGATATTTGCAGATTTATCTCAAGGGAAGGGGCCTAACGGACATATTTCGAGATATTTCTTCTTCTTGTTGTCCTTCTTCTGCACAGCTAAACTGGAAGTGGCATTTCCAGCTCGCAATAGTGCAGAGTTATCTCAAAGAGAGGGGCCACGGTGTTTCTGTATCTCTATTATGTTGGTGCGGCTTCGGAACTTTTAAATATCTTGATATATCTCGAGAACTACGCATCTGATCAAAAAATATCATACAAGATAAAAAGTAGGAAACTTAATTCTCTACAAAAAAGGTCTCTTAACATTTTGCCATAGCTCGCTTCGTTTCCGAGATATTTGCAGATTTATCTCAAGGGAAGGGGCCTGACGGACATATTTCGAGATATTTCTTCTTCTTGTTGTTCTTCTTCTGCACAGCTAAGCTGGAAGTGGCATTTGCGGCTCGCACTAGTGCAGAGTTATCTCAAAGAAAGGGGCCACGGTGTTTCTGTATCCCTATTATGTTGGTGCGGCTTCGGAACTTTTAAATATCTCGATATATCTCGAAAACTACGCTTCGGATCAAAAAATATCGTAGAACATAAATAGTAGGAAACATAATTCTCTACAAAAAACGTCTCTTAACATTTTGCCATAGCTCGCTTCGTTTCCGAGATATGTGCAGATTTATCTCAAGGGAAGGGGCCTGACGGACATATTTCGAGATATTTCTTCTTCTTGTTGTTCTTCTTCTGCACAGCTAAGCTGGAAGTGGCATTTGCGGCTCGCACTAGTGCAGAGTTATCTCAACGAAAGGGGCCACGGTGTTTCTGTATCTCTATTATGTTGGTGCGGCTTCGGAACTTTTAAATATCTCGATGTATCTCGAAAACTACGCTTCTGATCAAAAAATATCATAGAACATAAATTGTAGGAAACATAATTCTCTATAAAAAACGTCTCTTAACATTTTGCCATAGCTCGCTTCGTTTCCGAGATATTTGCAGATTCATCTCAAAGGAACTGGCCTGACGGACATATTTCGAGATATTTCTTCTTCTTGTTGTTCTTCCTCTGCACAGCTAAGCTGGAAGTGGCATTTGCAGCTCGCAATAGTGCAGAGTTATCTCAAAGAAAGAGGCCACGGCGTTTCTGTATCTCTATTACGTTGGTGTGGCTTCGGAACTTTTAAATATCTTGATATATCTCGAGAACTACGCATCTGATCAAAAAATATCATAGAACACAAAAAGTTGTAAACTTAATTCTCTACAAAAAAGGTCTCTTAACATTTTGCCATAGCTCGCTTCGTTTCCGAGATATTTGCAGATTTATCTCAAGGGAAGGGGCCTGACGGACATAATTCGAGATATTTCTTCTTCTTGTTGTTCTTCTTCTGCACAGCTAAGCTGGAAGTGGCATTTGCGGCTCGCACTAGTGCAGAGTTATCTCAACGAAAGGGGCCACGGTGTTTCTGTATCTCTATTATGTTGGTGCGGCTTCGGAACTTTTAAATATCTCGATATATCTCGAAAACTACGCTTCTGATCAAAAAATATCATAGAACATAAATTGTAGGAAACATAATTCTCTACAAAAAAGGTCTCTCAACATTTTGCAATAGCTCGCTTCGTTTCCGAGATATTTGCAGATATATCTCAAGGGAAGGGGCCTGACGGACATATTTCGAGATATTTCTTCTTCTTGTTGTTCTTCTTCTGCACAGCTAAGCTGGCAGTGGCATTTACAGCTCGCAATAGTGCAGAGTTATCTCAAAGAAAGGGGCCACGGTGTTTCTGTATCTCTATTATGTTGGTGCGTCTTCGGAACTTTTAAATATCTCGATATATCTCGAAAACTACGCTTCTGATCAAAAAATATCATAGAACATAAATTGTAGGAAACATAATTCTCTACAAAAAACGTCTCTTAACATTTTGCCATAGCTCGCGTCGTTTCCGAGATATTTGCAGATTCAGCTCAAAGGAACTGGCCTGACGGACATATTTCGAGATATTTCTTCTTCTTGTTGTTCTTCCTCTGCACAGCTAAGCTGGAAGTGGCATTTGCAGCTCGCAATAGTGCAGAGTTATCTCAAAGAAAGGGGCCACGGTGTTTCTGTATCTCTATTATGTTGGTGCGGCTTCGGAACTTTTAAATAACTTGATATATCTCGAGAACTACGCATCTGATCAAAAAATATCATAGAACATAAAAAGTAGGAAACTTAATTCTCTACAAAAAAGGTCTCTTAACATTTTGCCATAGCTCGCTTCGTTTCCGAGATATGTGCAGATTTATCTCAAGGGAAGGGGCCTGACGGACATATTTCGAGATATTTCTTCTTCTTCTTGTTCTTCTTCTGCACAGCTAAGCTGGAAGTGGCATTTGCGGCTCGCACTAGTGCAGAGTTATCTCAACGAAAGGGGCCACGGTGTTTCTGTATCCCTATTATGTTGGTGCGGCTTCGGAACTTTTAAATATCTCGATATATCTCGAAAACTACGCTTCTGATCAAAAAATATCATAGAACATAAATTGTAGGAAACATAATTCTCTACAAAAAAGGTCTCTTAACATTTTGTCATAGCTCGCTTCGTTTCCGAGATATTTGCTGATATATCTCAAGGGAAGGGGCCTGACGGACATATTTCGAGATATTTCTTCTTCTTGTTGTTCTTCTTCTGCACAGCTAAACTGGAAGTGGCATTTCCAGCCCGCAATAGTGCAGAGTTATCTCAAAGAGAGGGGCCAAGGTGTTTCTGTATCTCTATTATGTTGGTGCGGCTTCGGAACTTTTAAATATCTTGATATATCTCGAGAACTACGCATCTGATCAAAAAATATCGTAGAAGATAAAAAGTAGGAAACTTAATTCTCTACAAAAAAGGTCTCTTAACATTTTGCCATAGCTCGCTTCGTTTCCGAGATATTTGCCGATTCAGCTCAAAGGAACTGGCCTGACGGACATATTTCGAGATATTTCTTCTTCTTGTTGTTCTTCCTCTGCACAGCTAAGCTGGAAGTGGCATTTGCAGCTCGCAATAGTGCAGAGTTATCTCAAAGAAAGGGGCCACGGTGTTTCTGTATCCCTATTATGTTGGTGCGGCTTCTGAACTTTTAAATATCTCGATATATCTCGAAAACTACGCTTCTGACCAAAAAATATCATAGAACATAAATTGTAGGAAACATAATTCTCTACAAAAAACGTCTCTTAACATTTTGCCATAGCTCGCTTCGTTTCCGAGATATTTGCAGATTCAGCTCAAAGGAACCGGCCTGACGGACATATTTCGAGATATTTCTTCTTCTTGTTGTTCTTCCTCTGCACAGCTAAGCTGGAAGTGGCATTTGCGGCTCGCACTAGTGCAGAGTTATCTCAAAGAAAGGGGCCACGGTGTTTCTGTATCTCTATTATGTTGGTGCGGCTTCGGAACTTTTAAATATCTTGATATATCTCGAGAACTACGCATCTGATCAAAAAATATCATAGAACATAAAAAGTAGGAAACTTAAGTCTCTACAAAAAAGGTCTCTTAACATTTTGCCATAGGTCGCTTCGTTTCCGAGATATTTGCAGATTTATCTCAAGGGAAGGGGCCTAACGGACATATTTCGAGATATTTCTTCTTCTTGTTGTCCTTCTTCTGCACAGCTAAACTGGAAGTGGCATTTCCAGCTCGCAATAGTGCAGAGTTATCTCAAAGAGAGGGGCCACGGTGTTTCTGTATCTCTATTATGTTGGTGCGGCTTCGGAACTTTTAAATATCTTGATATATCTCGAGAACTACGCATCTGATCAAAAAATATCATACAAGATAAAAAGTAGGAAACTTAATTCTCTACAAAAAAGGTCTCTTAACATTTTGCCATAGCTCGCTTCGTTTCCGAGATATTTGCAGATTTATCTCAAGGGAAGGGGCCTGACGGACATATTTCGAGATATTTCTTCTTCTTGTTGTTCTTCTTCTGCACAGCTAAGCTGGAGGTGGCATTTACAGCTCGCAATAGTGCAGAGTTATCTCAAAGAAAGGGGCCACGGTGTTTCTGTATCTCTATTATGTTGGTGCGGCTTCGGAACTTTTAAATATCTTGATATATCTCGAGAACTACGCATGTGATCAAAAAATATCATAGAAGATAAAAAGTAGGAAACTTAATTCTCTACAAAAAAGGTCTCTTAACATTTTGCCATAGCTCGCTTCGTTTCCGAGATATTTGCAGATTTATCTCAAGGGAAGGGGCCTGACGGACATAATTCGAGATATTTCTTCTTCTTGTTGTTCTTCTTCTGCACAGCTAAGCTGGAAGTGGCATTTGCGGCTCGCACTAGTGCAGAGTTATCTCAACGAAAGGGGCCACGGTGTTTCTGTATCTCTATTATGTTGGTGCGGCTTCGGAACTTTTAAATATCTCGATATATCTCGAAAACTACGCTTCTGATCAAAAAATATCATAGAACATAAATTGTAGGAAACATAATTCTCTACAAAAAAGGTCTCTCAACATTTTGCAATAGCTCGCTTCGTTTCCGAGATATTTGCAGATATATCTCAAAGGAAGGGGCCTGACGGACATTTTTCGAGATATTTCTTCTTCTTGTTGTTCTTCTTCTGCACAGCTAAGCTGGCAGTGGCATTTACAGCTCGCAATAGTGCAGAGTTATCTCAAAGAAAGGGGCCACGGTGTTTCTGT
This sequence comes from Osmia lignaria lignaria, assembly GCF_051020975.1. Lineage (NCBI taxonomy): Eukaryota > Metazoa > Arthropoda > Insecta > Hymenoptera > Megachilidae > Osmia > Osmia lignaria. The sequence goes on from NW_027478161.1 coordinate 4,169,773, forward strand.
ATCTCTATTATGTTGGTGCGTCTTCGGAACTTTTAAATATCTCGATATATCTCGAAAACTACGCTTCTCATCAAAAAATATCATAGAACATAAATTGTAGGAAACATAATTCTCTACAAAAAACGTCTCTTAACATTTTGCCATAGCTCGCGTCGTTTCCGAGATATTTGCAGATTCAGCTCAAAGGAACTGGCCTGACGGACATATTTCGAGATATTTCTTCTTCTTGTTGTTCTTCCTCTGCACAGCTAAGCTGGAAGTGGCATTTGCAGCTCGCAATAGTGCAGAGTTATCTCAAAGAAAGGGGCCACGGTGTTTCTGTATCTCTATTATGTTGGTGCGGCTTCGGAACTTTTAAATAACTTGATATATCTCGAGAACTACGCATCTGATCAAAAAATATCATAGAACATAAAAAGTAGGAAACTTAATTCTCTACAAAAAAGGTCTCTTAACATTTTGCCATAGCTCGCTTCGTTTCCGAGATATGTGCAGATTTATCTCAAGGGAAGGGGCCTGACGGACATATTTCGAGATATTTCTTCTTCTTCTTGTTCTTCTTCTGCACAGCTAAGCTGGAAGTGGCATTTGCAGCTCGCACTAGTGCAGAGTTATCTCAACGAAAGGGGCCACGGTGTTTCTGTATCCCTATTATGTTGGTGCGGCTTCGGAACTTTTAAATATCTCGATATATCTCGAAAACTACGCTTCTGATCAAAAAATATCATAGAACATAAATTGTAGGAAACATAATTCGCTACAAAAAAGGTCTCTTAATATTTTGTCATAGCTCGCTTCGTTTCCGAGATATTTGCAGATATATCTCAAGGGAAGGGGCCTGACGGACATATTTCGAGATATTTCTTCTTCTTGTTGTTCTTCTTCTGCACAGCTAAACTGGAAGTGGCATTTCCAGCCCGCAATAGTGCAGAGTTATCTCAAAGAGAGGGGCCACGGTGTTTCTGTATCTCTATTATGTTGGTGCGGCTTCGGAACTTTTAAATATCTTGATATATCTCGAGAACTACGCATCTGATCAAAAAATATCATAGAAGATAAAAAGTAGGAAACTTAATTCTCTACAAAAAAGGTCTCTCAACATTTTGCCATAGCTCGCTTCGTTTCCGAGATACTTGCCGATTCAGCTCAAAGGAACTGGCCTGACGGACATATTTCGAGATATTTCTTCTTCTTGTTGTTCTTCCTCTGCACAGCTAAGCTGGAAGTGGCATTTGCAGCTCGCAATAGTGCAGAGTTATCTCAAAGAAAGGGGCCACGGTGTTTCTGTATCCCTATTATGTTGGTGCGGCTTCTGAACTTTTAAATATCTCGATATATCTCGAAAACTACGCTTCTGACCAAAAAATATCATAGAACATAAATTGTAGGAAACATAATTCTCTACAAAAAACGTCTCTTAACATTTTGCCATAGCTCGCTTCGTTTCCGAGATATTTGCAGATTCAGCTCAAAGGAACCGGCCTGACGGACATATTTCGAGATATTTCTTCTTCTTGTTGTTCTTCCTCTGCACAGCTAAGCTGGAAGTGGCATTTGCGGCTCGCACTAGTGCAGAGTTATCTCAAAGAAAGGGGCCACGGTGTTTCTGTATCCCTATTATGTTGGTGCGGCTTCGGAACTTTTAAATATCTCGATACATCTCGAAAACTACGCTTCTGATCAAAAAATATCGTAGAACATAAATTGTAGGAAACATAATTCTCTACAAAAAACGTCTCTTAACATTTTGCCATAGCTCGCTTCGTTTCCGAGATATTTGCAGATTTATCTCAAGGGAAGGGGCCTGACGGACATACTTCGAGATATTTCTTCTTCTTGTTGTTCTTCTTCTGCACAGCTAAGCTGGAAGTGGCATTTGCGGCTCGCACTAGTGCAGAGTTATCTCAAAGAAAGGGGCCACGGTGTTTCTGTATCTCTATTATGTTGGTGCGGCTTCGGAACTTTTAAATATCTCGATATATCTCGAAAACTACGCTTCTGATCAAAAAATATCATAGAACATAAATCGTAGGAAACATACTTCTCTACAAAAAAGGTCTCTTAACATTTTGCCATAGCTCGCTTGGTTTCCGAGATATTTGCAGATATATCTCAAGGGAAGGGGCCTGACGGACATATTTCGAGATATTTCTTCTTCTTGTTGTTCTTCTTCTGCACAGCTAAGCTGGAAGTGGCATTTACAGCTCGCAATAGTGCAGAGTTATCTCAAAGAAAGGGGCCACGGTGTTTCTGTATCTCTATTATGTTGGTGCGGCTTCGGAACTTTTAAATATCTCGATATATCTCGAAAACTACGCTTCTGATCAAAAAATATCATAGAACATAAATTGTAGGAAACGTAATTCTCTCCAAAAAAGGTCTCTTAACATTTTGCCATAGCTAGCTTCGTTTCCGAGACATTTGCAGATATATCTCAAGGGAAGGGGCCTGACGGACATATTTCGAGATATTTCTTCTTCTTGTTGTTCTTCTTCTGCACAGCTAAGCCGGAAGTGGCATTTACAGCTCGCAATAGTGCAGAGTTATCTCAAAGAAAGGGGCCACGGTGTTTCTGTATCTCTATTATGTTGGTGCGGCTTCGGAACTTTTAAATATCTTGATATATCTCGAGAACTACGCATCAGATAAAAAAATATCATAGAACATAAAAAGTAGGAAACTTAATTCTCTACAAAAAAGGTCTCTTAACATTTTGCCATAGCTCGCTTCGTTTCCGAGATATTTGCAGATTTATCTCAAGGGAAGGGGCCTGACGGACATATTTCGAGATATTTCTTCTTCTTGTTGTTCTTCTTCTGCACAGCTAAGCTGGAAGTGGCATTTGCGGCTCGCACTAGTGCAGAGTTATCTCAAAGAAAGGGGCCACGGTGTTTCTGTATCCCTATTATGTTGGTGCGGCTTCGGAACTTTTAAATATCTCGATATATCTCGAAAACTACGCTTCTGATCAAAAAATATCATAGAACATAAATTGTAGGAAACATAATTCTCTACAAAAAAGGTCTCTTAACATTTTGTCATAGCTCGCTTCGTTTCCGAGATATTTGCAGATATATCTCAAGGGAAGGGGCCTGACGGACATATTTCGAGATATTTCTTCTTCTTGTTGTTCTTCTTCTGCACAGCTAAACTGGAAGTGGCATTTCCAGCCCGCAATAGTGCAGAGTTATCTCAAAGAGAGGGGCCACGGTGTTTCTGTATCTCTATTATGTTGGTGCGGCTTCGGAACTTTTAAATATCTTGATATATCTCGAGAACTACGCATCTGATCAAAAAATATCATAGAAGATAAAAAGTAGGAAACTTAATTCTCTACAAAAAAGGTCTCTTAACATTTTGCCATAGCTCGCTTCGTTTCCGAGATATTTGCCGATTCAGCTCAAAGGAACTGGCCTGACGGACATATTTCGAGATATTTCTTCTTCTTGTTGTTCTTCCTCTGCACAGCTAAGCTGGAAGTGGCATTTGCAGCTCGCAATAGTGCAGAGTTATCTCAAAGAAAGGGGCCACGGTGTTTCTGTATCCCTATTATGTTGGTGCGGCTTCTGAACTTTTAAATATCTCGATATATCTCGAAAACTACGCTTCTGACCAAAAAATATCATAGAACATAAATTGTAGGAAACATAATTCTCTACAAAAAACGTCTCTTAACATTTTGCCATAGCTCGCTTCGTTTCCGAGATATTTGCAGATTCAGCTCAAAGGAACCGGCCTGACGGACATATTTCGAGATATTTCTTCTTCTTGTTGTTCTTCCTCTGCACAGCTAAGCTGGAAGTGGCATTTGCGGCTCGCACTAGTGCAGAGTTATCTCAAAGAAAGGGGCCACGGTGTTTCTATATCCCTATTATGTTGGTGCGGCTTCGGAACTTTTAAATATCTCGATATATCTCGAAAACTACGCTTCTGATCAAAAAATATCGTAGAACATAAATTGTAGGAAACATAATTCTCTACAAAAAACGTCTCTTAACATTTTGCCATAGCTCGCTTCGTTTCCGAGATATTTGCAGATTTATCTCAAGGGAAGGGGCCTGACGGATATTAATCGAGATATTTCTTCTTCTTGATGTTCTTCTCCTGCACAGCTAAGCTGGAAGTGGCATTTGCAGCTCGCAATAGTGCAGAGTTATCTCAAAGAAAGGGGCCACGGTGTTTCTGTATCTCTATTATGTTGGTGCGGCTTCGGAACTTTTAAATATCTTGATATATCTCGAGAACTACGCATCTGATCAAAGAATATCATAGAACATAAATTGTAGGAAACATAATTCTCTGCAAAAAAGGTCTCTTAACATTTTGCCATAGCTCGCTTCGTTTCCGAGATATTTGCAGATATATCTCAAGGGAAGGGGCCTGGCGGACATATTTCGAGATATTTCTTCTTCTTGTTGTTCTTCTTCTGCACAGCTAAGCTGGAAGTGGCATTTGCGGCTCGCACTAGTGCAGAGTTATCTCAAAGAAAGGGGCCACGGTATTTCTGTATCCCTATTATGTTGGTGCGGCTTCGGAACTTTTAAATATCTCGATATATCTCGAAAACTACGCTTCTGTTCAAAAAATATCATAGAACATAAATTGTAGGAAACATAATTCTCTACAAAAAAGTTCTCTTAACATTTTGCCATACCTCGCTTCGTTTCCGAGATATTTGCAGATATATCTCAAGGGAAGGGGCCTGACGGACATATTTCGAGATATTTCTTCTTCTTGTTGTTCTTCTTCTGCACAGCTAAGCTGGAAGTGGCATTTGCGGCTCGCACTAGTGCAGAGTTATCTCAAAGAAAGGGGCCACGGTGTTTCTGTATCTCTATTATGTTGGTGCGGCTTTGGAACTTTTAAATATCTCGATATATCTCGAAAACTACGCTTCTGATCAAAAAATATCATAGAACATAAATTGTAGGAAACATAATTCTCTACAAAAAAGGTCTCTTAACATTTTGCCATAGCTCGCTTCGTTTCCGAGATATTTGCAGATATATCTCAAGGGAAGGGGCCTGACGGACATATTTCGAGATATTTCTTCTTCTTGTTGTTCTTCTTCTGCACAGCTAAGCTGGAAGTGGCATTTGCGGCTCGCACTAGTGCAGAGTTATCTCAAAGAAAGGGGCCACGGTATTTCTGTATCCCTATTATGTTGGTGCGGCTTCGGAGCTTTTAAATATCTCGATATATCTCGAAAACTACGCTTCTGATCAAAAAATATCATAGAACATAAATTGTAGGAAACATAATTCTCTACAAAAAAGGTCTCTTAACATTTTGCCATACCTCGCTTCGTTTCCGAGATATTTGCAGATATATCTCAAGGGAAGGGGCCTGACGGACATATTTCGAGATATTTCTTCTTCTTGTTGTTCTTCTTCTGCACAGCTAAGCTGGAAGTGGCATTTGCGGCTCGCACTAGTGCAGAGTTATCTCAAAGAAAGGGGCCACGGTGTTTCTGTATCTCTATTATGTTGGTGCGGCTTTGGAACTTCTAAATATCTCGATATATCTCGAAAACTACGCTTCTGATCAAAAAATATCATAGAACATAAATTGTAGGAAACATAATTCTCTACAAAAAAGGTCTCTTAGCATTTTGCCATAGCTCGCTTCGTTTCCGAGATATTTGCAGATATATCTCAAGGGAAGGGGCCTGACGGACATATTTCGAGATATTTCTTCTTCTTGTTGTTCTTCTTCTGCACAGCTAAGCTGGAAGTGGCATTTACAGCTCGCAATAGTGCAGAGTTATCTCAAAGAAAGGGGCCACGGTGTTTCTGTATCTCTATTATGTTGGTGCGGTTTCGGAACTTTTAAATATCTTGATATATCTCGAGAACTACGCATCTGATCAAAAAATATCATAGAACATAAAAAGTAGGAAACTTAATTCTCTACAAAAAAGGTCTCTTAACATTTTACCATAGCCCTCTTCGTTTCCGAGATATTTGCAGATTTATCTCAAGGGAAGGGGCCTGACGGACATTAATCGAGATATTTCTCCTTCTTGATGTTCTTCTTCTGCACAGCTAAGCTGGAAGTGGCATTTGCAGCTCGCAATAGTGCAGAGTTATCTCAAAGAAAGGGGCCACGGTGTTTCTGTATCTCTATTATGTTGGTGCGGCTTCGGAACTTTTAAATATCTTGATATATCTCGAGAACTACGCATCTGATCAAAGAATATCATAGAACATAAATTGTAGGAAACATAATTCTCTACAAAAAAGGTCTCTTAACATTTTGCCATAGCTCGCTTCGTTTCCGAGATATTTGCAGATATATCTCAAGGGAAGGGGCCTGACGGACATATTTCGAGATATTTCTTCTTCTTGTTGTTCTTCTTCTGCACAGCTAAGCTGGAAGTGGCATTTGCGGCTCGCACTAGTGCAGAGTTATCTCAAAGAAAGGGGCCACGGTATTTCTGTATCCCTATTATGTTGGTGCGGCTTCGGAACTTTTAAATATCTCGATATATCTCGAAAACTACGCTTCCGTTCAAAAAATATCATAGAACATAAATTGTAGGAAACATAATTCTCTACAAAAAACGTCTCTTAACATTTTGCCATAGCTCGCTTCGTTTCCGAGATATTTGCCGATTCAGCTCAAAGGAACTGGCCTGACGGACATATTTCGAGATATTTCTTCTTCTTGTTGTTCTTCCTCTGCACAGCTAAGCTGGAAGTGGCATTTGCAGCTCGCAATAGTGCAGAGTTATCTCAAAGAAAGGGGCCACGGTGTTTCTGTATCCCTATTATGTTGGTGCGGCTTCTGAACTTTTAAATATCTCGATATATCTCGAAAACTACGCTTCTGACCAAAAAATATCATAGAACATAAATTGTAGGAAACATAATTCTCTACAAAAAACGTCTCTTAAGATTTTGCCATAGCTCGCTTCGTTTCCGAGATATTTGCAGATTCAGCTCAAAGGAACTGGCCTGACGGACATATTTCGAGATATTTCTTCTTCTTGTTGTTCTTCCTCTGCACAGCTAAGCTGGAAGTGGCATTTGCGGCTCGCACTAGTGCAGAGTTATCTCAAAGAAAGGGGCCACGGTGTTTCTGTATCCCTATTATGTTGGTGCGGCTTCGGAACTTTTAAATATCTCGATATATCTCGAAAACTACGCTTCTGATCAAAAAATATCGTAGAACATAAATTGTAGGAAACATAATTCTCTACAAAAAACGTCTCTTAACATTTTGCCATAGCTCGCTTCGTTTCCGAGATATTTGCAGATTTATCTCAAGGGAAGGGGCCTGACGGATATTAATCGAGATATTTCTTCTTCTTGATGTTCTTCTCCTGCACAGCTAAGCTGGAAGTGGCATTTGCAGCTCGCAATAGTGCAGAGTTATCTCAAAGAAAGGGGCCACGGTGTTTCTGTATCTCTATTATGTTGGTGCGGCTTCGGAACTTTTAAATATCTTGATATATCTCGAGAACTACGCATCTGATCAAAGAATATCATAGAACATAAATTGTAGGAAACATAATTCTCTACAAAAAAGGTCTCTTAACATTTTGCCATAGCTCGCTTCGTTTCCGAGATATTTGCAGATATATCTCAAGGGAAGGGGCCTGACGGACATATTTCGAGATATTTCTTCTTCTTGTTGTTCTTCTTCTGCACAGCTAAGCTGGAAGTGGCATTTGCGGCTCGCACTAGTGCAGAGTTATCTCAAAGAAAGGGGCCACGGTATTTCTGTATCCCTATTATGTTGGTGCGGCTTCGGAACTTTTTAATATCTCGATATATCTCGAAAACTACGCTTCTGTTCAAAAAATATCATAGAACATAAATTGTAGGAAACATAATTCTCTACAAAAAAGTTCTCTTAACATTTTGCCATACCTCGCTTCGTTTCCGAGATATTTGCAGATATATCTCAAGGGAAGGGGCCTGACGGACATATTTCGAGATATTTCTTCTTCTTGTTGTTCTTCTTCTGCACAGCTAAGCTGGAAGTGGCATTTGCGGCTCGCACTAGTGCAGAGTTATCTCAAAGAAAGGGGCCACGGTGTTTCTGTATCTCTATTATGTTGGTGCGGCTTTGGAACTTTTAAATATCTCGATATATCTCGAAAACTACGCTTCTGATCAAAAAATATCATAGAACATAAATTGTAGGAAACATAATTCTCTACAAAAAAGGTCTCTTAACATTTTGCCATAGCTCGCTTCGTTTCCGAGATATTTGCAGATATATCTCAAGGGAAGGGGCCTGACGGACATATTTCGAGATATTTCTTCTTCTTGTTGTTCTTCTTCTGCACAGCTAAGCTGGAAGTGGCATTTGCGGCTCGCACTAGTGCAGAGTTATCTCAAAGAAAGGGGCCACGGTATTTCTGTATCCCTATTATGTTGGTGCGGCTTCGGAACTTTTAAATATCTCGATATATCTCGAAAACTACGCTTCTGATCAAAAAATATCATAGAACATAAATTGTAGGAAACATAATTCTCTACAAAAAAGGTCTCTTAACATTTTGCCATACCTCGCTTCGTTTCCGAGATATTTGCAGATATATCTCAAGGGAAGGGGCCTGACGGACATATTTCGAGATATTTCTTCTTCTTGTTGTTCTTCTTCTGCACAGCTAAGCTGGAAGTGGCATTTGCGGCTCGCACTAGTGCAGAGTTATCTCAAAGAAAAGGGCCACGGTGTTTCTGTATCTCTATTATGTTGGTGCGGCTTTGGAACTTTTAAATATCTCGATATATCTCGAAAACTACGCTTCTGATCAAAAAATATCATAGAACATAAATTGTAGGAAACATAATTCTCTACAAAAAAGGTCTCTTAGCATTTTGCCATAGCTCGCTTCGTTTCCGAGATATTTGCAGATATATCTCAAGGGAAGGGGCCTGACGGACATATTTCGAGATATTTCTTCTTCTTGTTGTTCTTCTTCTGCACAGCTAAGCTGGAAGTGGCATTTACAGCTCGCAATAGTGCAGAGTTATCTCAAAGAAAGGGGCCACGGTGTTTCTGTATCTCTATTATGTTGGTGCGGTTTCGGAACTTTTAAATATCTTGATATATCTCGAGAACTACGCATCTGATCAAAAAATATCATAGAACATAAAAAGTAGGAAACTTAATTCTCTACAAAAAAGGTCTCTTAACATTTTACCATAGCCCTCTTCGTTTCCGAGATATTTGCAGATTTATCTCAAGGGAAGGGGCCTGACGGACATTAATCGAGATATTTCTTCTTCTTGATGTTCTTCTTCTGCACAGCTAAGCTGGAAGTGGCATTTGCAGCTCGCAATAGTGCAGAGTTATCTCAAAGAAAGGGGCCACGGTGTTTCTGTATCTCTATTATGTTGGTGCGGCTTCGGAACTTTTAAATATCTTGATATATCTCGAGAACTACGCATCTGATCAAAGAATATCATAGAACATAAATTGTAGGAAACATAATTCTCTACAAAAAAGGTCTCTTAACATTTTGCCATAGCTCGCTTCGTTTCCGAGATATTTGCAGATATATCTCAAGGGAAGGGGCCTGACGGACATATTTCGAGATATTTCTTCTTCTTGTTGTTCTTCTTCTGCACAGCTAAGCTGGAAGTGGCATTTGCGGCTCGCACTAGTGCAGAGTTATCTCAAAGAAAGGGACCACGGTATTTCTGTATCCCTATTATGTTGGTGCGGCTTCGGAACTTTTAAATATCTCGATATATCTCGAAAACTACGCTTCTGTTCAAAAAATATCATAGAACATAAATTGTAGGAAACATAATTCTCTACAAAAAACGTCTCTTAACATTTTGCCATAGCTCGCTTCGTTTCCAAGATATTTGCCGATTCAGCTCAAAGGAACTGGCCTGACGGACATATTTCGAGATATTTCTTCTTCTTGTTGTTCTTCCTCTGCACAGCTAAGCTGGAAGTGGCATTTGCAGCTCGCAATAGTGCAGAGTTATCTCAAAGAAAGGGGCCACGGTGTTTCTGTATCCCTATTATGTTGGTGCGGCTTCTGAACTTTTAAATATCTCGATATATCTCGAAAACTACGCTTCTGACCAAAAAATATCATAGAACATAAATTGTAGGAAACATAATTCTCTACAAAAAACGTCTCTTAAGATTTTGCCATAGCTCGCTTCGTTTCCGAGATATTTGCAGATTCAGCTCAAAGGAACTGGCCTGACGGACATATTTCGAGATATTTCTTCTTCTTGTTGTTCTTCCTCTGCACAGCTAAGCTGGAAGTGGCATTTGCGGCTCGCACTAGTGCAGAGTTATCTCAAAGAAAGGGGCCACGGTGTTTCTGTATCCCTATTATGTTGGTGCGGCTTCGGAACTTTTAAATATCTCGATATATCTCGAAAACTACGCTTCTGATCAAAAAATATCATAGAACATAAATGGTAGGAAACATAATTCGCTACAAAAAAGGTCTCTCAACATTTTGCCATAGCTCGCTTCGTTTCCGAGATATTTGCAGATATATCTCAAGGGCAGGGGCCTGACGGACATATTTCGAGATATTTCTTCCTCTTGTTGTTCTTCTTCTGCACAGCTAAGCAGGAAGTGGCATTTACAGCTCGCAATAGTGCAGAGTTATCTCAAAGAAAGGGGCCACGGTGTTTCTGTATCTCTATTATGTTGGTGCGGCTTCGGAACTTTTAAATATCTTGATATATCTCGAGAACTACGCGTGTGATCAAAAAATATCATAGAACATAAAAAGTAGGAAACATAATTCTCTACAAAAAAGGTGTCTTAACATTTTGCCATAGCTCGCTTCGTTTCCGAGATATTTGCAGATTTATCACAAGGGAAGGGGCCTGACGGACATATTTCGAGTTATTTCTTCTTCTTGTTGTTCTTCCTCTGCACAGCTAAACTGGAAGTGGCATTTCCAGCTCGCAATAGTGCAGAGTTATCTCAAAGAAAGGGGCCACGGTGTTTCTGTATCTCTATTATGTTGGTGCGGCTTCGGAACTTTTAAATATCTTGATATATCTCGAGAACTACGCATCTGATCAAAAAATATCATAGAACATAAAAAGTAGGAAACTTAATTCTCTACAAAAAAGGTCTCTTAACATTTTGCCATAGCTCGCTTCGTTTCCGAGATATTTGCAGATTTATCTCAAGGGAAGGGGCCTGACGGATATTAATCGAGATATTTCTTCTTCTTGATGTTCTTCTCCTGCACAGCTAAGCTGGAAGTGGCATTTGCAGCTCGCAATAGTGCAGAGTTATCTCAAAGAAAGGGGCCACGGTGTTTCTGTATCTCTATTATGTTGGTGCGGCTTCGGAACTTTTAAATATCTTGATATATCTCGAGAACTACGCATCTGATCAAAGAATATCATAGAACATAAATTGTAGGAAACATAATTCTCTACAAAAAAGGTCTCTTAACATTTTGCCATAGCTCGCTTCGTTTCCGAGATATTTGCAGATATATCTCAAGGGAAGGGGCCTGACGGACATATTTCGAGATATTTCTTCTTCTTGTTGTTCTTCTTCTGCACAGCTAAGCTGGAAGTGGCATTTGCGGCTCGCACTAGTGCAGAGTTATCTCAAAGAAAGGGGCCACGGTATTTCTGTATCCCTATTATGTTGGTGCGGCTTCGGAACTTTTAAATATCTCGATATATCTCGAAAACTACGCTTCTGATCAAAAAATATCATAGAACATAAATTGTAGGAAACATAATTCTCTACAAAAAAGGTCTCTTAACATTTTGCCATACCTCGCTTCGTTTCCGAGATATTTGCAGATATATCTCAAGGGAAGGGGCCTGACGGACATATTTCGAGATATTTCTTCTTCTTGTTGTTCTTCTTCTGCACAGCTAAGCTGGAAGTGGCATTTGCGGCTCGCACTAGTGCAGAGTTATCTCAAAGAAAGGGGCCACGGTGTTTCTGTATCTCTATTATGTTGGTGCGGCTTCGGAACTTTTAAATATCTTGATATATCTCGAGAACTACGCGTGTGATCAAAAAATATCATAGAACATAAAAAGTAGGAAACATAATTCTCTACAAAAAAGGTGTCTTAACATTTTGCCATAGCTCGCTTCGTTTCCGAGATATTTGCAGATTTATCTCAAGGGAAGGGGCCTGACGGACATATTTCGAGATATTTCTTCTTCTTGTTGTTCTTCTTCTGCACAGCTAAGCTGGAAGTGGCATTTGCGGCTCGCACTAGTGCACAGTTATCTCAAAGAAAGGGGCCACGGTGTTTCTGTATCTCTATTATGTTGGTGCGGCTTCGGAACTGTTAACTATCTTGATATATCTCGAGAACTGCGCATCTGATCAAAAAATATCATAGAACATAAAAAGTAGGAAACTTAATTCTCTACAAAAAAGGTCTCTTAACATTTTGTCATAGCTCGCTTCGTTTCCGAGATATTTGCAGATATATCTCAAGGGAAGGGGCCTGACGGACATATTTCGAGATATTTCTTCTTCTTGTTGTTCTTCTTCTGCACAGCTAAGCTGGAAGTGGCATTTGCGGCTCGCACTAGTGCAGAGTTATCTCAAAGAAAGGGGCCACGGTGTTTCTGTATCCCTATTATGTTGGTGCGGCTTCGGAACTTTTAAATATCTCGATATATCTCGAAAACTACGCTTCTGATCAAAAAATATCATAGAACTTAAATTGTAGGAAACATAATTCTCTACAAAAAATGTCTCTTAACATTTTGCCATAGCTCGCTTCGTTTCCGAGATATTTGCAGATATATCTCAAGGGCAGGGTCCTGACGGACATATTTCGAGATATTTCTTCTTCTTGTTGTTCTTCTTCTGCACAGCTAAGCTGGAAGTGGCATTTACAGCTCGCAATAGTGCAGAGTTATCTCAAAGAAAGGGGCCACGGTGTTTCTGTATCTCTATTATGTTGGTGCGGCTTCGGAACTTTTAAATATCTTGATATATCTCGAGAACTACGCATCTGATCAAAAAATATCATAGAACATAAAAAGTAGGAAACTTAATTCTCTACAAAAAAGGTCTCTTAAGATTTTGCCATAGCTCGCTTCGTTTCCGAGATATTTGCAGATTTATCACAAGGGAAGGGGCCTGACGGACATATTTCGAGATATTTCTTCTTCTTGTTGTTCTTCTTCTGCACAGCTAAGCTGGAAGTGGCATTTGCGGCTCGCACTATTGCAGAGTTATCTCAAAGAAAGGGGCCACGGTGTTTCTGTATCTCTATTATGTTGGTGCGGCTACGGAACTTTTAAATATCTCGATATATCTCGAAAACTACGCTTCTGATCAAAAAATATCATAGAACATAAATTGTAGGAAACATAATTCGCTACAAAAAAGGTCGCTCAACATTTTGCCATAGCTCGCTTCGTTTCCGAGATATTTGGAGATATATCTCAAGGGCAGGGGCCTGACGGACATATTTCGAGATGTTTCTTCTTCTTGTTGTTCTTCTTCTGCACAGCTAAGCTGGAAGTGGCATTTACAGCTCGCAATAGTGCAGAGTTATCTCAAAGAAAGGGGCCACGGTGTTTCTGTATCTCTATTATGTTGGTGCGGCTTCGGAACTTTTAAATATCTTGATATATCTCGAGAACTGCGCATCTGATCAAAAAATATCATAGAACATAAAAAGTAGGAAACTTAATTCTCTACAAAAAAGGTCTCTCAGCATTTTGCCATAGCTCGCTTCGTTTCCGAGATATTTGCAGATTTATCTCAAGGGAAGGGGCCTAACGGACATATTTCGAGTTATTTCTTCTTCTTGTTGTTCTTCCTCTGCACAGCTAAACTGGAAGTGGCATTTCCAGCTCGCAATAGTGCAGAGTTATCTCAAAGAAAGGGGCCACGGTGTTTCTGTATCTCTATTATGTTGGTGCGGCTTCGGAACTTTTAAATATCTTGATATATCTCGAGAACTACGCGTGTGATCAAAAAATATCATAGAACATAAAAAGTAGGAAACATAATTCTCTACAAAAAAGGTCTCTTAACATTTTGCCATAGCTCGCTTCGTTTCCGAGATATTTGCAGATTTATCTCAAGGGAAGGGGCCTAACGGACATATTTCGAGATATTTCTTCTTCTTGTTGTTCTTCTTCTGCACAGCTAAACTGGAAGTGGCATTTCCAGCTCGCAATAGTGCAGAGTTATCTCAAAGAAAGGGGCCACGGTGTTTCTGTATCTCTATTATGTTGGTGCGGCTTCGGAACTTTTAAATATCTTGATATATCTCGAGAACTACGCATCTGATCAAAAAATATCATAGAACATTATAAGTAGGAAACTTAATTCTCTACAAAAAAGGTCTCTTAACATTTTGCCATAGCTCGCGTCGTTTCCGAGATATTTGCAGATTTATCTCAAGGGAAGGGGCCTGACGGACATATTTCGAGATATTTCTTCTTCTTGTTGTTCTTCTTCTGCACAGCTAAGCTGGAAGTGGCATTTGCGGCTCGCACTAGTGCAGAGTTATCTCAAAGAAAGGGGCCACGGTGTTTCTGTATCTGTATTATGTTGGTGCGGCTTCGGAACTTTTAAATATCTTGATATATCTCGAGAACTACGCATCTGATCAAAAAATATCATAGAACATAAAAAGTAGGAAACTTAATTCTCTACAAAAAAGGTCTCTTAACATTTTGCCATAGCTCGCTTCGTTTCCGAGATATTTGCAGATTTATCTCAAGGGAAGGGGCCTGACGGACATATTTCGAGATATTTCTTCTTCTTGTTGTACTTCTTCTGCACAGCTAAGCTGGAAGTGGCATTTGCGGCTCGCACTAGTGCAGAGTTATCTCAAAGAAAGGGGCCACGGTGTTTCTGTATCTGTATTATGTTGGTGCGGCTTCGGCACTTTTAAATATCTTGATATATCTCGAGAACTACGCATCTGATCAAAAAATATCATAGAAGATAAAAAGTAGGAAACTTAATTCTCTACAAAAAAGGTCTCTTAACATTTCGCCATAGCTCGCTTCGTTTCCGAGATATTTGCAGATTTATCTCAAGGGAAGGGGCCTGACGGACATATTTCGAGATATTTCTTCTTCTTGTTGTTCTTCTTCTGCACAGCTAAGCTGGAAGTGGCATTTGCGGCTCGCACTATTGCAGAGTTATCTCAAAGAAAGGGGCCACGGTGTTTCTGTATCTCTATTATGTTGGTGCGGCTTCGTAACTTTTAAATATCTAGATATATCTCGAAAACTACGCTTCTGATCAAAAAATATCATAGAACATAAATTGTAGGAAACATAATTCTCTACAAAAAAGGTCTCTTAACATTTTGCCATAGCTCGCTTCGTTTCCGAGATATTTGCAGATTCATCTCAAAGGAACTGGCCTGACGGACATATTTCGAGATATTTCTTCTTCTTGTTGTTCTTCCTCTGCACAGCTAAGCTGGAAGTGGCATTTGCAGCTCGCAATAGTGCAGAGTTATCTCAAAGAAAGGGGCCACGGCGTTTCTGTATCTCTATTACGTTGGTGCGGCTTCGGAACTTTTAAATATCTTGATATATCTCGAGAACTACGCATCTGATCAAAAAATATCATAGAACATAAAAAGTAGCAAACTTAATTCTCTACAAAAAAGGTCTCTTAACATTTTGCCATAGGTCGCTTCGTTTCCGAGATATTTGCAGATTTATCTCAAGGGAAGGGGCCTAACGGACATATTTCGAGATATTTCTTCTTCTTGTTGTCCTTCTTCTGCACAGCTAAACTGGAAGTGGCATTTCCAGCTCGCAATAGTGCAGAGTTATCTCAAAGAGAGGGGCCACGGTGTTTCTGTATCTCTATTATGTTGGTGCGGCTTCGGAACTTTTAAATATCTTGATATATCTCGAGAACTACGCATCTGATCAAAAAATATCATAGAAGATAAAAAGTAGGAAACTTAATTCTCTACAAAAAAGGTCTCTTAACATTTTGCCATAGCTCGCTTCGTTTCCGAGATATTTGCAGATTTATCTCAAGGGAAGGGGCCTGACGGACATAATTCGAGATATTTCTTCTTCTTGTTGTTCTTCTTCTGCACAGCTAAGCTGGAAGTGGCATTTGCGGCTCGCACTAGTGCAGAGTTATCTCAACGAAAGGGGCCACGGTGTTTCTGTATCTCTATTATGTTGGTGCGGCTTCGGAACTTTTAAATATCTCGATATATCTCGAAAACTACGCTTCTGATCAAAAAATATCATAGAACATAAATTGTAGGAAACATAATTCTCTACAAAAAAGGTCTCTCAACATTTTGCAATAGCTCGCTTCGTTTCCGAGATATTTGCAGATATATCTCAAGGGAAGGGGCCTGACGGACATATTTCGAGATATTTCTTCTTCTTGTTGTTCTTCTTCTGCACAGCTAAGCTGGCAGTGGCATTTACAGCTCGCAATAGTGCAGAGTTATCTCAAAGAAAGGGGCCACGGTGTTTCTGTATCTCTATTATGTTGGTGCGTCTTCGGAACTTTTAAATATCTCGATATATCTCGAAAACTACGCTTCTGATCAAAAAATATCATAGAACATAAATTGTAGGAAACATAATTCTCTACAAAAAACGTCTCTTAACATTTTGCCATAGCTCGCGTCGTTTCCGAGATATTTGCAGATTCAGCTCAAAGGAACTGGCCTGACGGCCATATTTCGAGATATTTCTTCTTCTTGTTGTTCTTCCTCTGCACAGCTAAGCTGGAAGTGGCATTTGCAGCTCGCAATAGTGCAGAGTTATCTCAAAGAAAGGGGCCACGGTGTTTCTGTATCTCTATTATGTTGGTGCGGCTTCGGAACTTTTAAATAACTTGATATATCTCGAGAACTACGCATCTGATCAAAAAATATCATAGAACATAAAAAGTAGGAAACTTAATTCTCTACAAAAAAGGTCTCTTAACATTTTGCCATAGCTCGCTTCGTTTCCGAGATATGTGCAGATTTATCTCAAGGGAAGGGGCCTGACGGACATATTTCGAGATATTTCTTCTTCTTCTTGTTCTTCTTCTGCACAGCTAAGCTGGAAGTGGCATTTGCAGCTCGCACTAGTGCAGAGTTATCTCAACGAAAGGGGCCACGGTGTTTCTGTATCCCTATTATGTTGGTGCGGCTTCGGAACTTTTAAATATCTCGATATATCTCGAAAACTACGCTTCTGATCAAAAAATATCATAGAACATAAATTGTAGGAAACATAATTCTCTACAAAAAAGGTCTCTTAACATTTTGTCATAGCTCGCTTCGTTTCCGAGATATTTGCAGATATATCTCAAGGGAAGGGGCCTGACGGACATATTTCGAGATATTTCTTCTTCTTGTTGTTCTTCTTCTGCACAGCTAAGCTGGAAGTGGCATTTGCGGCTCGCACTAGTGCAGAGTTATCTCAAAGAAAGGGGCCACGGTGTTTCTGTATCCCTATTATGTTGGTGCGGCTTCGGAACTTTTAAATATCTCGATATATCTCGAAAACTACGCTTCTGATCAAAAAATATCATAGAACTTAAATTGTAGGAAACATAATTCTCTACAAAAAATGTCTCTTAACATTTTGCCATAGCTCGCTTCGTTTCCGAGATATTTGCAGATATATCTCAAGGGCAGGGTCCTGACGGACATATTTCGAGATATTTCTTCTTCTTGTTGTTCTTCTTCTGCACAGCTAAGCTGGAAGTGGCATTTACAGCTCGCAATAGTGCAGAGTTATCTCAAAGAAAGGGGCCACGGTGTTTCTGTATCTCTATTATGTTGGTGCGGCTTCGGAACTTTTAAATATCTTGATATATCTCGAGAACTACGCATCTGATCAAAAAATATCATAGAACATAAAAAGTAGGAAACTTAATTCTCTACAAAAAAGGTCTCTTAAGATTTTGCCATAGCTCGCTTCGTTTCCGAGATATTTGCAGATTTATCACAAGGGAAGGGGCCTGACGGACATATTTCGAGATATTTCTTCTTCTTGTTGTTCTTCTTCTGCACAGCTAAGCTGGAAGTGGCATTTGCGGCTCGCACTATTGCAGAGTTATCTCAAAGAAAGGGGCCACGGTGTTTCTGTATCTCTATTATGTTGGTGCGGCTACGGAACTTTTAAATATCTCGATATATCTCGAAAACTACGCTTCTGATCAAAAAATATCATAGAACATAAATTGTAGGAAACATAATTCGCTACAAAAAAGGTCGCTCAACATTTTGCCATAGCTCGCTTCGTTTCCGAGATATTTGGAGATATATCTCAAGGGCAGGGGCCTGACGGACATATTTCGAGATGTTTCTTCTTCTTGTTGTTCTTCTTCTGCACAGCTAAGCTGGAAGTGGCATTTACAGCTCGCAATAGTGCAGAGTTATCTCAAAGAAAGGGGCCACGGTGTTTCTGTATCTCTATTATGTTGGTGCGGCTTCGGAACTTTTAAATATCTTGATATATCTCGAGAACTGCGCATCTGATCAAAAAATATCATAGAACATAAAAAGTAGGAAACTTAATTCTCTACAAAAAAGGTCTCTCAACATTTTGCCATAGCTCGCTTCGTTTCCGAGATATTTGCAGATTTATCTCAAGGGAAGGGGCCTAACGGACATATTTCGAGTTATTTCTTCTTCTTGTTGTTCTTCCTCTGCACAGCTAAACTGGAAGTGGCATTTCCAGCTCGCAATAGTGCAGAGTTATCTCAAAGAAAGGGGCCACGGTGTTTCTGTATCTCTATTATGTTGGTGCGGCTTCGGAACTTTTAAATATCTTGATATATCTCGAGAACTACGCGTGTGATCAAAAAATATCATAGAACATAAAAAGTAGGAAACATAATTCTCTACAAAAAAGGTCTCTTAACATTTTGCCATAGCTCGCTTCGTTTCCGAGATATTTGCAGATTTATCTCAAGGGAAGGGGCCTAACGGACATATTTCGAGATATTTCTTCTTCTTGTTGTTCTTCTTCTGCACAGCTAAACTGGAAGTGGCATTTCCAGCTCGCAATAGTGCAGAGTTATCTCAAAGAAAGGGGCCACGGTGTTTCTGTATCTCTATTATGTTGGTGCGGCTTCGGAACTTTTAAATATCTTGATATATCTCGAGAACTACGCATCTGATCAAAAAATATCATAGAACATTATAAGTAGGAAACTTAATTCTCTACAAAAAAGGTCTCTTAACATTTTGCCATAGCTCGCGTCGTTTCCGAGATATTTGCAGATTTATCTCAAGGGAAGGGGCCTGACGGACATATTTCGAGATATTTCTTCTTCTTGTTGTTCTTCTTCTGCACAGCTAAGCTGGAAGTGGCATTTGCGGCTCGCACTAGTGCAGAGTTATCTCAAAGAAAGGGGCCACGGTGTTTCTGTATCTGTATTATGTTGGTGCGGCTTCGGAACTTTTAAATATCTTGATATATCTCGAGAACTACGCATCTGATCAAAAAATATCATAGAACATAAAAAGTAGGAAACTTAATTCTCTACAAAAAAGGTCTCTTAACATTTTGCCATAGCTCGCTTCGTTTCCGAGATATTTGCAGATTTATCTCAAGGGAAGGGGCCTGACGGACATATTTCGAGATATTTCTTCTTCTTGTTGTACTTCTTCTGCACAGCTAAGCTGGAAGTGGCATTTGCGGCTCGCACTAGTGCAGAGTTATCTCAAAGAAAGGGGCCACGGTGTTTCTGTATCTGTATTATGTTGGTGCGGCTTCGGCACTTTTAAATATCTTGATATATCTCGAGAACTACGCATCTGATCAAAAAATATCATAGAAGATAAAAAGTAGGAAACTTAATTCTCTACAAAAAAGGTCTCTTAACATTTCGCCATAGCTCGCTTCGTTTCCGAGATATTTGCAGATTTATCTCAAGGGAAGGGGCCTGACGGACATATTTCGAGATATTTCTTCTTCTTGTTGTTCTTCTTCTGCACAGCTAAGCTGGAAGTGGCATTTGCGGCTCGCACTATTGCAGAGTTATCTCAAAGAAAGGGGCCACGGTGTTTCTGTATCTCTATTATGTTGGTGCGGCTTCGTAACTTTTAAATATCTAGATATATCTCGAAAACTACGCTTCTGATCAAAAAATATCATAGAACATAAATTGTAGGAAACATAATTCTCTACAAAAAAGGTCTCTTAACATTTTGCCATAGCTCGCTTCGTTTCCGAGATATTTGCAGATTCATCTCAAAGGAACTGGCCTGACGGACATATTTCGAGATATTTCTTCTTCTTGTTGTTCTTCCTCTGCACAGCTAAGCTGGAAGTGGCATTTGCAGCTCGCAATAGTGCAGAGTTATCTCAAAGAAAGGGGCCACGGCGTTTCTGTATCTCTATTACGTTGGTGCGGCTTCGGAACTTTTAAATATCTTGATATATCTCGAGAACTACGCATCTGATCAAAAAATATCATAGAACATAAAAAGTAGCAAACTTAATTCTCTACAAAAAAGGTCTCTTAACATTTTGCCATAGGTCGCTTCGTTTCCGAGATATTTGCAGATTTATCTCAAGGGAAGGGGCCTAACGGACATATTTCGAGATATTTCTTCTTCTTGTTGTCCTTCTTCTGCACAGCTAAACTGGAAGTGGCATTTCCAGCTCGCAATAGTGCAGAGTTATCTCAAAGAGAGGGGCCACGGTGTTTCTGTATCTCTATTATGTTGGTGCGGCTTCGGAACTTTTAAATATCTTGATATATCTCGAGAACTACGCATCTGATCAAAAAATATCATAGAAGATAAAAAGTAGGAAACTTAATTCTCTACAAAAAAGGTCTCTTAACATTTTGCCATAGCTCGCTTCGTTTCCGAGATATTTGCAGATTTATCTCAAGGGAAGGGGCCTGACGGACATAATTCGAGATATTTCTTCTTCTTGTTGTTCTTCTTCTGCACAGCTAAGCTGGAAGTGGCATTTGCGGCTCGCACTAGTGCAGAGTTATCTCAACGAAAGGGGCCACGGTGTTTCTGTATCTCTATTATGTTGGTGCGGCTTCGGAACTTTTAAATATCTCGATATATCTCGAAAACTACGCTTCTGATCAAAAAATATCATAGAACATAAATTGTAGGAAACATAATTCTCTACAAAAAAGGTCTCTCAACATTTTGCAATAGCTCGCTTCGTTTCCGAGATATTTGCAGATATATCTCAAGGGAAGGGGCCTGACGGACATATTTCGAGATATTTCTTCTTCTTGTTGTTCTTCTTCTGCACAGCTAAGCTGGCAGTGGCATTTACAGCTCGCAATAGTGCAGAGTTATCTCAAAGAAAGGGGCCACGGTGTTTCTGTATCTCTATTATGTTGGTGCGTCTTCGGAACTTTTAAATATCTCGATATATCTCGAAAACTACGCTTCTGATCAAAAAATATCATAGAACATAAATTGTAGGAAACATAATTCTCTACAAAAAACGTCTCTTAAGATTTTGCCATAGCTCGCGTCGTTTCCGAGATATTTGCAGATTCAGCTCAAAGGAACTGGCCTGACGGCCATATTTCGAGATATTTCTTCTTCTTGTTGTTCTTCCTCTGCACAGCTAAGCTGGAAGTGGCATTTGCAGCTCGCAATAGTGCAGAGTTATCTCAAAGAAAGGGGCCACGGTGTTTCTGTATCTCTATTATGTTGGTGCGGCTTCGGAACTTTTAAATAACTTGATATATCTCGAGAACTACGCATCTGATCAAAAAATATCATAGAACATAAAAAGTAGGAAACTTAATTCTCTACAAAAAAGGTCTCTTAACATTTTGCCATAGCTCGCTTCGTTTCCGAGATATGTGCAGATTTATCTCAAGGGAAGGGGCCTGACGGACATATTTCGAGATATTTCTTCTTCTTCTTGTTCTTCTTCTGCACAGCTAAGCTGGAAGTGGCATTTGCAGCTCGCACTAGTGCAGAGTTATCTCAACGAAAGGGGCCACGGTGTTTCTGTATCCCTATTATGTTGGTGCGGCTTCGGAACTTTTAAATATCTCGATATATCTCGAAAACTACGCTTCTGATCAAAAAATATCATAGAACATAAATTGTAGGAAACATAATTCTCTACAAAAAAGGTCTCTTAACATTTTGTCATAGCTCGCTTCGTTTCCGAGATATTTGCAGATATATCTCAAGGGAAGGGGCCTGACGGACATATTTCGAGATATTTCTTCTTCTTGTTGTTCTTCTTCTGCACAGCTAAACTGGAAGTGGCATTTCCAGCCCGCAATAGTGCAGAGTTATCTCAAAGAGAGGGGCCACGGTGTTTCTGTATCTCTATTATGTTGGTGCGGCTTCGGAACTTTTAAATATCTTGATATATCTCGAGAACTACGCATCTGATCAAAAAATATCATAGAAGATAAAAAGTAGGAAACTTAATTCTCTACAAAAAAGGTCTCTTAACATTTTGCCATAGCTCGCTTCGTTTCCGAGATATTTGCCGATTCAGCTCAAAGGAACTGGCCTGACGGACATATTTCGAGATATTTCTTCTTCTTGTTGTTCTTCCTCTGCACAGCTAAGCTGGAAGTGGCATTTGCAGCTCGCAATAGTGCAGAGTTATCTCAAAGAAAGGGGCCACGGTGTTTCTGTATCCCTATTATGTTGGTGCGGCTTCTGAACTTTTAAATATCTCGATATATCTCGAAAACTACGCTTCTGACCAAAAAATATCATAGAACATAAATTGTAGGAAACATAATTCTCTACAAAAAACGTCTCTTAACATTTTGCCATAGCTCGCTTCGTTTCCGAGATATTTGCAGATTCAGCTCAAAGGAACCGGCCTGACGGACATATTTCGAGATATTTCTTCTTCTTGTTGTTCTTCCTCTGCACAGCTAAGCTGGAAGTGGCATTTGCGGCTCGCACTAGTGCAGAGTTATCTCAAAGAAAGGGGCCACGGTGTTTCTGTATCCCTATTATGTTGGTGCGGCTTCGGAACTTTTAAATATCTCGATATATCTCGAAAACTACGCTTCTGATCAAAAAATATCGTAGAACATAAATTGTAGGAAACATAATTCTCTACAAAAAACGTCTCTTAACATTTTGCCATAGCTCGCTTCGTTTCCGAGATATTTGCAGATTTATCTCAAGGGAAGGGGCCTGACGGATATTAATCGAGATATTTCTTCTTCTTGATGTTCTTCTCCTGCACAGCTAAGCTGGAAGTGGCATTTGCAGCTCGCAATAGTGCAGAGTTATCTCAAAGAAAGGGGCCACGGTGTTTCTGTATCTCTATTATGTTGGTGCGGCTTCGGAACTTTTAAATATCTTGATATATCTCGAGAACTACGCATCTGATCAAAGAATATCATAGAACATAAATTGTAGGAAACATAATTCTCTACAAAAAAGGTCTCTTAACATTTTGCGATAGCTCGCTTCGTTTCCGAGATATTTGCAGATATATCTCAAGGGAAGGGGCCTGACGGACATATTTCGAGATATTTCTTCTTCTTGTTGTTCTTCTTCTGCACAGCTAAGCTGGAAGTGGCATTTGCGGCTCGCACTAGTGCAGAGTTATCTCAAAGAAAGGGGCCACGGTATTTCTGTATCCCTATTATGTTGGTGCGGCTTCGGAACTTTTAAATATCTCGATATATCTCGAAAACTACGCTTCTGTTCAAAAAATATCATAGAACATAAATTGTAGGAAACATAATTCTCTACAAAAAAGGTCTCTTAACATTTTGCCATACCTCGCTTCGTTTCCGAGATATTTGCAGATATATCTCAAGGGAAGGGGCCTGACGGACATATTTCGAGATATTTCTTCTTCTTGTTGTTCTTCTTCTGCACAGCTAAGCTGGAAGTGGCATTTGCGGCTCGCACTAGTGCAGAGTTATCTCAAAGAAAGGGGCCACGGTGTTTCTGTATCTCTATTATGTTGGTGCGGCTTTGGAACTTTTAAATATCTCGATATATCTCGAAAACTACGCTTCTGATCAAAAAATATCATAGAACATAAATTGTAGGAAACATAATTCTCGACAAAAAAGGTCTCTTAACATTTTGCCATAGCTCGCTTCGTTTCCGAGATATTTGCAGATATATCTCAAGGGAAGGGGCCTGACGGACATATTTCGAGATATTTCTTCTTCTTGTTGTTCTTCTTCTGCACAGCTAAGCTGGAAGTGGCATTTGCGGCTCGCACTAGTGCAGAGTTATCTCAAAGAAAGGGGCCACGGTATTTCTGTATCCCTATTATGTTGGTGCGGCTTCGGAACTTTTAAATATCTCGATATATCTCGAAAACTACGCTTCTGATCAAAAAATATCATAGAACATAAATTGTAGGAAACATAATTCTCTACAAAAAAGGTCTCTTAACATTTTGCCATACCTCGCTTCGTTTCCGAGATATTTGCAGATATATCTCAAGGGAAGGGGCCTGACGGACATATTTCGAGATATTTCTTCTTCTTGTTGTTCTTCTTCTGCACAGCTAAGCTGGAAGTGGCATTTGCGGCTCGCACTAGTGCAGAGTTATCTCAAAGAAAGGGGCCACGGTGTTTCTGTATCTCTATTATGTTGGTGCGGCTTTGGAACTTTTAAATATCTCGATATATCTCGAAAACTACGCTTCTGATCAAAAAATATCATAGAACATAGATTGTAGGAAACATAATTCTCTACAAAAAAGGTCTCTTAGCATTTTGCCATAGCTCGCTTCGTTTCCGAGATATTTGCAGATATATCTCAAGGGAAGGGGCCTGACGGACATATTTCGAGATATTTCTTCTTCTTGTTGTTCTTCTTCTGCACAGCTAAGCTGGAAGTGGCATTTACAGCTCGCAATAGTGCAGAGTTATCTCAAAGAAAGGGGCCACGGTGTTTCTGTATCTCTATTATGTTGGTGCGGTTTCGGAACTTTTAAATATCTTGATATATCTCGAGAACTACGCATCTGATCAAAAAATATCATAGAACATAAAAAGTAGGAAACTTAATTCTCTACAAAAAAGGTCTCTTAACATTTTACCATAGCCCTCTTCGTTTCCGAGATATTTGCAGATTTATCTCAAGGGAAGGGGCCTGACGGACATTAATCGAGATATTTCTTCTTCTTGATGTTCTTCTTCTGCACAGCTAAGCTGGAAGTGGCATTTGCAGCTCGCAATAGTGCAGAGTTATCTCAAAGAAAGGGGCCACGGTGTTTCTGTATCTCTATTATGTTGGTGCGGCTTCGGAACTTTTAAATATCTTGATATATCTCGAGAACTACGCATCTGATCAAAGAATATCATAGAACATAAATTGTAGGAAACATAATTCTCTACAAAAAAGGTCTCTTAACATTTTGCCATAGCTCGCTTCGTTTCCGAGATATTTGCAGATATATCTCAAGGGAAGGGGCCTGACGGACATATTTCGAGATATTTCTTCTTCTTGTTGTTCTTCTTCTGCACAGCTAAGCTGGAAGTGGCATTTGCGGCTCGCACTAGTGCAGAGTTATCTCAAAGAAAGGGGCCACGGTATTTCTGTATCCCTATTATGTTGGTGCGGCTTCGGAACTTTTAAATATCTCGATATATCTCGAAAACTACGCTTCTGTTCAAAAAATATCATAGAACATAAATTGTAGGAAACATAATTCTCTACAAAAAACGTCTCTTAACATTTTGCCATAGCTCGCTTCGTTTCCGAGATATTTGCCGATTCAGCTCAAAGGAACTGGCCTGACGGACATATTTCGAGATATTTCTTCTTCTTGTTGTTCTTCCTCTGCACAGCTAAGCTGGAAGTGGCATTTGCAGCTCGCAATAGTGCAGAGTTATCTCAAAGAAAGGGGCCACGGTGTTTCTGTATCCCTATTATGTTGGTGCGGCTTCTGAACTTTTAAATATCTCGATATATCTCGAAAACTACGCTTCTGACCAAAAAATATCATAGAACATAAATTGTAGGAAACATAATTCTCTACAAAAAACGTCTCTTAAGATTTTGCCATAGCTCGCTTCGTTTCCGAGATATTTGCAGATTCAGCTCAAAGGAACTGGCCTGACGGACATATTTCGAGATATTTCTTCTTCTTGTTGTTCTTCCTCTGCACAGCTAAGCTGGAAGTGGCATTTGCGGCTCGCACTAGTGCAGAGTTATCTCAAAGAAAGGGGCCACGGTGTTTCTGTATCCCTATTATGTTGGTGCGGCTTCGGAACTTTTAAATATCTCGATATATCTCGAAAACTACGCTTCTGATCAAAAAATATCATAGAACATAAATTGTAGGAAACATAATTCGCTACAAAAAAGGTCGCTCAACATTTTGCCATAGCTCGCTTCGTTTCCGAGATATTTGGAGATATATCTCAAGGGCAGGGGCCTGACGGACATATTTCGAGATGTTTCTTCTTCTTGTTGTTCTTCTTCTGCACAGCTAAGCTGGAAGTGGCATTTACAGCTCGCAATAGTGCAGAGTTATCTCAAAGAAAGGGGCCACGGTGTTTCTGTATCTCTATTATGTTGGTGCGGCTTCGGAACTTTTAAATATCTTGATATATCTCGAGAACTGCGCATCTGATCAAAAAATATCATAGAACATAAAAAGTAGGAAACTTAATTCTCTACAAAAAAGGTCTCTCAACATTTTGCCATAGCTCGCTTCGTTTCCGAGATATTTGCAGATTTATCTCAAGGGAAGGGGCCTAACGGACATATTTCGAGTTATTTCTTCTTCTTGTTGTTCTTCCTCTGCACAGCTAAACTGGAAGTGGCATTTCCAGCTCGCAATAGTGCAGAGTTATCTCAAAGAAAGGGGCCACGGTGTTTCTGTATCTCTATTATGTTGGTGCGGCTTCGGAACTTTTAAATATCTTGATATATCTCGAGAACTACGCGTGTGATCAAAAAATATCATAGAACATAAAAAGTAGGAAACATAATTCTCTACAAAAAAGGTCTCTTAACATTTTGCCATAGCTCGCTTCGTTTCCGAGATATTTGCAGATTTATCTCAAGGGAAGGGGCCTAACGGACATATTTCGAGATATTTCTTCTTCTTGTTGTTCTTCTTCTGCACAGCTAAACTGGAAGTGGCATTTCCAGCTCGCAATAGTGCAGAGTTATCTCAAAGAAAGGGGCCACGGTGTTTCTGTATCTCTATTATGTTGGTGCGGCTTCGGAACTTTTAAATATCTTGATATATCTCGAGAACTACGCATCTGATCAAAAAATATCATAGAACATTATAAGTAGGAAACTTAATTCTCTACAAAAAAGGTCTCTTAACATTTTGCCATAGCTCGCGTCGTTTCCGAGATATTTGCAGATTTATCTCAAGGGAAGGGGCCTGACGGACATATTTCGAGATATTTCTTCTTCTTGTTGTTCTTCTTCTGCACAGCTAAGCTGGAAGTGGCATTTGCGGCTCGCACTAGTGCAGAGTTATCTCAAAGAAAGGGGCCACGGTGTTTCTGTATCTGTATTATGTTGGTGCGGCTTCGGAACTTTTAAATATCTTGATATATCTCGAGAACTACGCATCTGATCAAAAAATATCATAGAACATAAAAAGTAGGAAACTTAATTCTCTACAAAAAAGGTCTCTTAACATTTTGCCATAGCTCGCTTCGTTTCCGAGATATTTGCAGATTTATCTCAAGGGAAGGGGCCTGACGGACATATTTCGAGATATTTCTTCTTCTTGTTGTACTTCTTCTGCACAGCTAAGCTGGAAGTGGCATTTGCGGCTCGCACTAGTGCAGAGTTATCTCAAAGAAAGGGGCCACGGTGTTTCTGTATCTGTATTATGTTGGTGCGGCTTCGGCACTTTTAAATATCTTGATATATCTCGAGAACTACGCATCTGATCAAAAAATATCATAGAAGATAAAAAGTAGGAAACTTAATTCTCTACAAAAAAGGTCTCTTAACATTTCGCCATAGCTCGCTTCGTTTCCGAGATATTTGCAGATTTATCTCAAGGGAAGGGGCCTGACGGACATATTTCGAGATATTTCTTCTTCTTGTTGTTCTTCTTCTGCACAGCTAAGCTGGAAGTGGCATTTGCGGCTCGCACTATTGCAGAGTTATCTCAAAGAAAGGGGCCACGGTGTTTCTGTATCTCTATTATGTTGGTGCGGCTTCGTAACTTTTAAATATCTAGATATATCTCGAAAACTACGCTTCTGATCAAAAAATATCATAGAACATAAATTGTAGGAAACATAATTCTCTACAAAAAAGGTCTCTTAACATTTTGCCATAGCTCGCTTCGTTTCCGAGATATTTGCAGATTCATCTCAAAGGAACTGGCCTGACGGACATATTTCGAGATATTTCTTCTTCTTGTTGTTCTTCCTCTGCACAGCTAAGCTGGAAGTGGCATTTGCAGCTCGCAATAGTGCAGAGTTATCTCAAAGAAAGGGGCCACGGCGTTTCTGTATCTCTATTACGTTGGTGCGGCTTCGGAACTTTTAAATATCTTGATATATCTCGAGAACTACGCATCTGATCAAAAAATATCATAGAACATAAAAAGTAGCAAACTTAATTCTCTACAAAAAAGGTCTCTTAACATTTTGCCATAGGTCGCTTCGTTTCCGAGATATTTGCAGATTTATCTCAAGGGAAGGGGCCTAACGGACATATTTCGAGATATTTCTTCTTCTTGTTGTCCTTCTTCTGCACAGCTAAACTGGAAGTGGCATTTCCAGCTCGCAATAGTGCAGAGTTATCTCAAAGAGAGGGGCCACGGTGTTTCTGTATCTCTATTATGTTGGTGCGGCTTCGGAACTTTTAAATATCTTGATATATCTCGAGAACTACGCATCTGATCAAAAAATATCATAGAAGATAAAAAGTAGGAAACTTAATTCTCTACAAAAAAGGTCTCTTAACATTTTGCCATAGCTCGCTTCGTTTCCGAGATATTTGCAGATTTATCTCAAGGGAAGGGGCCTGACGGACATAATTCGAGATATTTCTTCTTCTTGTTGTTCTTCTTCTGCACAGCTAAGCTGGAAGTGGCATTTGCGGCTCGCACTAGTGCAGAGTTATCTCAACGAAAGGGGCCACGGTGTTTCTGTATCTCTATTATGTTGGTGCGGCTTCGGAACTTTTAAATATCTCGATATATCTCGAAAACTACGCTTCTGATCAAAAAATATCATAGAACATAAATTGTAGGAAACATAATTCTCTACAAAAAAGGTCTCTCAACATTTTGCAATAGCTCGCTTCGTTTCCGAGATATTTGCAGATATATCTCAAGGGAAGGGGCCTGACGGACATATTTCGAGATATTTCTTCTTCTTGTTGTTCTTCTTCTGCACAGCTAAGCTGGCAGTGGCATTTACAGCTCGCAATAGTGCAGAGTTATCTCAAAGAAAGGGGCCACGGTGTTTCTGTATCTCTATTATGTTGGTGCGTCTTCGGAACTTTTAAATATCTCGATATATCTCGAAAACTACGCTTCTGATCAAAAAATATCATAGAACATAAATTGTAGGAAACATAATTCTCTACAAAAAACGTCTCTTAACATTTTGCCATAGCTCGCGTCGTTTCCGAGATATTTGCAGATTCAGCTCAAAGGAACTGGCCTGACGGCCATATTTCGAGATATTTCTTCTTCTTGTTGTTCTTCCTCTGCACAGCTAAGCTGGAAGTGGCATTTGCAGCTCGCAATAGTGCAGAGTTATCTCAAAGAAAGGGGCCACGGTGTTTCTGTATCTCTATTATGTTGGTGCGGCTTCGGAACTTTTAAATAACTTGATATATCTCGAGAACTACGCATCTGATCAAAAAATATCATAGAACATAAAAAGTAGGAAACTTAATTCTCTACAAAAAAGGTCTCTTAACATTTTGCCATAGCTCGCTTCGTTTCCGAGATATGTGCAGATTTATCTCAAGGGAAGGGGCCTGACGGACATATTTCGAGATATTTCTTCTTCTTCTTGTTCTTCTTCTGCACAGCTAAGCTGGAAGTGGCATTTGCGGCTCGCACTAGTGCAGAGTTATCTCAAAGAAAGGGGCCACGGTGTTTCTGTATCTGTATTATGTTGGTGCGGCTTCGGAACTTTTAAATATCTTGATATATCTCGAGAACTACGCATCTGATCAAAAAATATCATAGAACATAAAAAGTAGGAAACTTAATTCTCTACAAAAAAGGTCTCTTAACATTTTGCCATAGCTCGCTTCGTTTCCGAGATATTTGCAGATTTATCTCAAGGGAAGGGGCCTGACGGACATATTTCGAGATATTTCTTCTTCTTGTTGTACTTCTTCTGCACAGCTAAGCTGGAAGTGGCATTTGCGGCTCGCACTAGTGCAGAGTTATCTCAAAGAAAGGGGCCACGGTGTTTCTGTATCTGTATTATGTTGGTGCGGCTTCGGCACTTTTAAATATCTTGATATATCTCGAGAACTACGCATCTGATCAAAAAATATCATAGAAGATAAAAAGTAGGAAACTTAATTCTCTACAAAAAAGGTCTCTTAACATTTCGCCATAGCTCGCTTCGTTTCCGAGATATTTGCAGATTTATCTCAAGGGAAGGGGCCTGACGGACATATTTCGAGATATTTCTTCTTCTTGTTGTTCTTCTTCTGCACAGCTAAGCTGGAAGTGGCATTTGCGGCTCGCACTATTGCAGAGTTATCTCAAAGAAAGGGGCCACGGTGTTTCTGTATCTCTATTATGTTGGTGCGGCTTCGTAACTTTTAAATATCTAGATATATCTCGAAAACTACGCTTCTGATCAAAAAATATCATAGAACATAAATTGTAGGAAACATAATTCTCTACAAAAAAGGTCTCTTAACATTTTGCCATAGCTCGCTTCGTTTCCGAGATATTTGCAGATTCATCTCAAAGGAACTGGCCTGACGGACATATTTCGAGATATTTCTTCTTCTTGTTGTTCTTCCTCTGCACAGCTAAGCTGGAAGTGGCATTTGCAGCTCGCAATAGTGCAGAGTTATCTCAAAGAAAGGGGCCACGGCGTTTCTGTATCTCTATTACGTTGGTGCGGCTTCGGAACTTTTAAATATCTTGATATATCTCGAGAACTACGCATCTGATCAAAAAATATCATAGAACATAAAAAGTAGCAAACTTAATTCTCTACAAAAAAGGTCTCTTAACATTTTGCCATAGGTCGCTTCGTTTCCGAGATATTTGCAGATTTATCTCAAGGGAAGGGGCCTAACGGACATATTTCGAGATATTTCTTCTTCTTGTTGTCCTTCTTCTGCACAGCTAAACTGGAAGTGGCATTTCCAGCTCGCAATAGTGCAGAGTTATCTCAAAGAGAGGGGCCACGGTGTTTCTGTATCTCTATTATGTTGGTGCGGCTTCGGAACTTTTAAATATCTTGATATATCTCGAGAACTACGCATCTGATCAAAAAATATCATAGAAGATAAAAAGTAGGAAACTTAATTCTCTACAAAAAAGGTCTCTTAACATTTTGCCATAGCTCGCTTCGTTTCCGAGATATTTGCAGATTTATCTCAAGGGAAGGGGCCTGACGGACATAATTCGAGATATTTCTTCTTCTTGTTGTTCTTCTTCTGCACAGCTAAGCTGGAAGTGGCATTTGCGGCTCGCACTAGTGCAGAGTTATCTCAACGAAAGGGGCCACGGTGTTTCTGTATCTCTATTATGTTGGTGCGGCTTCGGAACTTTTAAATATCTCGATATATCTCGAAAACTACGCTTCTGATCAAAAAATATCATAGAACATAAATTGTAGGAAACATAATTCTCTACAAAAAAGGTCTCTCAACATTTTGCAATAGCTCGCTTCGTTTCCGAGATATTTGCAGATATATCTCAAGGGAAGGGGCCTGACGGACATATTTCGAGATATTTCTTCTTCTTGTTGTTCTTCTTCTGCACAGCTAAGCTGGCAGTGGCATTTACAGCTCGCAATAGTGCAGAGTTATCTCAAAGAAAGGGGCCACGGTGTTTCTGTATCTCTATTATGTTGGTGCGTCTTCGGAACTTTTAAATATCTCGATATATCTCGAAAACTACGCTTCTGATCAAAAAATATCATAGAACATAAATTGTAGGAAACATAATTCTCTACAAAAAACGTCTCTTAACATTTTGCCATAGCTCGCGTCGTTTCCGAGATATTTGCAGATTCAGCTCAAAGGAACTGGCCTGACGGCCATATTTCGAGATATTTCTTCTTCTTGTTGTTCTTCCTCTGCACAGCTAAGCTGGAAGTGGCATTTGCAGCTCGCAATAGTGCAGAGTTATCTCAAAGAAAGGGGCCACGGTGTTTCTGTATCTCTATTATGTTGGTGCGGCTTCGGAACTTTTAAATAACTTGATATATCTCGAGAACTACGCATCTGATCAAAAAATATCATAGAACATAAAAAGTAGGAAACTTAATTCTCTACAAAAAAGGTCTCTTAACATTTTGCCATAGCTCGCTTCGTTTCCGAGATATGTGCAGATTTATCTCAAGGGAAGGGGCCTGACGGACATATTTCGAGATATTTCTTCTTCTTCTTGTTCTTCTTCTGCACAGCTAAGCTGGAAGTGGCATTTGCAGCTCGCACTAGTGCAGAGTTATCTCAACGAAAGGGGCCACGGTGTTTCTGTATCCCTATTATGTTGGTGCGGCTTCGGAACTTTTAAATATCTTGATATATCTCGAGAACTACGCATCTGATCAAAAAATATCATAGAAGATAAAAAGTAGGAAACTTAATTCTCTACAAAAAAGGTCTCTTAACATTTTGCCATAGCTCGCTTCGTTTCCGAGATATTTGCAGATTTATCTCAAGGGAAGGGGCCTGACGGACATAATTCGAGATATTTCTTCTTCTTGTTGTTCTTCTTCTGCACAGCTAAGCTGGAAGTGGCATTTGCGGCTCGCACTAGTGCAGAGTTATCTCAACGAAAGGGGCCACGGTGTTTCTGTATCTCTATTATGTTGGTGCGGCTTCGGAACTTTTAAATATCTCGATATATCTCGAAAACTACGCTTCTGATCAAAAAATATCATAGAACATAAATTGTAGGAAACATAATTCTCTACAAAAAAGGTCTCTCAACATTTTGCAATAGCTCGCTTCGTTTCCGAGATATTTGCAGATATATCTCAAGGGAAGGGGCCTGACGGACATATTTCGAGATATTTCTTCTTCTTGTTGTTCTTCTTCTGCACAGCTAAGCTGGCAGTGGCATTTACAGCTCGCAATAGTGCAGAGTTATCTCAAAGAAAGGGGCCACGGTGTTTCTGTATCTCTATTATGTTGGTGCGTCTTCGGAACTTTTAAATATCTCGATATATCTCGAAAACTACGCTTCTGATCAAAAAATATCATAGAACATAAATTGTAGGAAACATAATTCTCTACAAAAAACGTCTCTTAACATTTTGCCATAGCTCGCGTCGTTTCCGAGATATTTGCAGATTCAGCTCAAAGGAACTGGCCTGACGGCCATATTTCGAGATATTTCTTCTTCTTGTTGTTCTTCCTCTGCACAGCTAAGCTGGAAGTGGCATTTGCAGCTCGCAATAGTGCAGAGTTATCTCAAAGAAAGGGGCCACGGTGTTTCTGTATCTCTATTATGTTGGTGCGGCTTCGGAACTTTTAAATAACTTGATATATCTCGAGAACTACGCATCTGATCAAAAAATATCATAGAACATAAAAAGTAGGAAACTTAATTCTCTACAAAAAAGGTCTCTTAACATTTTGCCATAGCTCGCTTCGTTTCCGAGATATGTGCAGATTTATCTCAAGGGAAGGGGCCTGACGGACATATTTCGAGATATTTCTTCTTCTTCTTGTTCTTCTTCTGCACAGCTAAGCTGGAAGTGGCATTTGCAGCTCGCACTAGTGCAGAGTTATCTCAACGAAAGGGGCCACGGTGTTTCTGTATCCCTATTATGTTGGTGCGGCTTCGGAACTTTTAAATATCTCGATATATCTCGAAAACTACGCTTCTGATCAAAAAATATCATAGAACATAAATTGTAGGAAACATAATTCTCTACAAAAAAGGTCTCTTAACATTTTGTCATAGCTCGCTTCGTTTCCGAGATATTTGCAGATATATCTCAAGGGAAGGGGCCTGACGGACATATTTCGAGATATTTCTTCTTCTTGTTGTTCTTCTTCTGCACAGCTAAACTGGAAGTGGCATTTCCAGCCCGCAATAGTGCAGAGTTATCTCAAAGAGAGGGGCCACGGTGTTTCTGTATCTCTATTATGTTGGTGCGGCTTCGGAACTTTTAAATATCTTGATATATCTCGAGAACTACGCATCTGATCAAAAAATATCATAGAAGATAAAAAGTAGGAAACTTAATTCTCTACAAAAAAGGTCTCTTAACATTTTGCCATAGCTCGCTTCGTTTCCGAGATATTTGCCGATTCAGCTCAAAGGAACTGGCCTGACGGACATATTTCGAGATATTTCTTCTTCTTGTTGTTCTTCCTCTGCACAGCTAAGCTGGAAGTGGCATTTGCAGCTCGCAATAGTGCAGAGTTATCTCAAAGAAAGGGGCCACGGTGTTTCTGTATCCCTATTATGTTGGTGCGGCTTCTGAACTTTTAAATATCTCGATATATCTCGAAAACTACGCTTCTGACCAAAAAATATCATAGAACATAAATTGTAGGAAACATAATTCTCTACAAAAAACGTCTCTTAACATTTTGCCATAGCTCGCTTCGTTTCCGAGATATTTGCAGATTCAGCTCAAAGGAACCGGCCTGACGGACATATTTCGAGATATTTCTTCTTCTTGTTGTTCTTCCTCTGCACAGCTAAGCTGGAAGTGGCATTTGCGGCTCGCACTAGTGCAGAGTTATCTCAAAGAAAGGGGCCACGGTGTTTCTGTATCCCTATTATGTTGGTGCGGCTTCGGAACTTTTAAATATCTCGATATATCTCGAAAACTACGCTTCTGATCAAAAAATATCGTAGAACATAAATTGTAGGAAACATAATTCTCTACAAAAAACGTCTCTTAACATTTTGCCATAGCTCGCTTCGTTTCCGAGATATTTGCAGATTTATCTCAAGGGAAGGGGCCTGACGGATATTAATCGAGATATTTCTTCTTCTTGATGTTCTTCTCCTGCACAGCTAAGCTGGAAGTGGCATTTGCAGCTCGCAATAGTGCAGAGTTATCTCAAAGAAAGGGGCCACGGTGTTTCTGTATCTCTATTATGTTGGTGCGGCTTCGGAACTTTTAAATATCTTGATATATCTCGAGAACTACGCATCTGATCAAAGAATATCATAGAACATAAATTGTAGGAAACATAATTCTCTACAAAAAAGGTCTCTTAACATTTTGCCATAGCTCGCTTCGTTTCCGAGATATTTGCAGATATATCTCAAGGGAAGGGGCCTGACGGACATATTTCGAGATATTTCTTCTTCTTGTTGTTCTTCTTCTGCACAGCTAAGCTGGAAGTGGCATTTGCGGCTCGCACTAGTGCAGAGTTATCTCAAAGAAAGGGGCCACGGTATTTCTGTATCCCTATTATGTTGGTGCGGCTTCGGAACTTTTAAATATCTCGATATATCTCGAAAACTACGCTTCTGTTCAAAAAATATCATAGAACATAAATTGTAGGAAACATAATTCTCTACAAAAAAGGTCTCTTAACATTTTGCCATACCTCGCTTCGTTTCCGAGATATTTGCAGATATATCTCAAGGGAAGGGGCCTGACGGACATATTTCGAGATATTTCTTCTTCTTGTTGTTCTTCTTCTGCACAGCTAAGCTGGAAGTGGCATTTGCGGCTCGCACTAGTGCAGAGTTATCTCAAAGAAAGGGGCCACGGTGTTTCTGTATCTCTATTATGTTGGTGCGGCTTTGGAACTTTTAAATATCTCGATATATCTCGAAAACTACGCTTCTGATCAAAAAATATCATAGAACATAAATTGTAGGAAACATAATTCTCGACAAAAAAGGTCTCTTAACATTTTGCCATAGCTCGCTTCGTTTCCGAGATATTTGCAGATATATCTCAAGGGAAGGGGCCTGACGGACATATTTCGAGATATTTCTTCTTCTTGTTGTTCTTCTTCTGCACAGCTAAGCTGGAAGTGGCATTTGCGGCTCGCACTAGTGCAGAGTTATCTCAAAGAAAGGGGCCACGGTATTTCTGTATCCCTATTATGTTGGTGCGGCTTCGGAACTTTTAAATATCTCGATATATCTCGAAAACTACGCTTCTGATCAAAAAATATCATAGAACATAAATTGTAGGAAACATAATTCTCTACAAAAAAGGTCTCTTAACATTTTGCCATACCTCGCTTCGTTTCCGAGATATTTGCAGATATATCTCAAGGGAAGGGGCCTGACGGACATATTTCGAGATATTTCTTCTTCTTGTTGTTCTTCTTCTGCACAGCTAAGCTGGAAGTGGCATTTGCGGCTCGCACTAGTGCAGAGTTATCTCAAAGAAAGGGGCCACGGTGTTTCTGTATCTCTATTATGTTGGTGCGGCTTTGGAACTTTTAAATATCTCGATATATCTCGAAAACTACGCTTCTGATCAAAAAATATCATAGAACATAGATTGTAGGAAACATAATTCTCTACAAAAAAGGTCTCTTAGCATTTTGCCATAGCTCGCTTCGTTTCCGAGATATTTGCAGATATATCTCAAGGGAAGGGGCCTGACGGACATATTTCGAGATATTTCTTCTTCTTGTTGTTCTTCTTCTGCACAGCTAAGCTGGAAGTGGCATTTACAGCTCGCAATAGTGCAGAGTTATCTCAAAGAAAGGGGCCACGGTGTTTCTGTATCTCTATTATGTTGGTGCGGTTTCGGAACTTTTAAATATCTTGATATATCTCGAGAACTACGCATCTGATCAAAAAATATCATAGAACATAAAAAGTAGGAAACTTAATTCTCTACAAAAAAGGTCTCTTAACATTTTACCATAGCCCTCTTCGTTTCCGAGATATTTGCAGATTTATCTCAAGGGAAGGGGCCTGACGGACATTAATCGAGATATTTCTTCTTCTTGATGTTCTTCTTCTGCACAGCTAAGCTGGAAGTGGCATTTGCAGCTCGCAATAGTGCAGAGTTATCTCAAAGAAAGGGGCCACGGTGTTTCTGTATCTCTATTATGTTGGTGCGGCTTCGGAACTTTTAAATATCTTGATATATCTCGAGAACTACGCATCTGATCAAAGAATATCATAGAACATAAATTGTAGGAAACATAATTCTCTACAAAAAAGGTCTCTTAACATTTTGCCATAGCTCGCTTCGTTTCCGAGATATTTGCAGATATATCTCAAGGGAAGGGGCCTGACGGACATATTTCGAGATATTTCTTCTTCTTGTTGTTCTTCTTCTGCACAGCTAAGCTGGAAGTGGCATTTGCGGCTCGCACTAGTGCAGAGTTATCTCAAAGAAAGGGGCCACGGTATTTCTGTATCCCTATTATGTTGGTGCGGCTTCGGAACTTTTAAATATCTCGATATATCTCGAAAACTACGCTTCTGTTCAAAAAATATCATAGAACATAAATTGTAGGAAACATAATTCTCTACAAAAAACGTCTCTTAACATTTTGCCATAGCTCGCTTCGTTTCCGAGATATTTGCCGATTCAGCTCAAAGGAACTGGCCTGACGGACATATTTCGAGATATTTCTTCTTCTTGTTGTTCTTCCTCTGCACAGCTAAGCTGGAAGTGGCATTTGCAGCTCGCAATAGTGCAGAGTTATCTCAAAGAAAGGGGCCACGGTGTTTCTGTATCCCTATTATGTTGGTGCGGCTTCTGAACTTTTAAATATCTCGATATATCTCGAAAACTACGCTTCTGACCAAAAAATATCATAGAACATAAATTGTAGGAAACATAATTCTCTACAAAAAACGTCTCTTAAGATTTTGCCATAGCTCGCTTCGTTTCCGAGATATTTGCAGATTCAGCTCAAAGGAACTGGCCTGACGGACATATTTCGAGATATTTCTTCTTCTTGTTGTTCTTCCTCTGCACAGCTAAGCTGGAAGTGGCATTTGCGGCTCGCACTAGTGCAGAGTTATCTCAAAGAAAGGGGCCACGGTGTTTCTGTATCCCTATTATGTTGGTGCGGCTTCGGAACTTTTAAATATCTCGATATATCTCGAAAACTACGCTTCTGATCAAAAAATATCATAGAACATAAATTGTAGGAAACATAATTCGCTACAAAAAAGGTCTCTCAACATTTTGCCATAGCTCGCTTCGTTTCCGAGATATTTGCAGATATATCTCAAGGGCAGGGGCCTGACGGACATATTTCGAGATATTTCTTCTTCTTGTTGTTCTTCTTCTGCACAGCTAAGCTGGAAGTGGCATTTACAGCTCGCAATAGTGCAGAGTTATCTCAAAGAAAGGGGCCACGGTGTTTCTGTATCTCTATTATGTTGGTGCGGCTTCGGAACTTTTAAATATCTTGATATATCTCGAGAACTACGCGTGTGATCAAAAAATATCATAGAACATAAAAAGTAGGAAACATAATTCTCTACAAAAAAGGTGTCTTAACATTTTGCCATAGCTCGCTTCGTTTCCGAGATATTTGCAGATTTATCACAAGGGAAGGGGCCTGACGGACATATTTCGAGTTATTTCTTCTTCTTGTTGTTCTTCCTCTGCACAGCTAAACTGGAAGTGGCATTTCCAGCTCGCAATAGTGCAGAGTTATCTCAAAGAAAGGGGCCACGGTGTTTCTGTATCTCTATTATGTTGGTGCGGCTTCGGAACTTTTAAATATCTTGATATATCTCGAGAACTACGCATCTGATCAAAAAATATCATAGAACATAAAAAGTAGGAAACTTAATTCTCTACAAAAAAGGTCTCTTAACATTTTGCCATAGCTCGCTTCGTTTCCGAGATATTTGCAGATATATCTCAAGGGAAGGGGCCTGACGGATATTAATCGAGATATTTCTTCTTCTTGATGTTCTTCTCCTGCACAGCTAAGCTGGAAGTGGCATTTGCAGCTCGCAATAGTGCAGAGTTATCTCAAAGAAAGGGGCCACGGTGTTTCTGTATCTCTATTATGTTGGTGCGGCTTCGGAACTTTTAAATATCTTGATATATCTCGAGAACTACGCATCTGATCAAAGAATATCATAGAACATAAATTGTAGGAAACATAATTCTCTACAAAAAAGGTCTCTTAACATTTTGCCATAGCTCGCTTCGTTTCCGAGATATTTGCAGATATATCTCAAGGGAAGGGGCCTGACGGACATATTTCGAGATATTTCTTCTTCTTGTTGTTCTTCTTCTGCACAGCTAAGCTGGAAGTGGCATTTGCGGCTCGCACTAGTGCAGAGTTATCTCAAAGAAAGGGGCCACGGTATTTCTGTATCCCTATTATGTTGGTGCGGCTTCGGAACTTTTAAATATCTCGATATATCTCGAAAACTACGCTTCTGTTCAAAAAATATCATAGAACATAAATTGTAGGAAACATAATTCTCTACAAAAAAGGTCTCTTAACATTTTGCCATACCTCGCTTCGTTTCCGAGATATTTGCAGATATATCTCAAGGGAAGGGGCCTGACGGACATATTTCGAGATATTTCTTCTTCTTGTTGTTCTTCTTCTGCACAGCTAAGCTGGAAGTGGCATTTGCGGCTCGCACTAGTGCAGAGTTATCTCAAAGAAAGGGGCCGCGGTGTTTCTGTATCTCTATTATGTTGGTGCGGCTTTGGAACTTTTAAATATCTCGATATATCTCGAAAACTACGCTTCTGATCAAAAAATATCATAGAACATAAATTGTAGGAAACATAATTCTCTACAAAAAAGGTCTCTCAACATTTTGCCATAGCTCGCTTCGTTTCCGAGATATTTGCAGATATATCTCAAGGGAAGGGGCCTGACGGACATATTTCGAGATATTTCTTCTTCTTGTTGTTCTTCTTCTGCACAGCTAAGCTGGAAGTGGCATTTGCGGCTCGCACTAGTGCAGAGTTATCTCAAAGAAAGGGGCCACGGTATTTCTGTATCCCTATTATGTTGGTGCGGCTTCGGAACTTTTAAATATCTCGATATATCTCGAAAACTACGCTTCTGATCAAAAAATATCATAGAACATAAATTGTAGGAAACATAATTCTCTACAAAAAAGGTCTCTTAACATTTTGCCATACCTCGCTTCGTTTCCGAGATATTTGCAGATATATCTCAAGGGAAGGGGCCTGACGGACATATTTCGAGATATTTCTTCTTCTTGTTGTTCTTCTTC
This sequence comes from Osmia lignaria lignaria, assembly GCF_051020975.1. Classification (NCBI taxonomy): domain Eukaryota; kingdom Metazoa; phylum Arthropoda; class Insecta; order Hymenoptera; family Megachilidae; genus Osmia; species Osmia lignaria. The sequence continues at coordinate 4,209,942 of NW_027478161.1, forward strand.
TGCACAGCTAAGCTGGAAGTGGCATTTGCGGCTCGCACTAGTGCAGAGTTATCTCAAAGAAAGGGGCCACGGTGTTTCTGTATCTCTATTATGTTGGTGCGGCTTTGGGACTTTTAAATATCTCGATATATCTCGAAAACTACGCTTCTAATCAAAAAATATCATAGAACATAAATTGTAGGAAACATAATTCTCTACAAAAAAGGTCTCTTAGCATTTTGCCATAGCTCGCTTCGTTTCCGAGATATTTGCAGATATATCTCAAGGGAAGGGGCCTGACGGACATATTTCGAGATATTTCTTCTTCTTGTTGTTCTTCTTCTGCACAGCTAAGCTGGAAGTGGCATTTACAGCTCGCAATAGTGCAGAGTTATCTCAAAGAAAGGGGCCACGGTGTTTCTGTATCTCTATTATGTTGGTGCGGTTTCGGAACTTTTAAATATCTTGATATATCTCGAGAACTACGCATCTGATCAAAGAATATCATAGAACATAAATTGTAGGAAACATAATTCTCTACAAAAAAGGTCTCTTAACATTTTGCCATAGCTCGCTTCGTTTCCGAGATATTTGCAGATATATCTCAAGGGAAGGGGCCTGACGGACATATTTCGAGATATTTCTTCTTCTTGTTGTTCTTCTTCTGCACAGCTAAGCTGGAAGTGGCATTTGCGGCTCGCACTAGTGCAGAGTTATCTCAAAGAAAGGGGCCACGGTATTTCTGTATCCCTATTATGTTGGTGCGGCTTCGGAACTTTTAAATATCTCGATATATCTCGAAAACTACGCTTCTGTTCAAAAAATATCATAGAACATAAATTGTAGGAAACATAATTCTCTACAAAAAACGTCTCTTAACATTTTGCCATAGCTCGCTTCGTTTCCGAGATATTTGCCGATTCAGCTCAAAGGAACTGGCCTGACGGACATATTTCGAGATATTTCTTCTTCTTGTTGTTCTTCCTCTGCACAGCTAAGCTGGAAGTGGCATTTGCAGCTCGCAATAGTGCAGAGTTATCTCAAAGAAAGGGGCCACGGTGTTTCTGTATCCCTATTATGTTGGTGCGGCTTCTGAACTTTTAAATATCTCGATATATCTCGAAAACTACGCTTCTGACCAAAAAATATCATAGAACATAAATTGTAGGAAACATAATTCTCTACAAAAAACGTCTCTTAAGATTTTGCCATAGCTCGCTTCGTTTCCGAGATATTTGCAGATTCAGCTCAAAGGAACTGGCCTGACGGACATATTTCGAGATATTTCTTCTTCTTGTTGTTCTTCCTCTGCACAGCTAAGCTGGAAGTGGCATTTGCGGCTCGCACTAGTGCAGAGTTATCTCAAAGAAAGGGGCCACGGTGTTTCTGTATCCCTATTATGTTGGTGCGGCTTCGGAACTTTTAAATATCTCGATATATCTCGAAAACTACGCTTCTGATCAAAAAATATCATAGAACATAAATTGTAGGAAACATAATTCGCTACAAAAAAGGTCTCTCAACATTTTGCCATAGCTCGCTTCGTTTCCGAGATATTTGCAGATATATCTCAAGGGCAGGGGCCTGACGGACATATTTCGAGATATTTCTTCTTCTTGTTGTTCTTCTTCTGCACACCTAAGCTGGAAGTGGCATTTACAGCTCGCAATAGTGCAGAGTTATCTCAAAGAAAGGGGCCACGGTGTTTCTGTATCTCTATTATGTTGGTGCGGTTTCGGAACTTTTAAATATCTTGATATATCTCGAGAACTACGCATCTGATCAAAAAATATCATAGAACATAAAAAGTAGGAAACTTAATTCTCTACAAAAAAGGTCTCTTAACATTTTACCATAGCCCTCTTCGTTTCCGAGATATTTGCAGATTTATCTCAAGGGAAGGGGCCTGACGGACATTAATCGAGATATTTCTTCTTCTTGATGTTCTTCTTCTGCACAGCTAAGCTGGAAGTGGCATTTGCAGCTCGCAATAGTGCAGAGTTATCTCAAAGAAAGGGGCCACGGTGTTTCTGTATCTCTATTATGTTGGTGCGGCTTCGGAACTTTTAAATATCTTGATATATCTCGAGAACTACGCATCTGATCAAAGAATATCATAGAACATAAATTGTAGGAAACATAATTCTCTACAAAAAAGGTCTCTTAACATTTTGCCATAGCTCGCTTCGTTTCCGAGATATTTGCAGATATATCTCAAGGGAAGGGGCCTGACGGACATATTTCGAGATATTTCTTCTTCTTGTTGTTCTTCTTCTGCACAGCTAAGCTGGAAGTGGCATTTGCGGCTCGCACTAGTGCAGAGTTATCTCAAAGAAAGGGGCCACGGTATTTCTGTATCCCTATTATGTTGGTGCGGCTTCGGAACTTTTAAATATCTCGATATATCTCGAAAACTACGCTTCTGTTCAAAAAATATCATAGAACATAAATTGTAGGAAACATAATTCTCTACAAAAAACGTCTCTTAACATTTTGCCATAGCTCGCTTCGTTTCCGAGATATTTGCCGATTCAGCTCAAAGGAACTGGCCTGACGGACATATTTCGAGATATTTCTTCTTCTTGTTGTTCTTCCTCTGCACAGCTAAGCTGGAAGTGGCATTTGCAGCTCGCAATAGTGCAGAGTTATCTCAAAGAAAGGGGCCACGGTGTTTCTGTATCCCTATTATGTTGGTGCGGCTTCTGAACTTTTAAATATCTCGATATATCTCGAAAACTACGCTTCTGACCAAAAAATATCATAGAACATAAATTGTAGGAAACATAATTCTCTACAAAAAACGTCTCTTAAGATTTTGCCATAGCTCGCTTCGTTTCCGAGATATTTGCAGATTCAGCTCAAAGGAACTGGCCTGACGGACATATTTCGAGATATTTCTTCTTCTTGTTGTTCTTCCTCTGCACAGCTAAGCTGGAAGTGGCATTTGCGGCTCGCACTAGTGCAGAGTTATCTCAAAGAAAGGGGCCACGGTGTTTCTGTATCCCTATTATGTTGGTGCGGCTTCGGAACTTTTAAATATCTCGATATATCTCGAAAACTACGCTTCTGATCAAAAAATATCATAGAACATAAATTGTAGGAAACATAATTCGCTACAAAAAAGGTCTCTCAACATTTTGCCATAGCTCGCTTCGTTTCCGAGATATTTGCAGATATATCTCAAGGGCAGGGGCCTGACGGACATATTTCGAGATATTTCTTCTTCTTGTTGTTCTTCTTCTGCACAGCTAAGCTGGAAGTGGCATTTACAGCTCGCAATAGTGCAGAGTTATCTCAAAGAAAGGGGCCACGGTGTTTCTGTATCTCTATTATGTTGGTGCGGCTTCGGAACTTTTAAATATCTTGATATATCTCGAGAACTACGCGTGTGATCAAAAAATATCATAGAACATAAATCGTAGGAAACATACTTCTCTACAAAAAAGGTCTCTTAACATTTTGCCATAGCTCGCTTGGTTTCCGAGATATTTGCAGATATATCTCAAGGGAAGGGGCCTGACGGACATATTTCGAGATATTTCTTCTTCTTGTTGTTCTTCTTCTGCACAGCTAAGCTGGAAGTGGCATTTACAGCTCGCAATAGTGCAGAGTTATCTCAAAGAAAGGGGCCACGGTGTTTCTGTATCTCTATTATGTTGGTGCGGCTTCGGAACTTTTAAATATCTCGATATATCTCGAAAACTACGCTTCTGATCAAAAAATATCATAGAACATGAATTGTAGGAAACGTAATTCTCTCCAAAAAAGGTCTCTTAACATTTTGCCATAGCTAGCTTCGTTTCCGAGACATTTGCAGATATATCTCAAGGGAAGGGGCCTGACGGACATATTTCGAGATATTTCTTCTTCTTGTTGTTCTTCTTCTGCACAGCTAAGCCGGAAGTGGCATTTACAGCTCGCAATAGTGCAGAGTTATCTCAAAGAAAGGGGCCACGGTGTTTCTGTATCTCTATTATGTTGGTGCGGCTTCGGAACTTTTAAATATCTTGATATATCTCGAGAACTACGCATCAGATAAAAAAATATCATAGAACATAAAAAGTAGGAAACTTAATTCTCTACAAAAAAGGTCTCTTAACATTTTGCCATAGCTCGCTTCGTTTCCGAGATATTTGCAGATTTATCTCAAGGGAAGGGGCCTGACGGACATATTTCGAGATATTTCTTCTTCTTGTTGTTCTTCTTCTGCACAGCTAAGCTGGAAGTGGCATTTGCGGCTCGCACTAGTGCAGAGTTATCTCAAAGAAAGGGGCCACGGTGTTTCTGTATCCCTATTATGTTGGTGCGGCTTCGGAACTTTTAAATATCTCGATATATCTCGAAAACTACGCTTCTGATCAAAAAATATCATAGAACATAAATTGTAGGAAACATAATTCTCTACAAAAAAGGTCTCTTAACATTTTGTCATAGCTCGCTTCGTTTCCGAGATATTTGCAGATATATCTCAAGGGAAGGGGCCTGACGGACATATTTCGAGATATTTCTTCTTCTTGTTGTTCTTCTTCTGCACAGCTAAGCTGGAAGTGGCATTTACAGCTCGCAATAGTGCAGAGTTATCTCAAAGAAAGGGGCCACGGTTTTTGTGTATCTCTATTATGTTAGTGCGGCTTCGGAACTTTTAAATATCTTGATATATCTCGAGAACTGCGCATCTGATCAAAAAATATCATAGAACATAAAAAGTAGGAAACTTAATTCTCTACAAAAAAGGTCTCTTAACATTTTGCCATAGCTCGCTTCGTTTCCGAGATATTTGCAGATTTATCTCAAGGGAAGGGGCCTAACGGACATATTTCGAGTTATTTCTTCTTCTTGTTGTTCTTCCTCTGCACAGCTAAACTGGAAGTGGCATTTCCAGCTCGCAATAGTGCAGAGTTATCTCAAAGAAAGGGGCCACGGTGTTTCTGTATCTCTATTATGTTGGTGCGGCTTCGGAGATTTTAAATATCTTGATATATCTCGAGAACTACGCATCTGATCAAAAAATATCATAGAACATAAAAAGTAGGAAACTTAATTCTCTACAAAAAACGTCTCTTAACATTTTGCCATAGCTCGCTTCGTTTCCGAGATATTTGCAGATTTATCTCAAGGGAAGGGGCCTGACGGACATATTTCGAGATATTTCTTCTTCTTCTTGTTCTTCTTCTGCACAGCTAAGCTGGAAGTGGCATTTGCAGCTCGCAATAGTGCAGAGTTATCTCAAAGAGAGGGGCCACGGTTTTACTGTATCTCTATTATGTTGGTGCGGCTTCGGAACTTTTAAATATCTTGATATATCTCGAGAACTACGCATCTGATAAAAAAATATCATAGAACATAAAAAGTAGGAAACTTAATTCTCTACAAAAAAGGTCTCTCAACATTTTGCCATAGCTCGCTTCGTTTCCGAGATATTTGCAGATTTATCTCAAGGGAAGGGGCCTAACGGACATATTTCGAGATATTTCTTCTTCTTGTTGTTCTTCTTCTGCACAGCTAAGCTGGAAGTGGCATTTGCGGCTCGCACTATTGCAGAGTTATCTCAAAGAAAGGGGCCACGGTGTTTCTGTATCTCTATTATGTTGGTGCGGCTTCGGAACTTTTAAATATCTTGATATATCTCGAGAACTACGCGTGTGATCAAAAAATATCATAGAACATAAAAAGTAGGAAACATAATTCTCTACAAAAAAGGTGTCTTAACATTTTGCCATAGCTCGCTTCGTTTCCGAGATATTTGCAGATTTATCTCAAGGGAAGGGGCCTGACGGACATATTTCGAGATATTTCTTCTTCTTGTTGTTCTTCTTCTGCACAGCTAAGCTGGAAGTGGCATTTGCGGCTCGCACTAGTGCACAGTTATCTCAAAGAAAGGGGCCACGGTGTTTCTGTATCTCTATTATGTTGGTGCGGCTTCGGAACTGTTAACTATCTTGATATATCTCGAGAACTGCGCATCTGATCAAAAAATATCATAGAACATAAAAAGTAGGAAACTTAATTCTCTACAAAAAAGGTCTCTTAACATTTTGTCATAGCTCGCTTCGTTTCCGACATATTTGCAGATATATCTCAAGGGAAGGGGCCTGACGGACATATTTCGAGATATTTCTTCTTCTTGTTGTTCTTCTTCTGCACAGCTAAGCTGGAAGTGGCATTTGCGGCTCGCACTAGTGCAGAGTTATCTCAAAGAAAGGGGCCACGGTGTTTCTGTATCCCTATTATGTTGGTGCGGCTTCGGAACTTTTAAATATCTCGATATATCTCGAAAACTACGCTTCTGATCAAAAAATATCATAGAACTTAAATTGTAGGAAACATAATTCTCTACAAAAAATGTCTCTTAACATTTTGCCATAGCTCGCTTCGTTTCCGAGATATTTGCAGATATATCTCAAGGGCAGGGTCCTGACGGACATATTTCGAGATATTTCTTCTTCTTGTTGTTCTTCTTCTGCACAGCTAAGCTGGAAGTGGCATTTACAGCTCGCAATAGTGCAGAGTTATCTCAAAGAAAGGGGCCACGGTGTTTCTGTATCTCTATTATGTTGGTGCGGCTTCGGAACTTTTAAATATCTTGATATATCTCGAGAACTACGCATCTGATCAAAAAATATCATAGAACATAAAAAGTAGGAAACTTAATTCTCTACAAAAAAGGTCTCTTAAGATTTTGCCATAGCTCGCTTCGTTTCCGAGATATTTGCAGATTTATCACAAGGGAAGGGGCCTGACGGACATATTTCGAGATATTTCTTCTTCTTGTTGTTCTTCTTCTGCACAGCTAAGCTGGAAGTGGCATTTGCGGCTCGCACTATTGCAGAGTTATCTCAAAGAAAGGGGCCACGGTGTTTCTGTATCTCTATTATGTTGGTGCGGCTACGGAACTTTTAAATATCTCGATATATCTCGAAAACTACGCTTCTGATCAAAAAATATCATAGAACATAAATTGTAGGAAACATAATTCGCTACAAAAAAGGTCGCTCAACATTTTGCCATAGCTCGCTTCGTTTCCGAGATATTTGGAGATATATCTCAAGGGCAGGGGCCTGACGGACATATTTCGAGATGTTTCTTCTTCTTGTTGTTCTTCTTCTGCACAGCTAAGCTGGAAGTGGCATTTACAGCTCGCAATAGTGCAGAGTTATCTCAAAGAAAGGGGCCACGGTGTTTCTGTATCTCTATTATGTTGGTGCGGCTTCGGAACTTTTAAATATCTTGATATATCTCGAGAACTGCGCATCTGATCAAAAAATATCATAGAACATAAAAAGTAGGAAACTTAATTCTCTACAAAAAAGGTCTCTTAACATTTTGCCATAGCTCGCTTCGTTTCCGAGATATTTGCAGATTTATCTCAAGGGAAGGGGCCTAACGGACATATTTCGAGTTATTTCTTCTTCTTGTTGTTCTTCCTCTGCACAGCTAAACTGGAAGTGGCATTTCCAGCTCGCAATAGTGCAGAGTTATCTCAAAGAAAGGGGCCACGGTGTTTCTGTATCTCTATTATGTTGGTGCGGCTTCGGAACTTTTAAATATCTTGATATATCTCGAGAACTACGCGTGTGATCAAAAAATATCATAGAACATAGAAAGTAGGAAACATAATTCTCTACAAAAAAGGTCTCTTAACATTTTGCCATAGCTCGCTTCGTTTCCGAGATATTTGCAGATTTATCTCAAGGGAAGGGGCCTAACGGACATATTTCGAGATATTTCTTCTTCATGTTGTTCTTCTTCTGCACAGCTAAACTGGAAGTGGCATTTCCAGCTCGCAATAGTGCAGAGTTATCTCAAAGAAAGGGGCCACGGTGTTTCTGTATCTCTATTATGTTGGTGCGGCTTCGGAACTTTTAAATATCTTGATATATCTCGAGAACTACGCATCTGATCAAAAAATATCATAGAACATTATAAGTAGGAAACTTAATTCTCTACAAAAAAGGTCTCTTAACATTTTGCCATAGCTCGCGTCGTTTCCGAGATATTTGCAGATTTATCTCAAGGGAAGGGGCCTAACGGACATATTTCGAGATATTTCTTCTTCTTGTTGTTCTTCTTCTGCACAGCTAAACTGGAAGTGGCATTTCCAGCTCGCAATAGTGCAGAGTTATCTCAAAGAAAGGAGCCACGGTGTTTCTGTATCTCTATTATGTTGGTGCGGCTTCGGAACTTTTAAATATCTTGATATATCTCGAGAACTACGCATCTGATCAAAAAATATCATAGAACATAAAAAGTAGGAAACTTAATTCTCTACAAAAAAGGTCTCCTAACATTTTGCCATACCTCGCTTCGTTTCCGAGATATTTGCAGATTTATCTCAAGGGAAGGGGCCTGACGGACATATTTCGAGATATTTCTTCTTCTTGTTGTTCTTCTTCTGCACAGCTAAGCTGGAAGTGGCATTTGCGGCTCGCACTAGTGCAGAGTTATCTCAAAGAAAGGGGCCACGGTGTTTCTGTATCTGTATTATGTTGGTGCGGCTTCGGAACTTTTAAATATCTTGATATATCTCGAGAACTACGCATCTGATCAAAAAATATCATAGAACATAAAAAGTAGGAAACTTAATTCTCTACAAAAAAGGTCTCTTAACATTTTGCCATAGCTCGCTTCGTTTCCGAGATATTTGCAGATTTATCTCAAGGGAAGGGGCCTGACGGACATATTTCGAGATATTTCTTCTTCTTGTTGTACTTCTTCTGCACAGCTAAGCTGGAAGTGGCATTTGCGGCTCGCACTAGTGCAGAGTTATCTCAAAGAAAGGGGCCACGGTGTTTCTGTATCTGTATTATGTTGGTGCGGCTTCGGCACTTTTAAATATCTTGATATATCTCGAGAACTACGCATCTGATCAAAAAATATCATAGAAGATAAAAAGTAGGAAACTTAATTCTCTACAAAAAAGGTCTCTTAACATTTCGCCATAGCTCGCTTCGTTTCCGAGATATTTGCAGATTTATCTCAAGGGAAGGGGCCTGACGGACATATTTCGAGATATTTCTTCTTCTTGTTGTTCTTCTTCTGCACAGCTAAGCTGGAAGTGGCATTTGCGGCTCGCACTATTGCAGAGTTATCTCAAAGAAAGGGGCCACGGTGTTTCTGTATCTCTATTATGTTGGTGCGGCTTCGTAACTTTTAAATATCTAGATATATCTCGAAAACTACGCTTCTGCTCAAAAAATATCATAGAACATAAATTGTAGGAAACATAATTCTCTACAAAAAAGGTCTCTTAACATTTTGCCATAGCTCGCTTGGTTTCCGAGATATTTGCAGATATATCTCAGGGGCAGGGGCCTGACGGACATATTTCGAGATATTTCTTCTTCTTGTTGTTCTTCTTCTGCACAGCTAAGCTGGAAGTGGCATTTACAGCTCGCAATAGTGCAGAGTTATCTCAAAGAAAGGGGCCACGGTGTTTCTGTATCTCTATTATGTTGGTGCGGCTTCGGAACTTTTAAATATCTTAATATATCTCGAGAACTGCGCATCTGATCAAAAAATATCATAGAACATAAAAAGTAGGAAACTTAATTCTCTACAAAAAAGGTCTCTTAACATTTTGCCATAGCTCGCTTCGTTTCCGAGATATTTGCAGATTTATCTCAAGGGAAGGGGCCTAACGGACATATTTCGAGATATTTCTTCTTCTTGTTGTTCTTCTTCTGCACAGCTAAACTGGAAGTGGCATTTCCAGCTCGCAATAGTGCAGAGTTATCTCAAAGAAAGGGGCCACGGTGTTTCTGTATCTCTATTATGTTGGTGCGGCTTCGGAACTTTTAAATATCTTGATATATCTCGAGAACTACGCATCTGATCAAAAAATATCATAGAACATTATAAGTAGGAAACTTAATTCTCTACAAAAAAGGTCTCTTAACATTTTGCCATAGCTCGCGTCGTTTCCGAGATATTTGCAGATTTATCTCAAGGGAAGGGGCCTAACGGACATATTTCGAGATATTTCTTCTTCTTGTTGTTCTTCTTCTGCACAGCTAAACTGGAAGTGGCATTTCCAGCTCGCAATAGTGCAGAGTTATCTCAAAGAAAGGAGCCACGGTGTTTCTGTATCTCTATTATGTTGGTGCGGCTTCGGAACTTTTAAATATCTTGATATATCTCGAGAACTACGCATCTGATCAAAAAATATCATAGAACCTAAAAAGTAGGAAACTTAATTCTCTACAAAAAAGGTCTCTTAACATTTTGCCATAGCTCGCTTCGTTTCCGAGATATTTGCAGATTTATCTCAAGGGAAGGGGCCTGACGGACATATTTCGAGATATTTCTTCTTCTTGTTGTACTTCTTCTGCACAGCTAAGCTGGAAGTGGCATTTGCGGCTCGCACTAGTGCAGAGTTATCTCAAAGAAAGGGGCCACGGTGTTTCTGTATCTGTATTATGTTGGTGCGGCTTCGGCACTTTTAAATATCTTGATATATCTCGAGAACTACGCATCTGATCAAAAAATATCATAGAAGATAAAAAGTAGGAAACTTAATTCTCTACAAAAAAGGTCTCTTAACATTTCGCCATAGCTCGCTTCGTTTCCGAGATATTTGCAGATTTATCTCAAGGGAAGGGGCCTGTCGGACATATTTCGAGATATTTCTTCTTCTTGTTGTTCTTCTTCTGCACAGCTAAGCTGGAAGTGGCATTTGCGGCTCGCACTAGTGCAGAGTTGTCTCAAAGAAAGGGGCCACGGTGTTTCTGTATCTCTATTATGTTGGTGCGGCTTCGGAACTTTTAAATATCTCGATATATCTCGAAAACTACGCTTCTGATCAAAAAATATCATAGAACATAAATTGTAGGAAACATAATTCTCTACAAAAAACGTCTCTTAACATTTTGCCACAGCTCGCTTCGTTTCCGAGATATTTGCAGATTCAGCTCAAAGGAACGGGCCTGACGGACATATTTCGAGATACTTCTTTTTCTTGTTGTTCTTCCTCTGCACAGCTAAGCTGGAAGTGGCATTTGCAGCTCGCAATAGTGCAGAGTTATCTCAAAGAAAGGGGCCACGGGGTTTCTGTATCTCTATTATGTTGGTGCGACTTCGGAACTTTTAAATATCTCGATATATCTCGAAAACTACGCTTCTGATCAAAAAATATCATAGAACATAAATTGTAGGAAACATAATTCTCTACAAAAAAGGTCTCTCAACATTTTGCCATAGCTCGCTTCGTTTCCGAGATATTTGCAGATATATCTCAAGGGCAGGGGCCTGACGGACATATTTCGAGATATTTCTTCTTCTTGTTGTTCTTCTTCTGCACAGCTAAGCTGGAAGTGGCATTTGCAGCTCGCAATAGTGCAGAGATATCTCAAAGAAAGGGGCCACGGTGTTTCTGTATCTCTATTATGTTGGTGCGGCTTCGGAACTTTTAAATATCTTGATATATCTCGAGAACTACGCGTCTGATCAAAAAATATCATAGAACATAAAAAGTAGGAAACATAATTCTCTACAAAAAAGGTCTCTTAACATTTTGCCATAGCTCGCGTCGTTTCCGAGATATTTGCAGATTTATCTCAAGGGAAGGGGCCTGACGGACATATTTCGAGATATTTCTTCTTCTTGTTGTTCTTCTTCTGCACAGCTAAGCTGGAAGTGGCATTTGCGGCTCGCACTAGTGCAGAGTTATCTCAAAGAAAGGGGCCACGGTGTTTCAGTATCTGTATTATGTTGGTGCGGCTTCGGAGCTTTTAAATATCTTGATATATCTCGAGAACTACGCGTCTGATCAAAAAATATCATAGAACATAAAAAGTAGGAAACATAATTCTCTACAAAAAAGGTCTCTTAACATTTTGCCATAGCTCGCTTTGTTTCCGAGATATTTGCAGATATATCTCAAGGGAAGGGGCCTGACGGACATATTTCGAGATATTTCTTCTTCTTGTTGTTCTTCTTCTGCACAGCTAAGCTGGAAGTGGCATTTGCGGCTCGCACTAGTGCACAGTTATCTCAAAGAAAGGGGCCACGGTGTTTCTGTATCTCTAATATGTTGGTGCGGCTTCGGAACTTTTAAGTATCTCGATATATCTCGAAAACTACGCTTCTGATCAAAAAATATCATAGAACATAAATTGTAGGAAACATAATTCTCTACAAAAAACGTCTCTTAACATTTTGCCATAGCTCGCTTCGTTTCCGAGATATTTGCAGATTCAGCTCAAAGGAACTGGCCTGACGGACATATTTCGAGATATTTCTTCTTCTTGTTGTTCTTCCTCTGCACAGCTAAGCTGGAAGTGGCATTTGCAGCTCGCAATAGTGCAGAGTTATCTCAAAGAAAGGGGCCACGGTGTTCCTGTATCTCGATTATGTTGGTGCGGCTTCGGAACTTTTAAATATCTTGATATATCTCGAGAACTACGCATCTGATCAAAAAATATCATAGAACATAAAAAGTAGGAAACTTAATTCTCTACAAAAAAGGTCTCTTAGCATTTTGCCATAGCTCGCTTCGTTTCCGAGATATTTGCAGATTTATCTCAAGGGAAGGGGCCTGACGGACATATTTCGAGATATTTCTTCTTCTTGTTGTTCTTCTTCTGCACAGCTAAGCTGGAAGTGGCATTTGCGGCTCGCACTAGTGCAGAGTTATCTCAAAGAAAGGGGCCACGGTGTTTCTGTATCTGTATTATGTTGGTGCGGCTTCGGAACTTTTAAATATCTTGATATATCTCGAGAACTACGCATCTGATCAAAAAATATCATAGAACGTAAAAAGTAGGAAACTTAATTCTCTACAAAAAAGGTCTCTTAACATTTTGCCATAGCTCGCTTCGTTTCCGAGATATTTGCAGATTTATCTCAAGGGAAGGGGCCTGACGGACATATTTCGAGATATTTCTTCTTCTTGTTGTACTTCTTCTGCACAGCTAAGCTGGAAGTGGCATTTGCGGCTCGCACTAGTGCAGAGTTATCTCAAAGAAAGGGGCCACGGTGTTTCTGTATCTGTATTATGTTGGTGCGGCTTCGGCACTTTTAAATATCTTGATATATCTCGAGAACTACGCATCTGATCAAAAAATATCATAGAAGATAAAAAGTAGGAAACTTAATTCTCTACAAAAAAGGTCTCTTAACATTTCGCCATAGCTCGCTTCGTTTCCGAGATATTTGCAGATTTATCTCAAGGGAAGGGGCCTGACGGACATATTTCGAGATATTTCTTCTTCTTGTTGTTCTTCTTCTGCACAGCTAAGCTGGAAGTGGCATTTGCGGCTCGCACTATTGCAGAGTTATCTCAAAGAAAGGGGCCACGGTGTTTCTGTATCTCTATTATGTTGGTGCGGCTTCGTAACTTTTAAATATCTAGATATATCTCGAAAACTACGCTTCTGATCAAAAAATATCATAGAACATAAATTGTAGGAAACATAATTCTCTACAAAAAAGGTCTCTTAACATTTTGCCATAGCTCGCTTGGTTTCCGAGATATTTGCAGATATATCTCAGGGGCAGGGGCCTGACGGACATATTTCGAGATATTTCTTCTTCTTGTTGTTCTTCTTCTGCACAGCTAAGCTGGAAGTGGCATTTACAGCTCGCAATAGTGCAGAGTTATCTCAAAGAAAGGGGCCACGGTGTTTCTGTATCTCTATTATGTTGGTGCGGCTTCGGAACTTTTAAATATCTTAATATATCTCGAGAACTGCGCATCTGATCAAAAAATATCATAGAACATAAAAAGTAGGAAACTTAATTCTCTACAAAAAAGGTCTCTTAACATTTTGCCATAGCTCGCTTCGTTTCCGAGATATTTGCAGATTTATCTCAAGGGAAGGGGCCTAACGGACATATTTCGAGATATTTCTTCTTCTTGTTGTTCTTCTTCTGCACAGCTAAACTGGAAGTGGCATTTCCAGCTCGCAATAGTGCAGAGTTATCTCAAAGAAAGGGGCCACGGTGTTTCTGTATCTCTATTATGTTGGTGCGGCTTCGGAACTTTTAAATATCTTGATATATCTCGAGAACTACGCATCTGATCAAAAAATATCATAGAACATTATAAGTAGGAAACTTAATTCTCTACAAAAAAGGTCTCTTAACATTTTGCCATAGCTCGCGTCGTTTCCGAGATATTTGCAGATTTATCTCAAGGGAAGGGGCCTAACGGACATATTTCGAGATATTTCTTCTTCTTGTTGTTCTTCTTCTGCACAGCTAAACTGGAAGTGGCATTTCCAGCTCGCAATAGTGCAGAGTTATCTCAAAGAAAGGAGCCACGGTGTTTCTGTATCTCTATTATGTTGGTGCGGCTTCGGAACTTTTAAATATCTTGATATATCTCGAGAACTACGCATCTGATCAAAAAATATCATAGAACCTAAAAAGTAGGAAACTTAATTCTCTACAAAAAAGGTCTCTTAACATTTTGCCATAGCTCGCTTCCTTTCCGAGATATTTGCAGATTTATCTCAAGGGAAGGGGCCTGACGGACATATTTCGAGATATTTCTTCTTCTTGTTGTACTTCTTCTGCACAGCTAAGCTGGAAGTGGCATTTGCGGCTCGCACTAGTGCAGAGTTATCTCAAAGAAAGGGGCCACGGTGTTTCTGTATCTGTATTATGTTGGTGCGGCTTCGGCACTTTTAAATATCTTGATATATCTCGAGAACTACGCATCTGATCAAAAAATATCATAGAAGATAAAAAGTAGGAAACTTAATTCTCTACAAAAAAGGTCTCTTAACATTTCGCCATAGCTCGCTTCGTTTCCGAGATATTTGCAGATTTATCTCAAGGGAAGGGGCCTGTCGGACATATTTCGAGATATTTCTTCTTCTTGTTGTTCTTCTTCTGCACAGCTAAGCTGGAAGTGGCATTTGCGGCTCGCACTAGTGCAGAGTTGTCTCAAAGAAAGGGGCCACGGTGTTTCTGTATCTCTATTATGTTGGTGCGGCTTCGGAACTTTTAAATATCTCGATATATCTCGAAAACTACGCTTCTGATCAAAAAATATCATAGAACATAAATTGTAGGAAACATAATTCTCTACAAAAAACGTCTCTTAACATTTTGCCACAGCTCGCTTCGTTTCCGAGATATTTGCAGATTCAGCTCAAAGGAACGGGCCTGACGGACATATTTCGAGATACTTCTTTTTCTTGTTGTTCTTCCTCTGCACAGCTAAGCTGGAAGTGGCATTTGCAGCTCGCAATAGTGCAGAGTTATCTCAAAGAAAGGGGCCACGGGGTTTCTGTATCTCTATTATGTTGGTGCGACTTCGGAACTTTTAAATATCTCGATATATCTCGAAAACTACGCTTCTGATCAAAAAATATCATAGAACATAAATTGTAGGAAACATAATTCTCTACAAAAAAGGTCTCTCAACATTTTGCCATAGCTCGCTTCGTTTCCGAGATATTTGCAGATATATCTCAAGGGCAGGGGCCTGACGGACATATTTCGAGATATTTCTTCTTCTTGTTGTTCTTCTTCTGCACAGCTAAGCTGGAAGTGGCATTTGCAGCTCGCAATAGTGCAGAGATATCTCAAAGAAAGGGGCCACGGTGTTTCTGTATCTCTATTATGTTGGTGCGGCTTCGGAACTTTTAAATATCTTGATATATCTCGAGAACTACGCGTCTGATCAAAAAATATCATAGAACATAAAAAGTAGGAAACATAATTCTCTACAAAAAAGGTCTCTTAACATTTTGCCATAGCTCGCGTCGTTTCCGAGATATTTGCAGATTTATCTCAAGGGAAGGGGCCTGACGGACATATTTCGAGATATTTCTTCTTCTTGTTGTTCTTCTTCTGCACAGCTAAGCTGGAAGTGGCATTTGCGGCTCGCACTAGTGCAGAGTTATCTCAAAGAAAGGGGCCACGGTGTTTCAGTATCTGTATTATGTTGGTGCGGCTTCGGAGCTTTTAAATATCTTGATATATCTCGAGAACTACGCGTCTGATCAAAAAATATCATAGAACATAAAAAGTAGGAAACATAATTCTCTACAAAAAAGGTCTCTTAACATTTTGCCATAGCTCGCTTCGTTTCCGAGATATTTGCAGATATATCTCAAGGGAAGGGGCCTGACGGACATATTTCGAGATATTTCTTCTTCTTGTTGTTCTTCTTCTGCACAGCTAAGCTGGAAGTGGCATTTGCGGCTCGCACTAGTGCACAGTTATCTCAAAGAAAGGGGCCACGGTGTTTCTGTATCTCTAATATGTTGGTGCGGCTTCGGAACTTTTAAGTATCTCGATATATCTCGAAAACTACGCTTCTGATCAAAAAATATCATAGAACATAAATTGTAGGAAACATAATTCTCTACAAAAAACGTCTCTTAACATTTTGCCATAGCTCGCTTCGTTTCCGAGATATTTGCAGATTCAGCTCAAAGGAACTGGCCTGACGGACATATTTCGAGATATTTCTTCTTCTTGTTGTTCTTCCTCTGCACAGCTAAGCTGGAAGTGGCATTTGCAGCTCGCAATAGTGCAGAGTTATCTCAAAGAAAGGGGCCACGGTGTTCCTGTATCTCGATTATGTTGGTGCGGCTTCGGAACTTTTAAATATCTTGATATATCTCGAGAACTACGCATCTGATCAAAAAATATCATAGAACATAAAAAGTAGGAAACTTAATTCTCTACAAAAAAGGTCTCTTAGCATTTTGCCATAGCTCGCTTCGTTTCCGAGATATTTGCAGATATATCTCAAGGGAAGGGGCCTGACGGACATATTTCGAGATATTTCTTCTTCTTGTTGTTCTTCTTCTGCACAGCTAAGCTGGAAGTGGCATTTACAGCTCGCAATAGTGCAGAGTTATCTCAAAGAAAGGGGCCACGGTGTTTCTGTATCTGTATTATGTTGGTGCGGTTTCGGAACTTTTAAATATCTTGATATATCTCGAGAACTACGCATCTGATCAAAAAATATCATAGAACATAAAAAGTAGGAAACTTAATTCTCTACAAATAAGGTCTCTTAACATTTTGCCATAGCTCGCTTCGTTTCCGAGATATTTGCAGATTTATCTCAAGGGAAGGGGCCTCACGGACATATTTCGAGATATTTCTTCTTCTTGTTGTTCTTCTTCTGCACAGCTAAGCTGGAAGTGGCATTTGCAGCTCGCAATAGTGCAGAGATATCTCAAAGAAAGGGGCCACGGTGTTTCTGTATCTCTATTATGTTGGTGCGGCTTCGGAACTTTTAAATATCTTGATATATCTCGAGAACTACGCGTCTGATCAAAAAATATCATAGAACATAAAAAGTAGGAAACATAATTCTCTACAAAAAAGGTCTCTTAACATTTTGCCATAGCTCGCGTCGTTTCCGAGATATTTGCAGATTTATCTCAAGGGAAGGGGCCTGACGGACATATTTCGAGATATTTCTTCTTCTTGTTGTTCTTCTTCTGCACAGCTAAGCTGGAAGTGGCATTTGCGGCTCGCACTAGTGCAGAGTTATCTCAAAGAAAGGGGCCACGGTGTTTCTGTATCTCTAATATGTTGGTGCGGCTTCGGAACTTTTAAGTATCTCGATATATCTCGAAAACTACGCTTCTGATCAAAAAATATCATAGAACATTAATTGTAGGAAACATAATTCTCTACAAAAAACGTCTCTTAACATTTTGCCATAGCTCGCTTCGTTTCCGAGATATTTGCAGATTCAGCTCAAAGGAACTGGCCTGACGGACATATTTCGAGATATTTCTTCTTCTTGTTGTTCTTCCTCTGCACAGCTAAGCTGGAAGTGGCATTTGCAGCTCGCAATAGTGCAGAGTTATCTCAAAGAAAGGGGCCACGGTGTTCCTGTATCTCGATTATGTTGGTGCGGCTTCGGAACTTTTAAATATCTTGATATATCTCGAGAACTACGCATCTGATCAAAAAATATCATAGAACATAAAAAGTAGGAAACTTAATTCTCTACAAAAAAGGTCTCTTAGCATTTTGCCATAGCTCGCTTCGTTTCCGAGATATTTGCAGATATATCTCAAGGGAAGGGGCCTGACGGACATATTTCGAGATATTTCTTCTTCTTGTTGTTCTTCTTCTGCACAGCTAAGCTGGAAGTGGCATTTACAGCTCGCAATAGTGCAGAGTTATCTCAAAGAAAGGGGCCACGGTGTTTCTGTATCTCTATTATGTTGGTGCGGTTTCGGAACTTTTAAATATCTTGATATATCTCGAGAACTACGCATCTGATCAAAAAATATCATAGAACATAAAAAGTAGGAAACTTAATTCTCTACAAAAAAGGTCTCTTAACATTTTACCATAGCCCTCTTCGTTTCCGAGATATTTGCAGATTTATCTCAAGGGAAGGGGCCTGACGGACATTAATCGAGATATTTCTTCTTCTTGATGTTCTTCTTCTGCACAGCTAAGCTGGAAGTGGCATTTGCAGCTCGCAATAGTGCAGAGTTATCTCAAAGAAAGGGGCCACGGTGTTTCTGTATCTCTATTATGTTGGTGCGGCTTCGGAACTTTTAAATATCTTGATATATCTCGAGAACTACGCATCTGATCAAAGAATATCATAGAACATAAATTGTAGGAAACTTAATTCTCTACAAAAAAGGTCTCTTAGCATTTTGCCATAGCTCGCTTCGTTTCCGAGATATTTGCAGATATATCTCAAGGGAAGGGGCCTGACGGACATATTTCGAGATATTTCTTCTTCTTGTTGTTCTTCTTCTGCACAGCTAAGCTGGAAGTGGCATTTACAGCTCGCAATAGTGCAGAGTTATCTCAAAGAAAGGGGCCACGGTGTTTCTGTATCTCTATTATGTTGGTGCGGTTTCGGAACTTTTAAATATCTTGATATATCTCGAGAACTACGCATCTGATCAAAAAATATCATAGAACATAAAAAGTAGGAAACTTAATTCTCTACAAAAAAGGTCTCTTAACATTTTACCATAGCCCTCTTCGTTTCCGAGATATTTGCAGATTTATCTCAAGGGAAGGGGCCTGACGGACATTAATCGAGATATTTCTTCTTCTTGATGTTCTTCTTCTGCACAGCTAAGCTGGAAGTGGCATTTGCAGCTCGCAATAGTGCAGAGTTATCTCAAAGAAAGGGGCCACGGTGTTTCTGTATCTCTATTATGTTGGTGCGGCTTCGGAACTTTTAAATATCTTGATATATCTCGAGAACTACGCATCTGATCAAAGAATATCATAGAACATAAATTGTAGGAAACATAATTCTCTACAAAAAAGGTCTCTTAACATTTTGCCATAGCTCGCTTCGTTTCCGAGATATTTGCAGATATATCTCAAGGGAAGGGGCCTGACGGACATATTTCGAGATATTTCTTCTTCTTGTTGTTCTTCTTCTGCACAGCTAAGCTGGAAGTGGCATTTGCGGCTCGCACTAGTGCAGAGTTATCTCAAAGAAAGGGGCCACGGTATTTCTGTATCCCTATTATGTTGGTGCGGCTTCGGAACTTTTAAATATCTCGATATATCTCGAAAACTACGCTTCTGTTCAAAAAATATCATAGAACATAAATTGTAGGAAACATGATTCTCTACAAAAAACGTCTCTTAACATTTTGCCATAGCTCGCTTCGTTTCCGAGATATTTGCCGATTCAGCTCAAAGGAACTGGCCTGACGGACATATTTCGAGATATTTCTTCTTCTTGTTGTTCTTCCTCTGCACAGCTAAGCTGGAAGTGGCATTTGCAGCTCGCAATAGTGCAGAGTTATCTCAAAGAAAGGGGCCACGGTGTTTCTGTATCCCTATTATGTTGGTGCGGCTTCTGAACTTTTAAATATCTCGATATATCTCGAAAACTACGCTTCTGACCAAAAAATATCATAGAACATAAATTGTAGGAAACATAATTCTCTACAAAAAACGTCTCTTAAGATTTTGCCATAGCTCGCTTCGTTTCCGAGATATTTGCAGATTCAGCTCAAAGGAACTGGCCTGACGGACATATTTCGAGATATTTCTTCTTCTTGTTGTTCTTCCTCTGCACAGCTAAGCTGGAAGTGGCATTTGCGGCTCGCACTAGTGCAGAGTTATCTCAAAGAAAGGGGCCACGGTGTTTCTGTATCCCTATTATGTTGGTGCGGCTTCGGAACTTTTAAATATCTCGATATATCTCGAAAACTACGCTTCTGATCAAAAAATATAATAGAACATAAATTGTAGGAAACATAATTCGCTACAAAAAAGGTCTCTCAACATTTTGCCATAGCTCGCTTCGTTTCCGAGATATTTGCAGATATATCTCAAGGGCAGGGGCCTGACGGACATATTTCGAGATATTTCTTCTTCTTGTTGTTCTTCTTCTGCACAGCTAAGCTGGAAGTGGCATTTACAGCTCGCAATAGTGCAGAGTTATCTCAAAGAAAGGGGCCACGGTGTTTCTGTATCTCTATTATGTTGGTGCGGCTTCGGAACTTTTAAATATCTTGATATATCTCGAGAACTACGCGTGTGATCAAAAAATATCATAGAACATAAAAAGTAGGAAACATAATTCTCTACAAAAAAGGTGTCTTAACATTTTGCCATAGCTCGCTTCGTTTCCGAGATATTTGCAGATTTATCACAAGGGAAGGGGCCTGACGGACATATTTCGAGTTATTTCTTCTTCTTGTTGTTCTTCCTCTGCACAGCTAAACTGGAAGTGGCATTTCCAGCTCGCAATAGTGCAGAGTTATCTCAAAGAAAGGGGCCACGGTGTTTCTGTATCTCTATTATGTTGGTGCGGCTTCGGAACTTTTAAATATCTTGATATATCTCGAGAACTACGCATCTGATCAAAAAATATCATAGAACATAAAAAGTAGGAAACTTAATTCTCTACAAAAAAGGTCTCTTAACATTTTGCCATAGCTCGCTTCGTTTCCGAGATATTTGCAGATTTATCTCAAGGGAAGGGGCCTGACGGATATTAATCGAGATATTTCTTCTTCTTGATGTTCTTCTCCTGCACAGCTAAGCTGGAAGTGGCATTTGCAGCTCGCAATAGTGCAGAGTTATCTCAAAGAAAGGGGCCACGGTGTTTCTGTATCTCTATTATGTTGGTGCGGCTTCGGAACTTTTAAATATCTTGATATATCTCGAGAACTACGCATCTGATCAAAAAATATCATAGAACATAAAAAGTAGGAAACTTAATTCTCTACAAAAAAGGTCTCTTAACATTTTACCATAGCCCTCTTCGTTTCCGAGATATTTGCAGATATATCTCAAGGGAAGGGGCCTGACGGACATTAATCGAGATATTTCTTCTTCTTGATGTTCTTCTTCTGCACAGCTAAGCTGGAAGTGGCATTTGCAGCTCGCAATAGTGCAGAGTTATCTCAAAGAAAGGGGCCACGGTGTTTCTGTATCCCTATTATGTTGGTGCGGCTTCGGAACTTTTAAATATCTCGATATATCTCGAAAACTACGCTTCTGTTCAAAAAATATCATAGAACATAAATTGTAGGAAACATAATTCTCTACAAAAAAGGTCTCTTAACATTTTGCCATACCTCGCTTCGTTTCCGAGATATTTGCAGATATATCTCAAGGGAAGGGGCCTGACGGACATATTTCGAGATATTTCTTCTTCTTGTTGTTCTTCTTCTGCACAGCTAAGCTGGAAGTGGCATTTGCGGCTCGCACTAGTGCAGAGTTATCTCAAAGAAAGGGGCCGCGGTGTTTCTGTATCTCTATTATGTTGGTGCGGCTTTGGAACTTTTAAATATCTCGATATATCTCGAAAACTACGCTTCTGATCAAAAAATATCATAGAACATAAATTGTAGGAAACATAATTCTCTACAAAAAAGGTCTCTTAACATTTTGCCATAGCTCGCTTCGTTTCCGAGATATTTGCAGATATATCTCAAGGGAAGGGGCCTGACGGACATATTTCGAGATATTTCTTCTTCTTGTTGTTCTTCTTCTGCACAGCTAAGCTGGAAGTGGCATTTGCGGCTCGCACTAGTGCAGAGTTATCTCAAAGAAAGGGGCCACGGTATTTCTGTATCCCTATTATGTTGGTGCGGCTTCGGAACTTTTAAATATCTCGATATATCTCGAAAACTACGCTTCTGATCAAAAAATATCATAGAACATAAATTGTAGGAAACATAATTCTCTACAAAAAAGGTCTCTTAGCATTTTGCCATAGCTCGCTTCGTTTCCGAGATATTTGCAGATATATCTCAAGGGAAGGGGTCTGACGGACATATTTCGAGATATTTCTTCTTCTTGTTGTTCTTCTTCTGCACAGCTAAGCTGGAAGTGGCATTTACAGCTCGCAATAGTGCAGAGTTATCTCAAAGAAAGGGGCCACGGTGTTTCTGTATCTCTATTATGTTGGTGCGGTTTCGGAACTTTTAAATATCTTGATATATCTCGAGAACTACGCATCTGATCAAAAAATATCATAGAACATAAAAAGTAGGAAACTTAATTCTCTACAAAAAAGGTCTCTTAACATTTTACCATAGCCCTCTTCGTTTCCGAGATATTTGCAGATATATCTCAAGGGAAGGGGCCTGACGGACATTAATCGAGATATTTCTTCTTCTTGATGTTCTTCTTCTGCACAGCTAAGCTGGAAGTGGCATTTGCAGCTCGCAATAGTGCAGAGTTATCTCAAAGAAAGGGGCCACGGTGTTTCTGTATCTCTATTATGTTGGTGCGGCTTCGGAACTTTTAAATATCTTGATATATCTCGAGAACTACGCATCTGATCAAAGAATATCATAGAACATAAATTGTAGGAAACATAATTCTCTACAAAAAACGTCTCTTAACATTTTGCCACAGCTCGCTTCGTTTCCGAGATATTTGCAGATTCAGCTCAAAGGAACGGGCCTGACGGACATATTTCGAGATACTTCTTTTTCTTGTTGTTCTTCCTCTGCACAGCTAAGCTGGAAGTGGCATTTGCAGCTCGCAATAGTGCAGAGTTATCTCAAAGAAAGGGGCCACGGGGTTTCTGTATCTCTATTATGTTGGTGCGACTTCGGAACTTTTAAATATCTCGATATATCTCGAAAACTACGCTTCTGATCAAAAAATATCATAGAACATAAATTGTAGGAAACATAATTCTCTACAAAAAAGGTCTCTCAACATTTTGCCATAGCTCGCTTCGTTTCCGAGATATTTGCAGATATATCTCAAGGGCAGGGGCCTGACGGACATATTTCGAGATATTTCTTCTTCTTGTTGTTCTTCTTCTGCACAGCTAAGCTGGAAGTGGCATTTACAGCTCGCAATAGTGCAGAGTTATCTCAAAGAAAGGGGCCACGGTGTTTCTGTATCTCTATTATGTTGGTGCGGCTTCGGAACTTTTAAATATCTTGATATATCTCGAGAACTACGCGTGTGATCAAAAAATATCATAGAACATAAAAAGTAGGAAACATAATTCTCTACAAAAAAGGTGTCTTAACATTTTGCCATAGCTCGCTTCGTTTCCGAGATATTTGCAGATTTATCACAAGGGAAGGGGCCTGACGGACATATTTCGAGTTATTTCTTCTTCTTGTTGTTCTTCCTCTGCACAGCTAAACTGGAAGTGGCATTTCCAGCTCGCAATAGTGCAGAGTTATCTCAAAGAAAGGGGCCACGGTGTTTCTGTATCTCTATTATGTTGGTGCGGCTTCGGAACTTTTAAATATCTTGATATATCTCGAGAACTACGCATCTGATCAAAAAATATCATAGAACATAAAAAGTAGGAAACTTAATTCTCTACAAAAAAGGTCTCTTAACATTTTGCCATAGCTCGCTTCGTTTCCGAGATATTTGCAGATTTATCTCAAGGGAAGGGGCCTGACGGATATTAATCGAGATATTTCTTCTTCTTGATGTTCTTCTCCTGCACAGCTAAGCTGGAAGTGGCATTTGCAGCTCGCAATAGTGCAGAGTTATCTCAAAGAAAGGGGCCACGGTGTTTCTGTATCTCTATTATGTTGGTGCGGCTTCGGAACTTTTAAATATCTTGATATATCTCGAGAACTACGCATCTGATCAAAAAATATCATAGAACATAAAAAGTAGGAAACTTAATTCTCTACAAAAAAGGTCTCTTAACATTTTACCATAGCCCTCTTCGTTTCCGAGATATTTGCAGATATATCTCAAGGGAAGGGGCCTGACGGACATTAATCGAGATATTTCTTCTTCTTGATGTTCTTCTTCTGCACAGCTAAGCTGGAAGTGGCATTTGCAGCTCGCAATAGTGCAGAGTTATCTCAAAGAAAGGGGCCACGGTGTTTCTGTATCCCTATTATGTTGGTGCGGCTTCGGAACTTTTAAATATCTCGATATATCTCGAAAACTACGCTTCTGTTCAAAAAATATCATAGAACATAAATTGTAGGAAACATAATTCTCTACAAAAAAGGTCTCTTAACATTTTGCCATACCTCGCTTCGTTTCCGAGATATTTGCAGATATATCTCAAGGGAAGGGGCCTGACGGACATATTTCGAGATATTTCTTCTTCTTGTTGTTCTTCTTCTGCACAGCTAAGCTGGAAGTGGCATTTGCGGCTCGCACTAGTGCAGAGTTATCTCAAAGAAAGGGGCTGCGGCGTTTCTGTATCTCTATTATGTTGGTGCGGCTTTGGAACTTTTAAATATCTCGATATATCTCGAAAACTACGCTTCTGATCAAAAAATATCATAGAACATAAATTGTAGGAAACATAATTCTCTACAAAAAAGGTCTCTTAACATTTTGCCATAGCTCGCTTCGTTTCCGAGATATTTGCAGATATATCTCAAGGGAAGGGGCCTGACGGACATATTTCGAGATATTTCTTCTTCTTGTTGTTCTTCTTCTGCACAGCTAAGCTGGAAGTGGCATTTGCGGCTCGCACTAGTGCAGAGTTATCTCAAAGAAAGGGGCCACGGTATTTCTGTATCCCTATTATGTTGGTGCGGCTTCGGAACTTTTAAATATCTCGATATATCTCGAAAACTACGCTTCTGATCAAAAAATATCATAGAACATAAATTGTAGGAAACATAATTCTCTACAAAAAAGGTCTCTTAACATTTTGCCATACCTCGCTTCGTTTCCGAGATATTTGCAGATATATCTCAAGGGAAGGGGCCTGACGGACATATTTCGAGATATTTCTTCTTCTTGTTGTTCTTCTTCTGCACAGCTAAGCTGGAAGTGGCATTTGCGGCTCGCACTAGTGCAGAGTTATCTCAAAGAAAGGGGCCACGGTGTTTCTGTATCTCTATTATGTTGGTGCGGCTTTGGGACTTTTAAATATCTCGATATATCTCGAAAACTACGCTTCTGATCAAAAAATATCATAGAACATAAATTGTAGGAAACATAATTCTCTACAAAAAAGGTCTCTTAGCATTTTGCCATAGCTCGCTTCGTTTCCGAGATATTTGCAGATATATCTCAAGGGAAGGGGCCTGACGGACATATTTCGAGATATTTCTTCTTCTTGTTGTTCTTCTTCTGCACAGCTAAGCTGGAAGTGGCATTTACAGCTCGCAATAGTGCAGAGTTATCTCAAAGAAAGGGGCCACGGTGTTTCTGTATCTCTATTATGTTGGTGCGGTTTCGGAACTTTTAAATATCTTGATATATCTCGAGAACTACGCATCTGATCAAAGAATATCATAGAACATAAATTGTAGGAAACATAATTCTCTACAAAAAAGGTCTCTTAACATTTTGCCATAGCTCGCTTCGTTTCCGAGATATTTGCAGATATATCTCAAGGGAAGGGGCCTGACGGACATATTTCGAGATATTTCTTCTTCTTGTTGTTCTTCTTCTGCACAGCTAAGCTGGAAGTGGCATTTGCGGCTCGCACTAGTGCAGAGTTATCTCAAAGAAAGGGGCCACGGTATTTCTGTATCCCTATTATGTTGGTGCGGCTTCGGAACTTTTAAATATCTCGATATATCTCGAAAACTACGCTTCTGTTCAAAAAATATCATAGAACATAAATTGTAGGAAACATAATTCTCTACAAAAAACGTCTCTTAACATTTTGCCATAGCTCGCTTCGTTTCCGAGATATTTGCCGATTCAGCTCAAAGGAACTGGCCTGACGGACATATTTCGAGATATTTCTTCTTCTTGTTGTTCTTCCTCTGCACAGCTAAGCTGGAAGTGGCATTTGCAGCTCGCAATAGTGCAGAGTTATCTCAAAGAAAGGGGCCACGGTGTTTCTGTATCCCTATTATGTTGGTGCGGCTTCTGAACTTTTAAATATCTCGATATATCTCGAAAACTACGCATCTGACCAAAAAATATCATAGAACATAAATTGTAGGAAACATAATTCTCTACAAAAAACGTCTCTTAAGATTTTGCCATAGCTCGCTTCGTTTCCGAGATATTTGCAGATTCAGCTCAAAGGAACTGGCCTGACGGACATATTTCGAGATATTTCTTCTTCTTGTTGTTCTTCCTCTGCACAGCTAAGCTGGAAGTGGCATTTGCGGCTCGCACTAGTGCAGAGTTATCTCAAAGAAAGGGGCCACGGTGTTTCTGTATCCCTATTATGTTGGTGCGGCTTCGGAACTTTTAAATATCTCGATATATCTCGAAAACTACGCTTCTGATCAAAAAATATCATAGAACATAAATTGTAGGAAACATAATTCGCTACAAAAAAGGTCTCTCAACATTTTGCCATAGCTCGCTTCGTTTCCGAGATATTTGCAGATATATCTCAAGGGCAGGGGCCTGACGGACATATTTCGAGATATTTCTTCTTCTTGTTGTTCTTCTTCTGCACAGCTAAGCTGGAAGTGGCATTTACAGCTCGCAATAGTGCAGAGTTATCTCAAAGAAAGGGGCCACGGTGTTTCTGTATCTCTATTATGTTGGTGCGGTTTCGGAACTTTTAAATATCTTGATATATCTCGAGAACTACGCATCTGATCAAAAAATATCATAGAACATAAAAAGTAGGAAACTTAATTCTCTACAAAAAAGGTCTCTTAACATTTTACCATAGCCCTCTTCGTTTCCGAGATATTTGCAGATTTATCTCAAGGGAAGGGGCCTGACGGACATTAATCGAGATATTTCTTCTTCTTGATGTTCTTCTTCTGCACAGCTAAGCTGGAAGTGGCATTTGCAGCTCGCAATAGTGCAGAGTTATCTCAAAGAAAGGGGCCACGGTGTTTCTGTATCTCTATTATGTTGGTGCGGCTTCGGAACTTTTAAATATCTTGATATATCTCGAGAACTACGCATCTGATCAAAGAATATCATAGAACATAAATTGTAGGAAACATAATTCTCTACAAAAAAGGTCTCTTAACATTT
The DNA here is from genome assembly GCF_051020975.1 of Osmia lignaria lignaria. NCBI lineage: Eukaryota > Metazoa > Arthropoda > Insecta > Hymenoptera > Megachilidae > Osmia > Osmia lignaria. Next base: position 4,237,209 of record NW_027478161.1, read on the forward strand.
TGCCATAGCTCGCTTCGTTTCCGAGATATTTGCAGATATATCTCAAGGGAAGGGGCCTGACGGACATATTTCGAGATATTTCTTCTTCTTGTTGTTCTTCTTCTGCACAGCTAAGCTGGAAGTGGCATTTGCGGCTCGCACTAGTGCAGAGTTATCTCAAAGAAAGGGGCCACGGTATTTCTGTATCCCTATTATGTTGGTGCGGCTTCGGAACTTTTAAATATCTCGATATATCTCGAAAACTACGCTTCTGTTCAAAAAATATCATAGAACATAAATTGTAGGAAACATAATTCTCTACAAAAAACGTCTCTTAACATTTTGCCATAGCTCGCTTCGTTTCCGAGATATTTGCCGATTCAGCTCAAAGGAACTGGCCTGACGGACATATTTCGAGATATTTCTTCTTCTTGTTGTTCTTCCTCTGCACAGCTAAGCTGGAAGTGGCATTTGCAGCTCGCAATAGTGCAGAGTTATCTCAAAGAAAGGGGCCACGGTGTTTCTGTATCCCTATTATGTTGGTGCGGCTTCTGAACTTTTAAATATCTCGATATATCTCGAAAACTACGCTTCTGACCAAAAAATATCATAGAACATAAATTGTAGGAAACATAATTCTCTACAAAAAACGTCTCTTAAGATTTTGCCATAGCTCGCTTCGTTTCCGAGATATTTGCAGATTCAGCTCAAAGGAACTGGCCTGACGGACATATTTCGAGATATTTCTTCTTCTTGTTGTTGTTCCTCTGCACAGCTAAGCTGGAAGTGGCATTTGCGGCTCGCACTAGTGCAGAGTTATCTCAAAGAAAGGGGCCACGGTGTTTCTGTATCCCTATTATGTTGGTGCGGCTTCGGAACTTTTAAATATCTCGATATATCTCGAAAACTACGCTTCTGATCAAAAAATATCATAGAACATAAATTGTAGGAAACATAATTCGCTACAAAAAAGGTCTCTCAACATTTTGCCATAGCTCGCTTCGTTTCCGAGATATTTGCAGATATATCTCAAGGGCAGGGGCCTGACGGACATATTTCGAGATATTTCTTCTTCTTGTTGTTCTTCTTCTGCACAGCTAAGCTGGAAGTGGCATTTACAGCTCGCAATAGTGCAGAGTTATCTCAAAGAAAGGGGCCACGGTGTTTCTGTATCTCTATTATGTTGGTGCGGCTTCGGAACTTTTAAATATCTTGATATATCTCGAGAACTACGCGTGTGATCAAAAAATATCATAGAACATAAAAAGTAGGAAACATAATTCTCTACAAAAAAGGTGTCTTAACATTTTGCCATAGCTCGCTTCGTTTCCGAGATATTTGCAGATTTATCACAAGGGAAGGGGCCTGACGGACATATTTCGAGTTATTTCTTCTTCTTGTTGTTCTTCCTCTGCACAGCTAAACTGGAAGTGGCATTTCCAGCTCGCAATAGTGCAGAGTTATCTCAAAGAAAGGGGCCACGGTGTTTCTGTATCTCTATTATGTTGGTGCGGCTTCGGAACTTTTAAATATCTTGATATATCTCGAGAACTACGCATCTGATCAAAAAATATCATAGAACATAAAAAGTAGGAAACTTAATTCTCTACAAAAAAGGTCTCTTAACATTTTGCCATAGCTCGCTTCGTTTCCGAGATATTTGCAGATTTATCTCAAGGGAAGGGGCCTGACGGATATTAATCGAGATATTTCTTCTTCTTGATGTTCTTCTCCTGCACAGCTAAGCTGGAAGTGGCATTTGCAGCTCGCAATAGTGCAGAGTTATCTCAAAGAAAGGGGCCACGGTGTTTCTGTATCTCTATTATGTTGGTGCGGCTTCGGAACTTTTAAATATCTTGATATATCTCGAGAACTACGCATCTGATCAAAGAATATCATAGAACATAAATTGTAGGAAACATAATTCTCTACAAAAAAGGTCTCTTAACATTTTGCCATAGCTCGCTTCGTTTCCGAGATATTTGCAGATATATCTCAAGGGAAGGGGCCTGACGGACATATTTCGAGATATTTCTTCTTCTTGTTGTTCTTCTTCTGCACAGCTAAGCTGGAAGTGGCATTTGCGGCTCGCACTAGTGCAGAGTTATCTCAAAGAAAGGGGCCACGGTATTTCTGTATCCCTATTATGTTGGTGCGGCTTCGGAACTTTTAAATATCTCGATATATCTCGAAAACTACGCTTCTGTTCAAAAAATATCATAGAACATAAATTGTAGGAAACATAATTCTCTACAAAAAAGGTCTCTTAACATTTTGCCATACCTCGCTTCGTTTCCGAGATATTTGCAGATATATCTCAAGGGAAGGGGCCTGACGGACATATTTCGAGATATTTCTTCTTCTTGTTGTTCTTCTTCTGCACAGCTAAGCTGGAAGTGGCATTTGCGGCTCGCACTAGTGCAGAGTTATCTCAAAGAAAGGGGCCGCGGTGTTTCTGTATCTCTATTATGTTGGTGCGGCTTTGGAACTTTTAAATATCTCGATATATCTCGAAAACTACGCTTCTGATCAAAAAATATCATAGAACATAAATTGTAGGAAACATAATTCTCTACAAAAAAGGTCTCTTAACATTTTGCCATAGCTCGCTTCGTTTCCGAGATATTTGCAGATATATCTCAAGGGAAGGGGCCTGACGGACATATTTCGAGATATTTCTTCTTCTTGTTGTTCTTCTTCTGCACAGCTAAGCTGGAAGTGGCATTTGCGGCTCGCACTAGTGCAGAGTTATCTCAAAGAAAGGGGCCACGGTATTTCTGTATCCCTATTATGTTGGTGCGGCTTCGGAACTTTTAAATATCTCGATATATCTCGAAAACTACGCTTCTGATCAAAAAATATCATAGAACATAAATTGTAGGAAACATAATTCTCTACAAAAAAGGTCTCTTAACATTTTGCCATACCTCGCTTCGTTTCCGAGATATTTGCAGATATATCTCAAGGGAAGGGGCCTGACGGACATATTTCGAGATATTTCTTCTTCTTGTTGTTCTTCTTCTGCACAGCTAAGCTGGAAGTGGCATTTGCGGCTCGCACTAGTGCAGAGTTATCTCAAAGAAAGGGGCCACGGTGTTTCTGTATCTCTATTATGTTGGTGCGGCTTTGGGACTTTTAAATATCTCGATATATCTCGAAAACTACGCTTCTGATCAAAAAATATCATAGAACATAAATTGTAGGAAACATAATTCTCTACAAAAAAGGTCTCTTAGCATTTTGCCATAGCTCGCTTCGTTTCCGAGATATTTGCAGATATATCTCAAGGGAAGGGGCCTGACGGACATATTTCGAGATATTTCTTCTTCTTGTTGTTCTTCTTCTGCACAGCTAAGCTGGAAGTGGCATTTACAGCTCGCAATAGTGCAGAGTTATCTCAAAGAAAGGGGCCACGGTGTTTCTGTATCTCTATTATGTTGGTGCGGTTTCGGAACTTTTAAATATCTTGATATATCTCGAGAACTACGCATCTGATCAAAAAATATCATAGAACATAAAAAGTAGGAAACTTAATTCTCTACAAAAAAGGTCTCTTAACATTTTACCATAGCCCTCTTCGTTTCCGAGATATTTGCAGATATATCTCAAGGGAAGGGGCCTGACGGACATTAATCGAGATATTTCTTCTTCTTGATGTTCTTCTTCTGCACAGCTAAGCTGGAAGTGGCATTTGCAGCTCGCAATAGTGCAGAGTTATCTCAAAGAAAGGGGCCACGGTGTTTCTGTATCTCTATTATGTTGGTGCGGCTTCGGAACTTTTAAATATCTTGATATATCTCGAGAACTACGCATCTGATCAAAGAATATCATAGAACATAAATTGTAGGAAACATAATTCTCTACAAAAAAGGTCTCTTAACATTTTGCCATAGCTCGCTTCGTTTCCGAGATATTTGCAGATATATCTCAAGGGAAGGGGCCTGACGGACATATTTCGAGATATTTCTTCTTCTTGTTATTCTTCTTCTGCACAGCTAAGCTGGAAGTGGCATTTGCGGCTCGCACTAGTGCAGAGTTATCTCAAAGAAAGGGGCCACGGTATTTCTGTATCCCTATTATGTTGGTGCGGCTTCGGAACTTTTAAATATCTCGATATATCTCGAAAACTACGCTTCTGTTCAAAAAATATCATAGAACATAAATTGTAGGAAACATAATTCTCTACAAAAAACGTCTCTTAACATTTTGCCATAGCTCGCTTCGTTTCCGAGATATTTGCCGATTCAGCTCAAAGGAACTGGCCTGACGGACATATTTCGAGATATTTCTTCTTCTTGTTGTTCTTCCTCTGCACAGCTAAGCTGGAAGTGGCATTTGCAGCTCGCAATAGTGCAGAGTTATCTCAAAGAAAGGGGCCACGGTGTTTCTGTATCCCTATTATGTTGGTGCGGCTTCTGAACTTTTAAATATCTCGATATATCTCGAAAACTACGCTTCTGACCAAAAAATATCATAGAACATAAATTGTAGGAAACATAATTCTCTACAAAAAACGTCTCTTAAGATTTTGCCATAGCTCGCTTCGTTTCCGAGATATTTGCAGATTCAGCTCAAAGGAACTGGCCTGACGGACATATTTCGAGATATTTCTTCTTCTTGTTGTTCTTCCTCTGCACAGCTAAGCTGGAAGTGGCATTTGCGGCTCGCACTAGTGCAGAGTTATCTCAAAGAAAGGGGCCACGGTGTTTCTGTATCCCTATTATGTTGGTGCGGCTTCGGAACTTTTAAATATCTCGATATATCTCGAAAACTACGCTTCTGATCAAAAAATATCATAGAACATAAATTGTAGGAAACATAATTCGCTATAAAAAAGGTCTCTCAACATTTTGCCATAGCTCGCTTCGTTTCCGAGATATTTGCAGATATATCTCAAGGGCAGGGGCCTGACGGACATATTTCGAGATATTTCTTCTTCTTGTTGTTCTTCTTCTGCACAGCTAAGCTGGAAGTGGCATTTACAGCTCGCAATAGTGCAGAGTTATCTCAAAGAAAGGGGCCACGGTGTTTCTGTATCTCTATTATGTTGGTGCGGCTTCGGAACTTTTAAATATCTTGATATATCTCGAGAACTACGCGTGTGATCAAAAAATATCATAGAACATAAAAAGTAGGAAACATAATTCTCTACAAAAAAGGTGTCTTAACATTTTGCCATAGCTCGCTTCGTATCCGAGATATTTGCAGATTTATCACAAGGGAAGGGGCCTGACGGA